>NC_142103.1:45059047-45374797 GCF_054644295.1 Miniopterus natalensis | reverse complement strand
GAAACTCACCTGATTTACTATTTTATTTTTTTTTTAGAAAAAAGAGAGAAAGAAAAAACTTTTCTTTTTAAATTTTAATTTTTTTTTAATTTTTAAAATTTATAATTAATTGTTTTAAATATTTTTCTTAGTTTTTCTGCTTTGGTTTTACTTTTGTTCTATTATCAAGATTTTAATATTCTCTGCTTAATTGCTAAAATATTATCATTATAAACAATAAGTTTACTGCTTTTCTCTATTGTTTCTCTCATATACCTTATTAGACACCTTCCCTGCGTTTGATTTTTTTCTCTTCTTTTTCCATCTGCATGAATTTTTTTCTTTGTCTTTTCTTTCTTTCTTTTCTTTTCCTCCCTTCTGTCTCACTGTCTTTTTGTTTGTTTCTTTCTGTTTGTCTCTTTTTTGCATTTTTATTTTTAATTTTTCAACTCTTTTTTCATTCTTATGCTCTACCCTTAATTTTTGCTCACCTTTCTTTCAGAATCTTTTCTCTGCCCCTTTTATATCCCAATAGTTTCTTTAACTTTTACTTTTTATTTAATTTTATAATTTTCATTTTTTATTTTCTTTATTATTAACAGTAATATTCTTTTTTTCTTTCTCTCTATTTTTTTATTTCTTTGTTTTTGTTTTAGCATTTGTGTTCTTGCATCACTCTCCCAATTTTACATTCCCTTGGGATGTTTTCATTGTGATTTTCAGGGTCTTTTGTAAGATAATGCTTGTTTCCTGGTAGTTTTGTTAAGTTTTGCTTTCCCTTGCCAGCATCTATACAACAGCCCAAATGACATGGTTGTGGCTGAGCCACATAGTTAGCCAACTTGAGAGGAGTCCCCCAAGAACAGGTCAACAACAATCTAGGCTGAATCACAACAGGAGAAGCCAAAGGACCTAAAAAAAGGACAACCACAAAAGGGACACGCCTAGAACAAATAACTCAGAAGTATAAGGAAAACACAACTCTGGGCTCCACTGGACATACACTACAAAATCCCACCCCACAAATCTGGGAGACAACAAATATATCTAATATACAGATACAAACATTAAGAGCCACTAAAATGGGGAGACAAAGGAAAAAAACCCAAACTAAAGAAAAAGAAAATTTGGCAGAAAAACATCTTGATGAGATGGAGTTAAGCAAATTACCAGAAATAGAGTGCAGAGTAATGGTTATAAAGATGCTCAAGGAAATTACTGAAAACAAGACTTAATGGAAAGGTCCAGGAACTTAGTGAAAACATGAAAAAAGAGCTAGATATCATATATAAGAACCAGGAACACATGAATAATACTATATCTGATATCGGGAATATGCTGGAAGGAATGAAAAGCAGGCTCAATGAAACAGAGGATAGAATAAGTGACTTAGAAGTTAAGATAGAAAAAAAACACTCGATCAGAGCAGCAAAAAGAAAAAAACACTTAAAAAGCATGAGGACAGTCTAAGGGAGCTTTAAGACAATATGAAGAGAAACAACATTGACATTATAGGGGTGACAGAGTGGGAGGAAAGTGAGAAAGGGATAGAGAACTTTATGGAGAAATAACTACAGAAAACTTCCCTATGCAGGTGAGGGAGGAAGCCACAGAAGTTCAGGAAGCACAGAGGGTTCAAAGAAGAGGAACCATAAGAGACCCACTCCAAGACACATCATAATTAAAATGGAAAATGTTAAGGACAAACAGATGATATTAAAGGCAGCAGGAGAGAGAAACAATCAGTGACCTACAAGGGAACCACAATAAGGCTAAGGGCAGATTTCTCAATAGAAACATTTCAGGGCAGAAGGAAGTGGCATAAAGTTCTCAAAGTAATGGAAAGCAAGAGCATGCAACCAAGACTGCTTTATCCAGCAAGGCTATCATTTAAAATTGAAGGTGAAATAAAGAACTCCCCAGACAAAAGAAGGCTAACGGAGTTCAGTATCAGCAAACTAGCAATGCAAAAAATGCTAAAAGGACTGCTTTAAGAAGAAGAAGAAATATTGAGAGAAAAGTACATCAGCATAAAGGGAAAAAATGGCATTAAATAAATACATATCAATAGTGACCTTAAATGTAAAAGAAATAAATGCTCCAATCAAAAGACATGGGGTAGCTGAATGGGTAAGAAAAGAGAACCTAAATATATGCTGTCTGCAAGAGATCCACCTGAGAGCTAAAGATTCACACAGACAGACACTAAAAGGATGGAAAAATATTCCAAGAAAATGGAAACAAAAAAAATGCTGGAGTAGCAATAGTTATTTCTCACAAAATAGACTTCAAAATAAAGACCGTAAAAAGAGACAAAGGTGGTCACTACATAATACAAAAGGGATCAATCCAACAGGACAAAATAACACTTATAAATATATATGCACCCAATATAGGAGCACCTGAATAAGTAAAACATTTCTTGGGGGACTTTAAGGAGGAGATTGACAGCAACACAATCATAGTGGGGGACTTTAACACCCCACTATCATCATTACACAGATCTTCAAGACAAAAAATCAATAGGGAAACAGAGACTTTAAATGACACACTAGCTCTAACGGATTTTACTGATATTTACAGAACATTTCATCCCAAGGCAGCAGAATACTGTTAAGTAAAGACAATTGGAAGTAGGAGTCCCTTTGTGCCTTTCACTTGTGTTCTAGGAACTTTCTGCCTGGGTGGCACCGGGGCATTTGTTCCCTTTTCAGAAGTAGTTAGCTCTGAACAGCCTCTCCAGCCTTTCTGGTTGACCAATAGCTGACCCATCTATAGAATGCATGAATAGGATCACATACAGGTGCCCCCCTTTGGTTATGGTAATCATATGTAGGTTGCCCCGTTGCTATAGAAAACTCCATAATTCAAGCACATGTAAGAAATCCTATAAGAACACCTTCCTGAGGGGCCCTAGTTGGAAGTCTCTGATGGGGATGTTTGCCAGAAACCCTTGAAGCCAAGGCAATGCCTCAGTTCCCAGGAGTCTTGGAAACACTCTTCAGGTGGTGAGGACTCTTTGTTTTACTTCACTTTACTCTTTGTCTCACTTTGCTTTACTGTCTGTTTTACTTAATATTCTAAAAAATAGTGTTTTGTTGCCTTAACTCTGTCTCAAGTATGCTTGGTGAATGCATATTTGACCTCAAAATTCTGTGGTCACATAAGATGTAGCCCCTTGTTTCTACAAATACACATTCTTCTCAAGTGCACATGGAACAGTCTCAAAAATAGTCCACATGTTAGGGCACAAGGCAAGTCTCTACAAATTCAAAAAGATTGAAATCATATCAAGCATTTTCTCCAATCACAATGGCATGAAACTAGAAATCAATTACTATTAAAAACTCAAAAGTATTCAAACACATGGAGGCTAAATCGCATGCTGTTAAACAATGAATGGGTGACCAATGAGATCAAGGAAGAAATCAAACACTTCATGGAAAGAAACGGAAATGAGCAAATGACAACCCAAAATCTCTGGGACACAATGAAAGCAGTCCAGAGTGTAAAGTTCATAGCAGTACAAGCCTATCTCATGAAATAAGATAAAGCTCTACTAAACCACCTAAAACAACAACTAAAAGAACTAGAGTGAGAACAGCAAGAAAAGCTTTGAGGAATTAGAAGGAAGGAAATAATAAAAATCACAGCAGAAATTAATGACATAGAGGCTAAAAAAAAAAAACAAAAAAATCAATGAAACAAAGAACTTGTTCTGTGAAAAGATAAAGAAGACTGATGCACCTTTAACCAGACTCACGAGGAACAAAGAGAGAGGACCCAAATAAATAAAATCAGAAAAGAAAGAGATGATATAACAACAGATCCAACAAAATTACAAAGGATAATAGGAAAATACTATCAGCAACTATATAACAATGAACGGGACAACATGGGTGAAATGGACAAATTCCTAGAAGCATACAACCTTCTAAAGCTGAATCAGGAAGGGGCAGAAAACATGAAAAGATTGATAGCAACTAATGATATTGAAGCAATAATCAAAAAACTCCCAGAAAATAAAAGTCCTGGACCAGATGGATTGACAGGCAAGTTTTACCAAACATTCAAAGAAGAATTTACACCTATTCTACTCAAACTATTTCAGAAAATCCAAGAGGAGGAAAAACTCCCAAACTCTTTTTTATGAAACCAGCATCATCCTAATCCCAAAACAAGACAAAGACACTACAAAGAAAGAAAATTACATGCCAATATCCCTGATGAACATAAATGCTAAAATCCTCAACAAAATACTAGCAAATCAGATCCAGCAATACATTAAAAAGATTATACATCACAACCAAGTGGGATTTATTCCGGGGATGCAAGGCTGGAATAATATCTGCAGATCAATAAATGTAATAAATCACATAAACAAGATGAAGGACAAAAATCATATGATCATATTAATAGAAGCAGAAAAAGTATTCAACAGAATTCAGCACCCATTTTTGATAAAAACTCTAAGGAAAGTTGAGAATAGAGGAAACATACCTCAACATAATAAAGGCCATATATGACAAATTTACAGCCAACATCATGCTCAATAGTCCAAAAGTAAAACCATTTCCCTTAAAAACAGGAACAAGACAGGGATGTCCTATTTTACCACTCTTATTCAACTGGAAGTCCTTGCACAGCCATCTGAGAGGAAGAATACATAAAATGTATCCAAATTGGAAAGAAAGAAGTAAAACTGTAATTATTTGCAGATGACTTGATATTGTACATAGAAAACCCTAAAGTGTCCACCAAAGTACATCTAGGTTTGATAAATGAATTCAGCAAGGTAGCTGGATACAAAATTAACATCAGGAAATTGGCAGCATTTTTATACATCAGCAATGAACTCTCTGAGAGAGAAACTAAAATAACTATATCATTTACATTGCAACTAAAAAATAAGATAACTAGGTATAAACTTAACCAAGAATATAAAAGACCTGTACTCAGAAAACTACAGGACACACACACACAAAAAAAAAATAGAGGCAGATATAAACAAGTGGAAGAATACACCATGCTCATGGATTGATAGAATTAATATCATTAAAATGTCCATACTACCCAAAGCAATGTATAAATTTAATGCATTTCTTATTAAAATATCCACAGCATATTTCACAGATCTAGAACAAACATTTTGAAAATATCTATGGAACCAAAAAAAAAAAAAAACCGAATAGCTGCAACCATCTTGAGAAAAAAGAACAGAGTGGAAGGAATCACTTTGCTAGACATCAAACTGTACTACAAACCCATTGTAATCAAAACATCCTGGTATTGGTACAAAACAGACATATAGATCAATGGAACAGAACAGAGAACCCAGAAATAGACTCACACCATTATGGTCAGTTAATATTTCACAAAGGAGGCAAGAACATCCAAAGGAGTAAAGACAGTCTCTTCAATAAGTGGTGCTGGGAAAACTGGACATCTACATGCAAAAAAATGAAACTAGACCACCAACTTTCACCATACACAAAAATAAACTCAAAATGGATAAAAGACTTAAATGTAAGTCATGAAACCATAAAAATCCTGGAAGAAAACATAGGCAGTAAAGTCACGGACATCCCAGGTAGTGGAATTTTCACTGATACATCTCCTAGGGCAGGAGAAACAAAAGAAAAAAATAAACATATGGGACTACATCAAACTAAAAAGCTTCTGTACAGCAAAAGAAACAACCTCAAAATACAGAAGAACCCCATGGTCTGGGAAAACATATTTGTCAAGGATAAGGGGCTAAATTCCAAAGAGTGCAAAGAACTCATACTACTCAGCAAGAGGAAGACAAACAACCCAATTAAGAAATGGGCAAAGGACCTGAATAGACACTTCTCCAAAGAGGACGTACAGATGGCCAAGAAACATGAGAAAATGCTCAACATCACTAGTCATCAGAGAGGTGCAAATTAAAACCACAATGAGGTATCACTTCACACCTGTCAGAATGGCTGCCATCAACAAATCAACAAACGACATGTGCTGGCCAGGATGTGGAGAAAGGAGAACCCTAGTGCACTGCTAGTGGGAAGGCAGACTGGTACAACCACTATGGAAAACAGTATGGAGGTTCCTCAAAAAATTAAAAATTGAGCTGCGTTTTGACCCAGTGATCCCATTTCTAAGAATATATCGTAAGAATCCTGAAACACTAATCAGAAAGAATATATGCACCCCTATGTTCATAGTAGCATAATTTACAATAACTAAGATCTGGAAACAGCCCAAGTGCCCATCAGTAGATGAGTGGATAAAAAAGCTGTGGGACATATACACCATGGAGTACTAAGCAGCTGTAAAGAAGAAGGATCTTGTACCCTTTGGGACAGTATGAATGGACCTGGAGAAAATTATGCTAAGTGAAATAAGCCAGGCAGAGAAAGACAAACATCGCATGATCTAGCTTATATGTGGAATATCAGAACTTAATAAACTGATGAACAGAATAAGTTCAATGACATAGAAGCATAGATCAGACGGACAAATGTCAGAGGGATGAAGGAGGGTGGGTGGGTGGAGGGGGAGAGATTAACTAAAGAATTTATATGTATATATGCACAGCCCAGGAACATGGACAATGGTGGGGAGAGGGACTGGGGAGGGGAATGGGAGGGGGTGGAATGGGTCATTGGGGAGAAAATGGTACATTTGTAATATTTTAAACAAAAAACAAACAAAAAAACAAAAAATTGTAGTAAAATCTATTATTGCTGATGATATGATCACACAATGGGAAACCCAAAGAAAAAAATGGAAAAATTACAACAAACCAAAAGAGAATTTAGTGAAGTAGCAGGGTATATTATTAATATCCAAAATCAATAGTCTTCCCATGTACAACTAGAAAAAAAGAAAATATAATAGAAGAAAGGAAAATGACTGGGCATAAACTTAAGAAACAATGTTCATATCTTACATAGAAAACAAAACTAGGTTTGAACAAATAAAAAATGATATGATATTCTTGGTTAAGGAGATTCAATGTCATAAGGATTTAGAAAATTGTTATATTAGACAATAATTTATTTCATTATCAAATTTATTTAGAAGAAGAAACGCCTAGAACAATCAAATAAAGCCTGAAAAGGAAATGTGATGGGAAGAGGTGGCAGGTAGTCCTACCAGATACTAAAACATGTAGTAAAAAATGTACAGTATAAGAATGTGGTATTGTCCCTTGAATTGACCTAGAGACTAATGAAGCAAAATAAAAAATATATTCAGAAATTTTTGACATGATTAATGCAGCATTTTAAATGAGTGAATATATTATGTATGGCTTAAGAACCTGTATTGTGATAACTAGATAACCTTGTGGATAACGGTTAAAAGAGATCCATTTATTCATCTTACATCAAGAGAAATTATAAATAGTTGAGATTTAAATGTAAAAAAAATGAATCTATATAAGTATTACAAGAAAACATGGCTGAACATCTCCATAATCTGGAAGTAGAGGTAACTTTCTTAACTATGACTCAAAATCCAAGCACATTAAAGAAAAAAAGATTGATAAATTTTACTAGGTAAAAGTAACAATAACTTTGCATGCTAAAACACATGATAGCAAATAAAAAAGGTAGTGGGAAATAATATTTGCAATTAATATCTTAAACAGTGTTGATAGTCCTTCCACTCCGGTGCCCTATCTCTGCCCCCGCCCCCCTAACAAAAACACACATCTCAGTAGAGCTGAATGGGTAGCCAGGACTTTTATCACCACCTGACAGTAATGAGACCCACCCTTTAACCCATGGTGGGTGTCAGGGAGGCCACATGGACAGTGGTATTCCTCTTCCAGACAGGGTAGTATATGTGGACAGTCTGAAATCCCACATCCACCAAACAGTAATGAGGCACCCCTCTGCTTCCCACCCCAAATCGAGTGTCACAGAAGGTTGAGAGGAGAACCTAAACTTTTGTCCCCCACCTGTCTGTTATGAGAGTGCAATCCCCTTCCCCCACTAGTGTGGTGTCACTGAAGCCATGCTAAAACATATGATTTCATTAAGATCTAGAGTCTAATAGCAATATCCAAAAATATCTCAGATACAGACAAAAATCCCTCTTCTAGCCAAGAACTCGAAAATCTTAACCTGAAAAAAGATAATCAACAGATACCAGCATTAAGATGACACACATATTGAAATTATTTGACATGGATTTTTAAGGTAATCATAGAAATGGTGCAATGAGTAAATACAAACATGTTTGAAAACTAAAAAAATTGAAAGTCTCAACAAAGAAATAGAAGATACAGAGAAGAACTGAATGGAAACTTTAGAGTTGAAATATATAATAAGTGAAATTAAAACTAATTGGATGAATTCAATAGTGAAACGGAGAGGAGAGAATAAAAGAATCGTTGAACGTGAAGACAGAACAGAAATTCCCCAATTTGAACAACAAAGAGAAAATAGATTTTTTTTAAAAGATGGAACAAAGCATGAGGCCTGTGGTACTGTAACAAAAGATACAATATTCATGTCATTTATGTCATGCAAAAGAAGATAAATAGTGCATGACATAAAAAGTATTTGAAGGAAAAATGGCTGACAGACTTCAAATTTGGCAAAAGACATAAACTTACAAGTTCAAAAAGTTCAGTGGACCCCAAACAAGATAATCCCAAAGAAAACTGTGAAACATACATCATGATCCAACTTGAGAAAATTAAACACCAAAAAAAAATTCTTGAAAGCAGGGACAGAAAAATGACATAACTACCTATAGGATAAAAACAATGTGAATTACAGAAAATTTTTCATAAGTAATCATGGAATGGAAGAAACTGGCACACTTTTCAAGTACTGAAAAAACTGTCAACCTTGAATGTTATATCTGGCTAAGTTATCGTTCAGGAATGAAGGGGAACATAAATATTCTCTGATGAAAGAAAACTAAGAGAATTTGGCACCAGCAGATGTATCCTAAAATAACGGTTAATGGAGGTTCTAAAAACAGAAATGAATTGGTAAAGAAGAACACTTGGAACATTAGCAAGGAAGAAAAACAAAAATAGAAAGAATAAAAATATAATAAATACAATAGTTTTTCCTTCCCCTCTTGAGATTTTTAAATTCTGTTTGATGGTTGAAGGAAATGTATAACGCTATCTGGTATGGTTCTCAATCATTTGTTCAAGAGGAAACAATAAATAGACTTGTAATGCTTAAAAAAAATACAAAGGAAACCCAAGGTATGGAAGAACATATTTGCCAAGGATGTATCTGAGAAAGGCCTAATTTCCAAAGTGTACAAATAACTCATACAACTCAACAAGAGGAAAATAAACAATACAATTTAAAAAATGGGCAAAGGACCTGAATGGACACTTTTCCCTAAAAGACATACAGTTGTCCAACAGACATATGAAAAAATGCTCAACTTCAGCAATCATCAGAGAGATGCAAATTAAAACCACAATGAAGTATCACTTCACACCTGTCAGAATGGCTACCATCAACAAATCAACAAATGAGAGGTGTGGAGAAAGGATGTGGAGAAAGAGGAACCCTGGCACACTGATGGTGGGAATGCAGACTGGTGTAACCACTATGGAAAACAGTATGGAGGTTCCTCAAAAAATTAAAAATGGAACTGCCTTTAGAACCAGTGTTCCCACTTCTAGAAATATATCCTAAGAATCCTGAAACACTGATGAGAAAGAATATATGCACCCCTATGTTCATAGCAGAGCAATTTACAATAGGTAAGATCTGGAAACAGCCCAAGTGTCCATCACCAGATAAGTGGATAAAAAAGCTGTGGGACATTTACACCATGGAATACTATGCAGCTGTCAAGAAAAAGGATCTTATATCCTTTGGGACAGTATGGATGGACCTGGAGAAAATTATGCTAAGTGAAATAAGCCAGGCAGAGAAAGACAAATGTCACATTACCTCACTTATATGTGAAATCTAAAGAACTTAATAAACTGATGAACAGAATAGATTCGGTGACGTGGAAGCATGTATCAGACTGATGAATCTCAGAGGGAAGGTGGGGGGGTAAGTGGTGGGGGAGAGATTATCCAAAGAATGTATATGCATATACGCATAACACAAGGACACAGATAGTAGTGTGGTGAGGGATTGGGAAAGGGGTTAGCGGAGGGCAGGATGGGGTCAACGGGGAGAAAAAGGGATATCTGTAATATTTTGATCAAATGGACTTAGTTAATACTGTTAGAAATTTTCCACCTTAAATAACAGAATACACATTCTTTTCAAGTACAAATTATATTCTCAAGAATTGAATATATGTTGGGAAGAAAAATAAGTTTTAATAAATATAAGAAGATTGAAATAATACCAAGCATCATTTCTCACTATGCAGACGAAACTGAAAATCAATTAGAAGAAAGCTGGATCTTAACTTTTTTCTATCTGACTTATTTCACTTAGCATGATATTCTCAAGGTCCATCCGTGTTGTTGCAAATGGCAATATTTCATCTTTTCTTATGCCTGAGTAGTATTCCATTGTATATATGCACCAAATATTTATGATTTCACTCATATGTGGGATATAACACTGAAAGCAACAAATGAGAAACAAGACAAACAAAACTCCATAGACACAGACAACAGTATGGTGGTTACCAGAGGGAAGGGAGGTACGGGTGTAGTAAATGGTAAAGGGGGTCAAATGTATGGTGATGAAAGATGTTGTGACTTTGCGTGGTGGACATACAAAGCAATGTTAAGATCATGTATCATGGAAAGGTACACTAGAAACCTATATAATGTTATAAATCAATGTTACTCCAATAAATTTAATTTAAAAAGTTGAAAGAATCCCAAATATGTGTAGAATAAGCTTCATACTACTGAACAGCTATTGAGTAAAAGAATAAATAAAAGAAGAAATCAAAAGATACATCAAGACAAATTAAAATAAATATACTGCATACAAAAATTTTTGTGACATAGCCAAAACAATACAAAGAGGAAAGTTTATAGCAAAATTGGCCTACTCCAGAAACAATAAATATCTCAAATAAATGATTAAATATTATACCTCAAGGAACTAGAAAAAAGAATATATGAAGCCCAAAGTCAGTGGAAAGAAGGAAATAAAAGCAATCATAGTGGGAATAGATGAAATATAGAATATGACAATAGGTAATGAACTGGTTATTTGAAAAGATAAACAAAATTGACAAATCTCAGGTTAGACTCACTAAGGAAAAAAGAGAGAAGACTCTAATAAATAAAATCAGAAATGAAAAGGAAGTTGCAGTGAATACCAAAGAAATACAAAGGGTTATACAAGAATACTACGAAAAGCTATATGCCACCAAATTGGAAAACCTAGAAGGAATGCACAAGTTCTTAGGAACATACAATCTTCCAACACTGAACAATGAAGAATTGGACAACCAAAATAGACAAGTCACTAGTAAAGTAATTGAAACAGTAATGAAAACATCCCACAAAACAAAATGCAGGACCAGATCGCTTCACTAGTGAATTTTACCAAACATTCAAAGAAGATTTGATACCTATTTCTCTCAAACTCCTCCAAAAAATTGAAAAAGAAATACTTCCTAATCCATTTATGAGGCTTAAGTACCTTGACACCAAACCAAGGCAAGGATATCACAAAATAAAAATTATAAGCCAATATCTCTGATGAGCATAGATCCAAAAATACAAAACAAAATACAAGTAAATTGATACAGTGCATTAAAAGTTTCTTAGACCAGGAATGCAAGGGTGACTCAACATCCACAAATCAATCAATGTGACACACCACATTAAAAAATTAAATGATAAAAATATGATTTTCTCAATAGATTCAAAATAAAAGCATTTGTAAGAAAGAACATCTATTAATGATTAAAACACTTAATAAAAT
Organism: Miniopterus natalensis; assembly: GCF_054644295.1. Lineage (NCBI taxonomy): Eukaryota > Metazoa > Chordata > Mammalia > Chiroptera > Miniopteridae > Miniopterus > Miniopterus natalensis. Next base: position 45,362,936 of record NC_142103.1, on the reverse strand, counting down.
GGGTAGAGAAGGAAACTACCTCAAAATAATAAAGACCATATATGACAACCATCAGCTAATATCATACCCAGTGGTGAAATACTGAATTTTTTTTTCTAAGATTAGGAACCAGACAGGGATGCCCACTCTTGACCCTGTTATTCAACATAATACAGGATGTCCAAGCCAGAACTATTAGGCAAGGAAAAGAAATAAACAGTATCCAAACTGATAAAAAAGTAAAACTATCAATATTTACAGATAATGTTATTTTAGATGTGAAAAACCCTAAAAGATTTTACCAGCAATAGTTGAAAACATAAAGAAATACAGTGAAGTTGCAGGATACAAAATCAATATACAAAAATCTGTTGCATTTCTATACACTGACAACAACATAGAAGAAAGAGAAGGATGAAAACAGTCCTATTTACAAATGCAACAAAAAGAACAAAATACCTAAGAATGTTCTTATCAAAGGAGTTGAAGTGTCTGTATACTGAAAACTTCAAGGCATTATTGAAAGAAATTGAAGGAGATGCAAAAAAATGGAAAGTTAATTTGTATTCATGGTTTGGAAGAATGAGCACAGTCAAAATGGCCATATAATGTAAGGAAAACTACAAATTCAATACAATGCCTGTCAAAATCAAGTTTGCATTTTTCACAGGAATAAAAAGACAAAGTCTCAACTTTGTATGGAACCACAAAAGACCCTGAATCTTCAAAGCAATCCTGAGAAAAAACAACAAAACCACAGGTATCACATCCCCCAACTACAAACTACACTTCAAAGCTATAGTAATCAATGCAATATGAAATTGGCAGACAAACAAACAGTCCAATGGAACAGAATTGAGATCCCTGAAATAAATGCACACATACATGGACTAGTAATTTTTGACAAAGGGATCCAAGGCCATATCATGTAAAAAGGAAAACCTCTTCAATAAATGATGTTGGGAAAATTGGACAACCATATGCATGAGCATAAAACTGAACTATTATCTTACACCATATGCAAAAATTAACTTAAAATGTATTAAAGACTGGAATGTAATACCTGAAACAATAAAATATTTGGAAGAGAACACAGGCAGTAATCTTATGGACATTATTCTAAGACATTTTTTAATGAACTTGGCTCCAAAGACAAGGTAGGCAAAAGCAAAAATAAACAAATGGGATTTTATCAAACTAAAAATTTTTTGCACAGCAATAGAAACCATCAACAAACAAATAAGGCAGCCAACAGAATAAATGAGCAAAGATATTTGAAAATGCTGCTTCTGATAAGAAGCTAATATCTAAAACATAAAGAACTCATACAACTCAACACCACCAACAAAAAGGCCAACAGTCCCATGAAAAAATGGACAGAGGATCTGAATAGATATTTTTCCAAGGAAGACACAGATGGTGAACATACATATGAAAAGATGTTAAACATCACTTGTTATTAGGGAAATGCAAGTCAAAACCACAGTGAGATATCACCTCACACCTATTAGAAGGGTTACTATTTTTTTCCTTTTTGTTGAACTTATTGGGGTGACAATGGTACACAAAGTTATACAGGTTTCAGGTGCACAATTCTACAACACATCATTTGTACACTTTATTTTGTATTTGCCACCCCAAGTCAAGTCTCCTATCACCATTTGTCTCCCCTATACCGTCCTCCACCTCCCCCCAGCCCCATCCCCCTGACAATCACCACACTGCTGTCCATGTCCATGAGATTTTTATCTTTTTTTCTTTTTTGCTCAATCCCTCCAACTCCCACCAAGACCGCCAAAACCAAAAGTAACAATTGTTAAGAAAGGATGTGGAGAAAGGGAAACCTCATATACTGTTGGTGGAAATGTAAATTGGTGCAGCCATGTGGAAAGAAGTATGGAGGTTCCTCAAAACATTACAACTAGAGTTACCACATGATCCAGCAGTTCTTCTTCTGGGTATTTACCCAAAAATATGAAGAGGTATTTAAATATCCACTATCTGAAGTCTTCATTTGGGCCCCAGAAGGTCCTAGTTCTAATACTACCCCTAACAACTAAGAGCCTCAGTAAAAATTTAGCAATTCTGTGTCCTACTTCCCCTTCCCTAAAGAATAAAGGTTCATTATTAAGATTAGATGGATATAACAAGAGAATGTAAGTCCTTAACAGACATGCAAAATTTACTAAGGAAAAATTAGGAATAGAAATGCAGACACAGTAGTTCAGTGTCACTCTTGTGCTAGGTAACCAGACCTTGTGCTTTAGGTTCCCCTACAGCACTTCCCTATAGAAGGCCGAGGATATGTACTCCACTTGAAACCTTAAACTCTGTTTTTAAAGCTATACTTCAGGTATACAAATTTGTATAATTTCCCATTGAAATGTTCCAGAATCTGCTGTCCAGGACCAGAGGGATCTCTTATTTATAGGCATTCTTCCAAGAACAGACAGATCCACAAGCATGTTTATCCTTGGCCCTACGGGTGGCCAAAAGACAGCTGTATTCTAATTGAAAGAGGTGGATGGAGCCTAAATATATGTGCAGGTGTGTACACACACATACCCAAGTGGCTTTTGTGGAGCAGGGCAGAACTATAGCTGGGAAGAAAAGAAAGGTCAGATGTGTGCCTCAAGGTTCCTCCATCCATATTCTTTCTCTAGTCCTAGAAAATGTTAAAGATGGGACTATAAGAAGCCAGTGTAGTTTGGTTAACCAATCAGAAAACAGAGAATGGACTTGGCTCAAATGTAAAATATTTTTCACCTTTCCCTAACTTGATTCATTCCTCTGAGCTCCCCCTTCCCTGCTTATTGTCCAGAGCTCCAAACAGAACTGATTTACCTAGATCTTTCTCAAATCTAACAAAACAAAAAGAAAATTATACCTCCATCTTTCTCCACCTCTCTGACTCAAATTTTATATTCCTTAGAATTCTGAATTCTGTTAAGCAGAAAAAAAGGATTTCAAATCAGAACTACATTTGAACCCATGTTTATAGTTAATGTAACCTTGAATAAGTTATTTTGCCTTTTTAAGGGATAACATGCTATGTGCAAAGTATTTTCAGTATACAGGGGGGCAAAAAGTAGGTTTACAGTTGTTCATGTGGAAAAACATATGATATTATAATAAATAATGTAAGAATAAAGTGTTTAGAGTACTCACAACTGTAAATCTACTTTTGCCCCACCCTGTATTGTCATGTACTGCACATGGGGATAGTACTATCTTCTTCACAATGTTCTTAATAAACATAAGAATAAAAATAATAATATTGAAACTAATATTTATTGAATTGTAACACTGTGGAAAACACCTTATGTTCATTGTATTTATTTCTGTAAAAAATAAAGATGTGTAGTATTAGTGTATCATTTTACAAATGAAGAAACTGAAAAAAGGTTAAGTAAAATTTATCCAAGTCAGTTAGGTAAGTGGTAGATCTCAAATTGGAATTTAGTTTTGTTTGATCCTACTGCTTGACATGATGATATATATGAAAGTGTCAAGTATTATAATTTTTATAAATAGATCATTGTTAAGTGCTAATAACCACTTAGAATTAACTTCATTGATCCAAGTGTGTGTATTTTAAAAGACGGCTACCCTAAAACAATGCTTTATTCTGAAGAAAAGGATATTTAATGGTTGAATTTCAGACAGTGGGACAGGGATGTAGGGGCCTCTTATTCACACCATATAAATCAGTACTTCTCAACCTGAAGTGATTTTTCTCCCCAGGGGACATTTGGCAATGTCCGGAGTTATTTTGGTTGTTATAGCTCCTGGATGGTGCTACTGGCACCAAGTAGATAGAAACCATGGATGCTGCAACCCACAGGACAGCCCCTACAACAAAGAATTATCCTATCTAAGATGTTAGTAGTACTAAGGTTGAGAAATCATGTTGCAGATGACCCTTGCTCCTAGAAGTACTATCTGGGAATAATCCACGGAGATTTACCTCCTCAAATTGTTCACTCATAGTTCGCCCTTCTAGACATTTATCAATATTTATTTTTGCATTGAGGTTGCAAATTTATGAATGTTTCAACCATTAGCTTAGACTTAGGTAGATTTAAAAACCCAATTTATAGAGTGGGTTTTTTTGGTGTGTGTTTTTTTCATTTATAAAGATCAGTAACACATTTGTTTTAGCACACATCTGAGAAGCCTCACCAGTACTCCCAAACTTTGCAAAAAGTTGGCTTCAGGAACTGCAGAACAGCATGCAGCTCAGAGAATTTGGAACCTCACGGTCTTGGTCTCATGACATATTACCTCTTCCAAAGCTTCGACTACACATGAGTTATGAGACAGTTCAAGATAAAATATTTGGGTTACAAATAGAATCCATCTGTGGCTTAGGTTTTTTTTCCCCATCAGACAATTTTAAAGTATTTCACACATAGAACATTTCTAGCAATGCATGATCTCAGTGAACTTTATAAAACCATACACTAATATCCTAAGTAGAACATTGTGACATTGTAGGTGCATAACAATAATTGTCAAGCTTGAGAAGTGGGAAGCAAGGCAATCATTAGGAAGCAAACTTTTCTTCTAACAATCAAGGCTACAGCCAAAGATTTTTGTCTTAGATTTCTCAGTCAAACCACTAATCATTGTATTATGCTTTCTCATTTAGCTAAAATCATTGATCACAGTGACTGGTTACTGACTTTAAAAAAAAAAAGAAAGAAAGAAAAGAAAAAGAATGTTAAAGGCACCAACATCAAAACAGGAAGCAGAAGTTATTTCATTAATAGGTCTTGGGATTTTCAAAAGAGATAAACACTAAAGGGTAACACTTTGAGGAGATCAGATGGAGAAATGCAAAAGCTCACTTTTATATTTATTTCCTATGAAAATGCAATGGTGACAAACCAAGTATCACCACCTTTTGCATTATATTAACCTCATGCCCTAATACATCACAATGCTGGGTAAAAAAATGAGCAACATTATTAAGCTTTCAGACAAAACTTTAAAATGGGTTATTAAGTATCCAAGCAACAGTGTGTTATATTTGAATTTTGAGAAACAAATCTTTCAGAAGAAGGGGAAGGCAGTGAAGACAACATTTCCCCAGAATTCCATCAAAATAAGGTGATCATGGTTGAGGCCTGAGTACTTTATTATTAATTTTAAAAAAATTATTTCTTTTAAAGAGTATCCTCTAAAACCTTGCTAGACCAAGCTAATTTTAACTAGCATCCCGGAGCCATTCCCGAATACAAACAAAAGCATATAGGCAATTGCACCTTGGGGAAGCAATCAGTATTCAATGGTTAAGATTCCATTTTTCCCTACTTTGTAGACAGAATAAGCGTTCAACTTAAAAAATGATTGCTTCCTATTCAAGGGACTAAATGTGTTGGGAAGATGAGTATGATTGATACATGCTCAAATTCAATTTCAACAAAGGGCAAGCCCAATTCTATCCTTTCATTTCTCAATGATAAGGCTCAGACTGAAAACAAGAGGGAAAATGTGAATAATGATAGTGACTAAAATGGACCAGTGCTAAAATTTAACCAAAAGGCTAAGCCTTTCTCTAGGCATTTGCAGAACAAGCCAAAAGTTTCAGGAAGGCTCACATATTTTTGTTCTTTCTTTTTTCTTGTAGCATGCCTTTCTGAGAAAAAGATCAAATATTTCCAAATCTAAACTAGTGGAAAGAAAATCAGCTTTGGTGTTAAATAAACCTAAGTTTGTATCTTAGCTACCTGATTTTTCTAATTGGTTAATATTAGGCAAGATCCTGAGTTTTCTTTTATTTCTTTCTTAATTTTAGTTTAAAATATTATAGATGTCCCTTTTTTTCCCCAATGACCCAGTCCACCCCATCCCACTCCTCTCCCCAGTCCCTCTCCCCACCATTGTCCATGTACCTGGGTTGTGCATATATGCATATAAATTCTTTGGTTACTCTCTCCACCTCCACCCACCCGCCTTCCTCCATCTTTTTGACATTCGTCAGTTTGATCTATGCTTCCATGTCATTGAATCTATTCTGTTTATCAGTTTATTAAGTTCTTAGATTCCACATATAAGCGAGATCATGTGATGTTTGTCTTCTCTGCCTGGCTTATTTCACTTAGCATAATTTTCTCCAGATCTAATCGTACTGTCCCAAAGGGTACGATATCCTACTTCTTTACAGCTGCATAGTATTCCATGGTGTAAATGTCCCACAGCTTTTTTATCCACTCATCTACTGATGGGCACTTGGGCTGTTTCCAGATATTAGCTATTGTAAACTGTGCAGCTATGAAGATAAGGGTGCATATATTTTTTCTGATTAGTGTTTCAGGATTCTTACGATATATTCCTAGAAGTGGGATCACTGGGTCAAAAGGCAGTTCCATTTTTAATTTTTTGAGGAACCTCCATATGGTTTTCCATAGTGGTTGTACCAGTCTGCATTCCCACCAGCAGTGTACCAGGGTTCCTCTTTCTCCATATCCTTGCCAGCACCTCTCATTTGAAGATTTGTTGATGGTAGCCATTCTGACAGGTGTGAAGTGATACTTCATTGTGGTTTTAATTTGCATCTCTCTGATGATTAGTGACATTGAGCATTTTCTCATGTCTCTGGGCCATCTGTATGTCCTCTTCGGAGAAATGTCTATTCAGGTCTTTACCTATTTCTTATTTGGATTGTTTGTCTTCCTCTTGCTGAGTAGTATGAGTTCTTTGTACACTTTGGAAATTAGTCCTTTATCAGATACATCCTTGACAAATATGTTTTCCCAGATCGCGGGGTTCCTTTATATTTTGAGGCTCTTTTCTTTTGCTGTGCAAAAGTTTTTAGTTTGATATAGTCCCATATGTTTATTTTATCTTTTGTTTCTCTTGCCCTAGGAGATGTATCAGTGAAAATTCCACTACCTGGGATGTCCGTGACTTTACTGCCTATGTTTTCTTCCAGGATTTTAATGATTCTATGACTTACATTTAAGTCTTTTATCCATTTTGAGTTTATTTTTGTGTATGGTGAAAGTTGGTGGTCTAGTTTCATTTTTTTACATATATCATTCCAGTTTTCCAAGCACCACTTATTGAAGAGACTGTCTTTTCTCCATCGGATGCTCTTGCTTCCTTTGTGAAATATTAACTGACCATAATGGCGTGGGTCTATTTCTGGGGTCTCTGTTCTGTTTCATTTATCTTTATGCCTGTTGTTGTACCAATACCAGGCAGGTTTGATTAGAATGGCTTTGAAGTACAGTTTGAAGTCCCGTAATGTGATCCTTCCCACTCTGTTCTTTTTTCTCAAGATGGCTGAAGCTATTTGGGGTCTTTTGATGCCTTAGAAATTTTCAAAATGTTTGTTTCAGGTCTGTGAAATATGCTGTTGGTATTTTAATAGGAATTGCATTGAATTTATAAATTGCTTTGGGTAGTATGGACATTTTAATGATATTAATTCTTCCAGTACATAAGCATCGTATATTCTTTCACTTGTTTAAATCTTTCTCTATTTCTTTTATCAGTGTCATGTAGTTTTCTGAGTACAGGTCTTTTACATCCTTGGTTAAGTTTACTCCTAGGCATCATATTTTTTTAGTTGCTATGCTAAATGGTTTTGAATTTTTAGGTTCTTTCTTTGAAAGTTCATTGTTGGTGTATAAGAAAGTCATTGATTTCTGGATGTTGATTTTGTATCCAGCTACCTTGCCAAATCCTTTTATCAAATCTAGTCATACTTTCATGGAGTTTTTAGGGTTTTCAATATCCATTATCATGTCATCTGCAAATAATGACAGTTTTACTTCCGCTTTTCCAATTTGGATACCTTTTATGTTTTATTCCTGTCTGATGGCTGTGGTTAGGGCTTCCAGTACTATGATGAATAAGAGTGGTGAAAGTGGACATCCCTGTCTTGTTCCGGTTTTTAATGGAAATGGTTTTAGTTTTTGCCCATTGAGTATGATGTTAGCTGTAGGTTTGTCATATATGGCCTTTATTATGTTGAGGTATGATCCCTCTATTCCCACTTTGCTGAGAGTTTTTATCAGAAATGGGTGCTGGATTTTGTCAAATGCTTATTCTACATCAATTGATATAATTTTTGTCCATTTTGTTTATGTGATGTTTCACATTTATTGATTTGCGGATGTTGTACCAGCTTTGCATCCTTGAAATAAATTCCACTTGGCCATGGTGTAAGATCTTTTTAATTTATTTCTGGATCCAGTTTGCTAGTATTTTCATTAGGATTTTAGCATCTATGTTCATCAAGGATATTGGCCTGTAATTTTCTTTCTTTATACTATCTTTATCTGGTTTTGGGATTAGGATGATGCTGGCCTCATTAAAAGAGTTTGGGAGTTTTCCCTCCTCATGAATTTTCTAGAATAGTTTGAATAGAATAGGTGTTAATTCTTCTTTGAATGTTTGGTAAAACTCGCCTTAAATCCATCTGGTCCAAGACGTTTGTTTGCTGAGAGTTTTTTGATTAGTGCTTCAATTTCATTAGTTGTTATCGGCCTATTCAGGTTTTCTGCCTCTTCTTGATTCAGCTTTGGAAGGTTGTATGCTTCTAGGAATTTGTCCATTTCCCCCATGTTGTCCAATTTCTTGGCATATTTTTATTTTTGCTGCTCTGATGGAGTGATTTTTTCTACCTTGTCTTCTAAGTCACTTATTCTACTCTCTGCTTCATTGAGCCTGCTTTTAATTCCTTTGAATGTATTCTTAATATCAGATACAGATTCTTTATTTTTGTCTGAATTTTGTTTATGTTATGTACCTCTTTTTTATGTTTTCCCTAAAATCCTCCATCTGATCCTCTATTTCCTTCTTTTCCTCATTAAGTTCATTGAGCATCTTCATAATCAATTCTCTAAACTCTATTTCTGATAACTTGCTTAACTCCATCTCATCATAGATTTTTTCTGGTGATATTTCCTTTTCTTTAATTTGGGGGTTGTTTCTTTGCCTCCTCATTTGGGTAGGTCTTAGTGTTTGTACCTATATATTAGATATATTTGCTGTCTCCCAATGTTGTGGGATGGGAATTTGTCTTGTGAATCCAGTGGAGCCAAGAGGTGTGTTTTCCTTATACTTCTGAGCTCTAAGCATGTCCCTTTTGTGGGTGTCCCTTTTGTGGTTTCTTTATGTTTTCTTATTGTGGTTGGGTCTAGAGTGTCATCGACCGGTCCTTGGGAGGACTCTACCCTCAGGTTGGCTAAATGTGTGCCTCAGCAATAACCTAGTCATGTAAGCTGTTTACAGGTGCTGGCAAGGCAGTAGAATACCCAACTAAAGTTCCAGGAAACAAGGATCATCTTACAAAATATCTTGACAGTCACAATGAAAGCAGCCCATGTGAAAATAGAACTGGGAGAGTGAAGGGAGAACACGCAAACAAATAAACAAAAAGCTTAAAAAAAAGGAAGATAGAAAGAAAAGTAATGCTTAGAGAGAGAGAAGTATATTATTGTTAAAAGTGGTGAAAATTTAGAAAATAATAATAAACAAAAATGTAAAAAATAAAAAAGCTACTGGGAGATAATAGAGGCAGAAAAAAGATTCTGAAAGAACCAGGAAAAATTTAAGAGAGAGAATTGGAATAAGATATTAGTTGAAAATGAGAAAATAAAAATACAATAAAGAGAAAAAAACTAACAAACAAAAATACAGGAAGACAGAATGGGGGATAATAAAAGAATGAAAGAAAAGAAGAAAAAAAAAGAAAAAGAAAAGAAAATGTAATGCCAGTGGATTGAGAGTAAAAAGAGAGGTAAAGCCTGGGCAAAGAGCAAATCCAATAAGAGATTTGATAGAAACTCTAGAGGAAAGCAGTAAACTTGGTTATAATGATTAAAGTCCCAGTCATAAAGCAGGGATATCAAGAAAGTCTTGATAGTAGAAGCAAGGATAAAAGAAAAAAAAACAAAGCAATTAAACAAAACAAAACAGAGAAACAAAACTAAAAAGCTAAGCAAAACACAATTCTTTTATAAAAAATAAGGAAAAAATAGTTTTAAAATGTTTTAAAAATTTTTTTTTAACATTTTTATAAAATTTAAAAAGAAGAAAAAACAAATAAATTTCCCCTTTCTTTTCTTCCTAAGGGAAAAAGAGAAAAAACAAACAAACACAGAAATTAAAAAACAAAACAAAACAAAAAAACACCTCAAAAACAGTAACAAAACAAAATAAAACAAAAAAACAAAAACAGAGAAAAAAAAGACAGGTGAGTTTCTTCTGGGCAGCTGGTGTTGTCTGGAGCTTGCTGTTTTGTTTGCTGATTTCCGTTCTCCTAGGAGGTACTTGTGTATCAGTCCCTGTGAGGAGTCGTCTAGGTTTGGCTCTGGTATCCTTAGGTACATGGTTGATTTGAGGCTCTCTGTTGACCACCTCCTCTTGTCAGCTATTTTGCAACTTTGTAGTTGCCTGGTCTTACTCCAGAGTCTTCTGTAGAGTTTTTAGGGTGCAGGATGGCTAGTGTAGCTCAGGATATCACTCTTCTTACTTAGAGGTTTTACTATTAGGTACTCACTGTGAGGGAGTTAGTCTCTGCTCCACAGCCAGCTACTCAGACCCTACCCTGTCCTCTGACTCTAGTTCCCCATGCACTGGCCTGCTGCAGCTTCAGATTGATTTCAGTCTGTTGCTTTTTCTGTATGGGCCATTTTAGCAGCCTGGGATCAGTGGGTTCAACTAAAAAACCATTCCAGTGAGCCCTTTGCCTGCCCAGACCCCAGCAGGGGTTTTCTGCTTTTCCTCCAGTTCCCAAACAATAGTCCCTTAGAGTTTTATTCTTGTAATGTCCTCCAGTGAGCTCTTCTCCCTTCCCCCTCAAGGCTGTGCCCTGAGGGTATGTCTGGGGCCTCAGTGAGCTGGACCTGCCCTGTTCTTCATGGGGGGCAGTGCTCCTGGTTACAGGAGAGGCAGAGGAGCTCCACTCTTCCTTTCCCAGCTCTGGTTGGCTGGGCGCACCAGGCCTCCCCTCAAACAGTTCACTGTGCAGAGACCACTCCCAGTCTCCACTGATCTGTCCACCCATTGCACACTGGGAATGTGGGAGCCAGTTCCGTGGTCAGAGCTCAAAAATGCACAAAGCAACACACAAGCAGAGAGTCCACCCTGAAAGGTCCCACCGCCCACTCACCAAGGCACCAAGCGGGAGGGGACCCAAAGTCAGCTACACACAGCTCCCCACACCACTGATCTCAGCAAAGCTGGAACTGTTTCATCTGCCACCATAGCACCCCTCAGGGCTGGTGACAAATCCCAGACTCTACACCAGGTGCTTAGGGTGGGAAGGCTGCTCTCCTCCCCCATGCCACTCAGACTCAATGCTTTCTGGGGCTCAACACAATGCCTTATAAGGAGGCAGAGGGTCCCTGTGTGTGGCTGCTCTGTGCAGTCCTCTGGTCTCTTACTACTCGGGTGCCACACACTTTGGGACAGACTTTCCCATGGTCAGCACCCTGAGCATTAGATGCCAGTAGTGTCTGCCATTAGAAGCTTTGTTTGCTTGGATGGAGCCATCTCCTCCTCGTGGACTCAACACTCCTCTGGGTCCCTTTGCCATCCAGGCAGGGCACTCCTTCTCCTCTCCTCAGCTCCTGGTGTGAAATCCCCACTTTCGGTTACTGTTTGGCACTCCCAAGGGGAGGGAGCTTTGCAGGCTCCAAGCCTCCAGGCTCTAGCCCAGCACAGGCTTCAGAAGGGACTCCCCCTTTCTACGCTCCCCTCTCTTACCAGCCTCTATAATGTTTCTTCAGTGCTCCTTACTCTCACTATGTCCACTCAGGTATGTTTCTCTGGTTTTCCCAAGCTGACTCACGTAGTATTTTAGGAGTAAATAGAGTCTGTGGCTGGGAGCGGGGGCACTCTGCTGCATCTCATAGTGCTGCCATCTTCCAAGCTCCCTGAGTTTTCTAATATTTATTATTTATGCATTTATTTATTTGTACTGGAGGTAAGTGCATTTAATATTTTTCTGCAAAATATTTACAGATTTCAAGGGAACAATCTCAGATACATTTCTCAATCATACCTGAGTTTTCTAACCTTTAAATGGAAGTATATCTGTTTCTTTTACATACTGTACACAAAGACCATGACACTTAGTGGGCTTTCAAAAGTATGCCCTTTAAGAAACAAGGCTCTAGCTGCACTTAGAATTATTACTTACCTTTTACGGATAAAGAATTTGATATTTAAAGTGGCAGTACATTTCTAGTGACTATTATTTTGAACTTGACAATGGTCTAGAATTAGCAAATCACTCACTTGGAGCAGCGGATATCTGACATTCTGCAAGAATTGCATATGTAGACTATCCAGTCTATAGTAGATTTTTCCTGGAAAGGGGTGGCACAAAGTCAGCAGGCCCCACTCTCACAAATGAAAGCCAAGGGAAAAATCTTCAGGCAACTTAACATATCAGAGTAAACAGGTAGGTGATTTGGTTCACATCTCAGCTCTGCTTCTTACTAGATGTGTGATTAGGTCACAGGTCATATTGCTTAATTCATCATGGTCTCTGTTTCTTTATTTGTAAAATGGTGATGATAGAATTTACCTCATAGTGTACTGTAGCTACATCATACCTGCTCACAAAGGATTAATTTTTAATTTTCAGGTATTTTGTGAACTGGATGTTAAACATAAGCCAACATAAAATTTGAAGTATATAAACTTAAAATTAAGTAAATTGTATTTTTTAAAAAGTGCATAAATACAACTTATTGTTACTGGACTATTTCCATGCTAGGGCTTGCCTTGCCCTGGCAGCACTCCAGAATTTTCAGGTGTCAGGAAAGTCTAGTTTCTTAACTCACCCAGGAAAAATTTCAAGGATGAGTCTGACTGAGAACAAAGCAAATTTTGTTCAGGTAGAAAAAAAGAAAGTGGCCAGGGTGCTGACCCCTCTGTGAAAGAAGCAAAACGCATGCGTCCAAGTGGATGTGTGCCAACTCACTAGTGACTTGCAAACGTGGTCAGTTAGTTCTTGAGATTTTATGTATTTACAAAAGGGGGGGTGCCTCCAAGTTTTGTGGTCCCAAATTCCGACTCTGTCTTTTTGTTAGTAGGGGCTCTTGTTCCTAATATTGTCTGTTGGGAAGTGCATGGAGTTTGTTCTTTTAGGACCCGTTCTACTTATAGTTTCAGTATTTATTATAATGATGGAATATTGAGCTTTGGGGTGATCCTTTGGTCAGTTTTTCTTCCATCTTGGGTTAGTCTGGATCTAACTCGTTTTGTTATCTACCATCCTGACTATGGTGATTTAAACCATCTGCTCTTAGGCATCTTCATTTAGGGAGGCTGGGGTCTCGTGATTTATTAGCTGGCTATTAATTGCTCAGCCTTTTGTTCAAGCCATTTGTCTCAAGTTTCCTCATTCCACTTGCCAGAGAATTTTCTTACTTTTCTATTAAAATGCCTCACCTACCACTTCTGCCATAGCCTAATCAGCTTAAGGACACCAAGAACAAACCTACTGTGTAACAAAATCAGATTTCCTAACCCATTGCAATGAGAGAGATAAGACACCAGAGGAATCATGGGACATCTCCCAAACCAACGACAAGATGGAATTTAGAAATTTGGAAAAGAATTCAGCTTAAAAGAAATTTAAATGAAAAAGTTTGGAAAGACTAAAAGCAGGGCGGGGCTGTGTATAAAGGAACCAACATCATGAATGGACTCAAAGCAGACTCAGGGTCCTGCTTCCTTGGAACTGCTCTGTTAGGAGACATATGGATGTTGTGTCTAGGAAATCTTTATACAAATCTCAGCACTTGAGCTGAAAATCAAGACTGCTTCCCAGGATCAAAGTAACTTAGATTTTATAGACAGGAGTGGGTTATCTCATTCTTACTGATATAATTTCAAGTAACCAAGTTTCTAAAATATTTTAGGAAACAGTGTTCTCTAGTGAGTAAGAAAAAAGCAGTCACTCAAAGGGGCATAATACGACATTTTAGAGTTGCAAATGCCTGTAAGGAAAGTGTTATTTCTTGGTTACATTGCAGCTGGCTTTAACGCATCTTTTATTCCAGCAGGGAAAAATTGTACAGTCTAAATTAATTTTTATTCCCCACACTTCCTAATCATGTTAGATATTTTACTATATTTTTGAAGTTATTTACATCTATTTTATCTATATGATGGAAATACTATATAAAGATATGCTACTGTGCATCTCTTCCCAACTCTGCATTTAGCAATATTATGCTACCAGCTTGAAAATGACCATAGGGGAGTTTTTATTGCCTCATAAATCAGAGACATTAAAGACTAGGGTTATTTTTCTATCCAGTGCTGCTTGTAAAGATTTACCAGCACATCACTGTTCATAAGGTTATTGTGAGGATTGCATAATTTAATATATGCAAAGTGCTTACAACATTACTTGAATCCATAATAATCATTAAATCATTAGCTGTTGCTGTGATTAGTAGTATGAAGAAGTGAAGGAGAAGGAAGAGTAGTAGTAGCACTAGTAACTATGAAACAAACTTATAAGAATTTAACACTTTATATTATGCCTACCATGAAATTTTAAGATGGTACCCAAGATACTTTCTCCCTTGTGTACGTGACCTTCATAATCCCTGAGACAATGGTGACTCTTGGTCTCATGATTAGGTTGTATTATATGGAAAAACTCTTTTTTAAAAAAATAAATTTAATGGGGTAACATTGGTTAACAAAATTATTTAGGTTTCAAGTGTACCTTTCTATAATAGATCATCTGTATATTGCATTGTGTGTTTATCACCCAAAGTTAAATATTCTTCCATAACCACTTATTTGACCCACTTTACCTTTTAATATTTCTCCCTCACCCCTATTTCTTTCTGCCAACCACCATAATCTTGTTTGTGTCTACAAGTTTTTGCTTGTTTGTCTTCTCTGTTGATTTGTTGTTTTCAATTTTATATTCCACATATGAGTGAAATCACATGGTTCTTGACATTTTCCACCTAACTTACTTCAGTTAGCGTGATATTTTCAAGATCTATCCATATTCTCGCAAATAGCAGTATTTTATCTTTTCTCATGGCTGTGTAGTATTACATTGTACATATGTACCATATCTTCTTTATCCAATCCTCTATCAAAGGACACTTCAGTTGTTTCCATGTCTTGGCCACTGTGAATAATGTTGCAGTGAACATAAGGGTACATATATTTTTACAAACAAATGTTTTTAATTTTTTTGTGTAGATACTCAAATGAGTGGTTGCTGAGTTATATGGTAACTCTTAATTTTTTAAGGAATGTCCATACGTTTTCCATAGTGACTGTACCAGTTTATATTCCTACCAGCAGTGAATGAGCGTTCTTTTTTCCCCATATCTCCAATACTTATTACTTGTCTTGTTAATGATAGCTTTTTTAACAGGTGTGAGGTGGTTGCAGCTTTGATTTGCATTTCTCTAATAGCTAGTGAAGTTGAACATCTTTTCATGTATCTGTTGGCCATTTGTATGTCTTTTGGGGGAGTGTCTTTTCAGGTCCTCTGTCCAGTTTTTAATTGGATTTCTTTTTGTTTTTGTTGTTGAGTTGCATGAGTTCTTTATGTATTTTGGATATTAATCCCTTATCAGAGGTGCCGCTGCTTGCAAATATACTTTCCCATTCAGGTGGAAGCCCCTTTTTAAGGTTTCTTTTGAAGTGTAGAAGCTTTTTAGTTTGATCCAATCCCATATATTTCTTTTTGGCACAAATAATTTTAAGATAGTGAAATTGTCGAGATGCATCTGAACTTTTCACATGAGATCTTTAATTCTGAGTCTAGATGTCATAGACAGGGTAAGTGAGAAATTTGAAGCATGAGAAAAATTTTATGCATTGATGTTGGCTTGAAGATCAAAGCGATTATGTGTCAAAGAATGTGGGTGGATTCTAGGAACTAAGAGTAGTCCCTGGCTGATAGCCAACAAGGAAACAGAAACCTCAGTCTTAAAAATGCTAGAAAATAAATTCTGTCAAAACAAGAATGAGCTTGGAACTTGAGTTTCCTTTGAGTCTACCATAGAAGAACTCAGTCAGGCCAACATCTTGATTTTAGCTTGTGCACAGAATTCATCCAAATCCACCCAGTATTCTGATCCTCATAATTTTGAAGTGATAAATAGGTGTTGTTTAAGTATACTAAGTTTGTGGTAATTTCTTACACAACAATAAAAAAAAACAAAAAACCACCACATGCATTTTCTTAAGATTGTTTCTTTTTGTTTTATGATCAGTTTCACCAAAGAGAAATGTAGTAAAATTCTTAAAGTAAAATGTCCATGCACTGTTCAATAAGAGAAGCAGGAAGAAGGGGACTGGAGGACTGAAACACACAATAAATGTACAGGAACTCTCCCTGCATCCTTTCTCTCATTCTTGTCAATGCAAGAAATAGTCAAACCTGTAAAGAATTTTTGTGAGTTTATTTGAGCCAAAACTGTGTACAATTGCTGGGAAGCAAAATCTCAACAGATTGAGATAATGCTCTGGCAAATAGCAGTTTTGCATGTCGTTTTATACATTACAATAAAAGGAGAAGACATAAGTGGTTTACATGAAATCCATTGGTGATAGATTAGGCAGGCAGGAGAAAAAAAAGGCAGGGACACCTCTGGGACTGGATAAAAAGTAAAATGATAGACACATACTTCTTTTACTTAGGTGCAGCATAGTTAACAGTCAACAATTAACTCAATAACAATAAGGGGATTTGTGGTCTCCAAAGAGCAGTGCCTACACATTGAGGGTCCAGAAAAGGGAAAATTACTTTGACATTCTAATGATATGTTATCATAGATGCAAAAATACAATAGACAGACTCAGTTAAGGTAAAGATTGATTTTTGTCAGGGAAGATACCAGCTTACCACATGACTATCCAAAATAGACTGCTTTCCATTGAAAAAGTTTTAATTTCAGACCATCTTTTGTGGTTACTTTAGGTCTCTGAGTTTGCAAGGCTGACATGCAGGCCTTCCTTGAGCTAGCCAGGTTAGCATGTGGCCTCCTTTGTCCACATTTTCAATATCTTTAAGTTAAGAGCACAGACAGAAAATGGAGGGAAAGAACCTTATATTTTCTTATTATGTAGCCCAACAAATTCCCTCCTTTTAAAACCTGGATTCCTGAACTGGAATCAACTTAGCTGTTAGGGTGGAACTCAACTTTTCCAAGCTGATACTACAACCTGTATCTCCTCAAACTCTACTGACTCAGATCTGAATCTCACTTGAGAAAAGAGAAGAGAGAAAAATATCAATGGGTAGAGGGGTATACATTAGCCCATGAAGCCCCATGTTGTGTCCCAGAACCTCATACAAAAGAAGAAGGGTAAGATGGGGAACAGAGCACTTTCATCTAATTTTGAGTTCTGAGTCTGAGCAGTACAGAAACTGTGGGGTTTCTCTACTGAAACAACAGACATATAGTAAATCATCTCAACCTCAGTTATAAGTTATTGTGAGAAGTAAATAAAATAATTTTATAGGTTTCTTGACACATAGTAGATACTGATTTTTCTATTCATTCACATTTTATTAAATACTACTACTAGTAGTAGTACTACTACTATTTATATATCACCCAAGGACACACCATGAGTTAAAATAAAAGTTGGGTCTAAAGTCCAGGTCTACTTTTTTCAAGGTTACATATTAGAGAAGGGTATAACAATACAATAATAACTACTATTTATTCAACACTATATGTGGCACTGTTGTGTTGATACTTTCACATTTATTATCTTTAATACATTCAACACAATGAAGAAGGGGTTGCTGTCTTTGGAACTAAAAAAAAAACAGAAGTAAGGCTCAGAGCTTGAGGATGTGTCTGTTGGATTAAAAAATTTCCCCATTCTATACCACCACACTGATTGACTAATACCTCAGTATAAGTGAGTTTTGTTCCTCTTTTTCCTGGTGGAGGCAAGGAGGTTCATTATAAATAAGAATTAGAATGAGGAAGGCTGGAAGCTGAAAGTACATCTTTTGTATCTATTTTCCCAAGCCTGATTTCAGCTGTGATACATAAACTTTGTGCAGAACATTGAAGAATAATCATTATTAGTATATTTCTAACACTTCACAAATATTTATATCATTGCCATTTTAAGTATCTAATTTTACAGTATGTTAATATTGTTATTATTAGGAATTTACAGTGATTGAGCCCTATTTATACCAGGTATTGTGCTGGGTATTTTATATTCTTCATTAAAATAATCTTATGTGATGTGTATTAATATTTTCATTTTAACAGTAAGAAAGAAAATTTAAGAACATTGATAACTTATCCGAGGTCACATAGCCACTAAGTGGCTATGACTAGCTCAAAATTTTAGATGCTTAATCAATACACTCCACTGATTCTCCTTAGATTATATACCAAGTGTTCTTAGTACCAGCACTGGTTCATGATGAAATGATCACCAACTCTTAAAGTGCATGGGCCTTCATATAATCAGCAACATGCAATACCTGGGTATTAGGTTCGCATCAGAGAATTTAACCTAAAACTTACTGTTGCTCAACATTTTCAAAATCTAAATGGAAAGAACATATTTATGGAAAATCTCTGAATGAGTACTTTCCTTCACTTGGATACTTCACAATCTACTGCTGAATTAAGCAAGGCCACCAAAAAAATGTGGATATAGACCATCAAATTACTTTATTTTGTAATTACAAAGGATTGTAAGTGAATACTATGAACAACTATATGCCACCAAAATGGACAACATGGATGAAATGGGTAAGTTCCTAGAAAAATACAACCTTTCAAAACTCAATCAGGAAGAGTCAAGGAGTCTAAATAAGCTGATATTTTTTGATGAAGTTGAAGCAGTATTCAAAAGGCTCCAAGCACACTAAAGCCCTGGCCTGGATGGCTTCACAGGGGAGTTTTACCAAACATTCAAAGAAGAATTAACACCTATCCTACTCATACTATTTCAAAAAAATCCAAGAGAAAGAAACACTTCCAAACTCCTATGAGGCCAGCATTAGTCTAATTCCAAAACCAGATAAACACACTACAACGAAAGATAATTACAGGCCAATATCCCTGATGAACATAGATGCTAAAATCCTTAACAAAATATTGGAAAATAAGATCCAGTAACATAGTAAAAAGATCATACACCATGGCTAAGTGAGATTTATTCCAGGGATACAAGGCTGGTACAATATTCGTCAATCAATAAATGTGATACATCACATAAAAAAATTGAAAGATAGAAATCACATCATCATATCAATAGATGCAGAAAAAGCATTCAATAAAATCCAACACTCATTTTTGATAAAAGCTCTCAGCAAAGTGAGAATAGAAGGATCATACCTCAACATCATAAAGGCCATACATTACAAACCTTCAGCCAACATCATACTCAATGGGCAAAAACTAAAACCATTTCCTCTAGGAACAGGAACAAGACAGGGCTGTCCACTTTTACCACTCTTATTCAACATAATATTGGAAGTCTTAGCCACAGCGATCAGACAAGAAGCTAACATAAAGGACATCCAAATTGGAAAAGAGGAAACAAAACTATCATTATTTGCACATGACATGATATTGTACATAGAGAATCCTAAAGACTCCACCAAAAAACTACTAGATTTAATAAATGAATTCAGCAAGGTAGCAGGATACAAAATTAACACCCAGAAATCGGTGACATTTTTATACACCAGTAATGAACTCTCAGAGACAGAAACTTAAAAAAAAAAACCTATTTACCATTGCAACTAAAAAAATAAGATACCTAAGAAGGAACTTAACCAAAGATGTAAAAGACCTTTACTCGGAAAACTACAAGACATTGAAAAAAGAACTAAAGGAAGATATAAACAAATGGAAAAAGATACCGTGTTCATGGATTGTAATAATTAACATCATTAAAATGTCCATATTACCCAAAACAATCTATAAATTCAATCCAATACCTATTAAACTACCAACGGCATATTTCACAGATCTAGAAAAAAACACTTCAAAAATTTATATGGAACCAAAAAAACACCCCAAATAGCCACGGCAATCTTGAGTAAGAAGAACGAAGTTGGAAGGATCACAATACCAGATATCAAGTTAAACTACAAAGCCACTGTAATCAAAACAGCCTGGTACTGGTACAAGAACAGACATATCAATCAGTGGAACAGGAAAGAGAACCCAGAAGTTGACCTATGCCATTATGGTCAATTAATATTTGATAAAGGAGGCAAGAACATACAATGGAGTAAGGACAGTCTTTTCAGTAAATAGTATTGGAAATGTTGGACCGATACATGCAAAAAAAAAAGAAACTAGACCACCAATTTACACCATACACAAAAGTAAGTTCAAAATGGATAAAAGACTTAAATGTAAAACATGAAACCATAAAAATCTTAGAGGAAAACAAAGGCAGCAAAATCTCAGACATCGCTCTTAGTAATATTTTTCATCCACATCTCTTAAGGCAAGAGAAATGGAGAAAATAAAGAAATGGAACTGCATCAAAATAAAAAGTTTCTGCACAGCAAAATAAAAAGCTTCTGCATCAAAATAAAAAGCTTCTGAAAAGGGACCTCGCTGTATGGGAGAACATATTTGCCAACGACACATCTGATAAAGGGTAAATATCCAAAATATGTAAAAAACTTATACAACTTAACAAAAGGAAGACAAACAATCCAATTTAAAAATGGGCAAAGGACCAAAAGAGACACTTCTCCAAAGTGGACATACAAATGACTGAGACATGAAAAAATGCTCAACGTCGCTGATCATTGGAGAGGTGAAAATTAAAACCACATTGAGGTATTACTTCACACCTGTCAGAATGGCTGCCATCAACAAGTCTATAAACTACAAGTGCTGGCAAGGGTGTGGAGAAAAGGGCAAGCTAGTACACTGCTGGTGGAAATGCAGACTAGTGCAACCACTATGGAAAGCAGTATGGAGTTTCCTCAAAAGATTGAAAATGGGCCTGCCATTTGACCCAGTGATCCCACTTCTAGAAATATATCCTAAGGAACCCCAAACAGCAGTCACAAAGAACTTATACACCCCTAGGTTCATAGCAGCACAATTTACAATAGCTAAGATCTGGAAACAGACCAAGTGCCCCTCAGTAGATGAGTGGATAAAAAAGCTGTGGTACATTTACACCATGGAATACTATGCAGCTGTAAAGAGGAAGGACCTTTTAGCCTTTGGCACAGCATGGAGGGAACTAGAAAGTATTATGCTAAGTGAAATAAGCCAGTCAGAGAAAGGCAAGTACCACATGATCTCACTTCTATGTGGAATATAATGAACAAAAGAAACTGGTGAACAAAGTGTATCCAGAGACACAGAAGCATGGAACAAACTGAGGGATCTCAAGAGGAAGGTGGGGAGGGTGGTGTGGATCGTGAGAGATTAATCAGGGAGCTTGCATGTTTATGGGCATAGCCCATGGACAGGGACATCGGTGTGGAAAGAGCCTGGGGGTGGGATGGATTTGAGGTGGAGGGTGTCAGTTGGGTTAAAAAGGGAACATCTGTAATGGTTTCAACAATAAAAATAAAGAAACAGTAAAATAAATAAATAATAAATAAATAAATGATAACTAAATAAATAATAAATAAAAATTTAAAAATATATAATTTTTTAATCAATTGTTCTACAACTTTAAAGCAAAAAGACAAAATTCAGGTGTATTTCTAAAGGAGTAGTCTGAGTAGACATATGAATAAAGATTCATATACCTACATAGACCCATACACATTATATTTCATTTCATAATTATAATATCATTATGTTAAATGTTCAAAGATTTTAGGCGTGTGTGTGTATGTGTGTGTGAAGGTCTTATATTGTCCACTGTAGAACAGTATATATACCAGGGAGGTGGAACTTTAAGTTATTAACAGCAACCACAAAAATTATCTGTGAAACTTTCAGCTGAAGAGACTTGGGAGGAGCAATTGGGAGTGGATTGAAGAAAGAGTAGGAAGGTAGAACAAAGTTTGTTGCATGTTCTTTACCTAAGAACATTCCTTAACTTGACAAAATAGATCAAAATATATTAAGAAATCTGGGGAATCACAGATAATCTTTCCTGCATTCAATAGTCAGAACACACACAGATAAACATTTGTGGAAAGCACCAGAAAGAGCATTGTATGGACAGAAGATCGTTTGGCTTGCTTCTTGAAGCTGGGTCAAGAGAACTGCAAATAACTGAAGGAGTTTAGAATTGTTTAGGGTTTTCTGGATTACAATCTTCAGAAGTTGATTGCAATACTATCTTCTGAAAACTGTTTTAAACAAATATGCTTTAACTTACTCCAGAAACTACAATTGATAACGCTGGATGTGTGTGACTGGATGTGAAATTTTTTGTATCTTACCTGGTTGCAGTAACCAGTTAAAATTTTCTCTTCTAGTAAAGTTAATAATTGCCATATTTTGAGTGCCAGGTACTTGATATTTAAACTTCAAAGCACCATTATGAGTTACATGTTACTGTTTTAATTTTGCAAAAGACACTGCAGGTTTAGTGTAAAGTTATATGTAACTTGAATTCAAACCCAACTATTTTAATTCCATAGCTGTGCTGATTCATTTCCATTATACCATAAGTAATTGGATTTTAATTTGCAACCTATCTTTAAATATTCCCTCATTATTTTTTAGCAGTTCATTTATTTTTCTTCTAGTAGTCTATATTTCAACAGATTCCATTGACAAATGGTTTTTCTTTAAGTTTCTTAAATGAAGGACAAGGGTGTCAACATAAGTTAGCAAATATTAGTTATCCATTTTAAAAGTTCAGAAGCCTTAAAGAACTTTTTTGTTATCACTCAGCGAAGACACTCCTAAGAGGAGTTCTTAACATAGTTCCCTTTGATGTTGATGTCAGTTCACTGGGAAAAGCCATAAGCTTCACACTAGAACCTACAAAGCTGGGTAAGATTGAAGGATGGGCCAAGCCTAGTTCCAAATAGACTACTAAGTCTTCCTTACTTACCACTTCAAAGAACTTCTAGAACAATGTTATTACTTCAATTTTTAAGAGCAGTAAGTACAGCAGAAATTTGTGCATACTTTATATTTTATTCAACATCTAGATGTCACCAAGAAAAACAGATAACTCACTCAGTTACAGGAAATGGAAGTCAGTGGAAAACTACTTAAGAAAGTTAGCATGAGACAGTGGATTCCAAGATGGCTGCAGAGGAGGTAAAAACTACACTCATCTGCTCTCAACATAAATCTAGATTTCCAGGTAAATTATAGAGCAGTAAACCTGACTAACCTAATGAAGGTTAACTGAACTGAAATAGTATAACCAAGGATTTACAGAAGCAGCCACTGAGTGATTCATAAGAAAGGCAGAGATTTGGAAAAAGCTGGTGAAAATCAATGGGGAATCAGTCCACCTAGGAGAGAAGACAGTCTGCTAGACCAAAATGCCACCTTCCCAAAGTTGAGCACTCCTATTGTAACAGCACCAGCCTGGGAAATGCACTGCCTGGTCCTCCAACTCCTGACAACACTAACCTGCTGAACTTGAGTCTTGCAGAAAGTTCTGGGACCTTTGGGGAGCTTTTTCTGTAGGAGCTTTTCGCAGACTCAGACTGTGATTGAACTGTGTCGACTTAAAAAGGGGCCAATTTTTCCCCACTTTTAGTCCACAACAGATGCCCCTGCCCCACCAGATCACTTGGCCTGCCTTTACATTCCCTGTGGCCCCACACTGCTGAGTTCAGTACTGTAGGGTGATCAGAGTTCCACACAGAGCTGGGACTTTCAGAGCACATATCCTTGAGAGGCTTTTGTTCAAAATTAAGACAGGTGGGAGCTGGCTTGTGTGGCTACATTATGGGGGAGGGGCACTGCTTTCTCCCCTGCAGGCTAAGCCCACACTATTTCCCCAACGAGGAACTCATTTGATAGGCCTTTCTGGCAGGTCCCCACTCTGCTGAGCTCAGTTCCTCTGGGAGATCTCAGAGCTTCTTGGAGCTGGGATGTGCCTGCCCCACTCCTACAGGATTGCCAGTACCACGCCCAAAGGGAGACTCTTTGGATCCACCCTTCCCAGTCTCGGTGGCCCTGCCTTTCTGAGCTCAGCTCTGTGGAAGGAAGGGAGTGGTGCTAAAAGTTAGGACATTTAGAATATGTCTCCCTCAAAGGCTATTGTCTGGGACAAGGATTAAAAGCTTGGCTCTCTCTTGTGGACTCAACCAACACAAGCCCCAATGGGAGAATTTTCTGAACTCTCTTCCTGAGTCCCAGTGGCTCTGCCTTGGTGAACTTGCTCCTGCAGAGGGTACAGTTGGCTGTACCCATTCTGAACATGTAGCACATTCCTTCTAGAAGAGATAGAGTTGGATAATCTGCAGATACTGTGTGGTTGGGTTCTGGAGTAGGGTCCACTCCCTGTCATTGAGTGTGTGAATACACAGCTTCTAAGTAGGGGACCTACTAGCACCATCTTCCCAAAACTGGTCACTTTGCCCTACAGAGCTCATGACCTGTAGAAGGGTCTGTGGGTGGCTGCCAGCTTGAGCCTACTCTACAGTCTTTGGAAGACTCTGGAGAAAGACCATGCAACCTCAGGCAAAGGCAGAGTAGCTGAGAGGTGGATATGGACCTCAGGGAACCTCCGATCTTTCAGAGATCTTTCTTAAGCTGTGACCTGGAGAAAGCTGCCCCTTGTACACAGATTGGCTCCTCACATACACACCAAGGCCCAGTAGATGCAGCCACAAACAAATAGTGTGGTAGCTGCAGACAAGTAGTTCAAGGCAGGTTACACACAATGTCTGACATCAACCTGCACCAAAACCACACCAAAGTGGACCCAGAACTAGCACAACCAGTGGCAGGCTTTAGACCACCACAGAGATCAACTCAATTAGCCACATAAGTTTTACACCCAAAGGGGGAATTTGGCAGGCACCAGACCCTTCTGGAACAACTCCACCTAAGGGGGTAACCCCAGCATAGCAACTTATACGTGGTGATTGATGTTGTTTATCCTTATAATCAGCCAACCTGAAGGGTTAAAACTACACACAAAAGGACCAACAGCATTCAAGACTCAACTACAACAAAACGGTGCACATAACCTACAAGCAATATTCTTGGAGCATTAAGCTCAGGTGATCTGGAAGTCTGCACCACTGAAACAAACAAAACACCTACATTATAAAGCCATCATAAGAAGTGTGTGAGTCACAGCAGAACTACCTGATACACAGAGACAAAATAGGGTGACAAATAAATATCTCCCTAATGAAAAAAAAAAACAAAGCAAAAAACGCAACAATGAGAAAAATTCCCAGAAAAATAATTAAATGAAATTAAAGAACATAAGATAGCAGATGCAGTGTTTAAAACAATTATTATGAGGATGCTCAAGAACCTTAGGGAAAGAGTTGATGATCTCAGTGATAATTTAAACAAAGAGATAGTAAGCATTATTAAAACATAAAAACCATAAAAAAGAACCAGGCATAAATGAAGAAAACAATATCTGAAATGAAGACTACACTGGAAGAAATCAAAAGAATCTTAAAGGAAGCAGCAGATCGAATCAGCCATTTAGAGGACAAGATAACAGTAATCATACAAGCACAGCATTAAAAAGAAAAGAGAATTTTTAAAACATGAGAAAAGTCTAAGGGACCTCTGAGACAACATCAAGTGTAAAAACATCTGCATCATAGGGATATCAAAAAGAGAAAAGAGTGAGCAAGGGTTTGAGACTCTGTTTGAAAAAATAATGGCTGAAATATTTCCTACCCTGTTGAAAAAATGTCATACAAATTAAGGATGCACAGAGAGTTTCAATCAAGATGAACCCAAAGACGCCCACTCCAAGACAATTAAAATGCCAAAGGTTAAACAAAGAGAGAATCTTAAAAGCAGCAAAAAAAGAGAAAGTTACCTACAAGAAAGCTTCCATAAGGCTCTCAGTAGATTTCTCAACAGAAAGACTTCAGGCCAAAATTAGTTGTGTGAAATATTAAAAGTGATATAAAACAAGGAATTACAACAAAGACTACTCTATCCAGCAAGGTTATCATTTAAAATTGAAGGTGAAATAAACAGCTTTCCAGATAAAATAAAAGCCAAAGGAGTTTGTTACCTCCAAACCAGTATTACAAGAAATGTTAAAGGGACTGCTTTAAGAAGAAGTAGAAGAAAGAAATAGAGACAAAAACATAGGCATAAAGAAATAAAATGGCAATATATAAGTACCTATCAATAATAACCTTAAATTTGAATGGATTAAATGCTCCAGACAAAAGACATATGTTAGATGAATGGAAACATGACCCATATATATGCTGTCTACAAGAGACCCATCTCAGAACAAAAGACTCACACAAACTGAAAGTAAAGGGATAAAAAAATACTACATGCAAATAGAAAGAAACAAACAAAAAAGCTGAGGTAGCAATACTTATATTTAACAAACTGACTTCAAGGCAAAGGCCATAAAAAAGACAAGGTCACTACATAAAAGTAAAGAGACCTATCCAACAAAAGTATATAACCCTTGCGAACATATATGAACCCAACATAAGAACACACAAATATATAAAGTTAACCTTGGTAGACATTAGGGGGAATATTAACAGCAATAGAGTCATATTTGTGTAAAACTCCATTAACATCAATGGATAGATCTTCCAGAAAAAAAAGAAGGCAGCAGTGAACTTAAATGAAACACTGGGCCAAGAGAATTTAATCGATATTTACAGAACAAGTTATTACAAATCAGAGAATATATATTTTTTTCAATTGCATATGGAATATTCTGTAAGATAGACCACATGCTAAGACACATGATTAGCCTTAATAAATTTAAGAACATTGAAATCATTTCAAGCATCTTCTCTGACCACAATGGTATGAAGCTAGAAATCAACTACAATAAAAACTCAAAAACACTCAAACACATGGAGAATAAATAGCATGTAATTAAATAATGAATGGGTTAACAATGAGATCAGGGAAGAAATAAAAAATTACCTGGAGATAAATAAAAATGAACACAAAACAAACCCAAATCTATGGGACACAGGAAAAGCAATCTTGAGAGAAAAATTTATAGCATTACAGGCTTACCTCAAGAAGTAAGAAAAATGTCAAATAAACAATTTAACAGTACACCTAAAAGAATTAGAAAAAGAACAATAATAATTGTCTAGAGTAAGTAGAATAAAAGAAATAATAAAGACTAGAGTGGGAATAAATGAAACAGAAACTAAAATAAATGATGTAAAAGATAAATAAAACCAAGGGCTGGTTCTTTGAAAAGATAAACAAAATTGGCAAACATTTAACCAGACTCATCAAGAAAAAAGGGAGTATCCAAATTAATAAAATCAGAAATGAGAGAACATAAGTAACAATGAACACCACAGAAACAAAAAAAACATTGTAAGAAAATACTATGAACATTTATATGCCAACAAATTGGACAACCTGGGTGAAATAGATAAATTCCTAGAAACATACAATCTTCCAAAGCTGAATCAGGAAAAATCAGAAAACATGAAGAGGCCAATAACATCTAATGAAATTGAAGCAGAAATCAGAAAACTTACAGCAAAAAATAGTCCAAGACAAGATGGGTTTACAGGCTAGTTTACTAAACATTCAAATAAGAATTAACACCAATTCTCTTCAAAGTATTCCAAAAAATACAAGAGGAAGGAACACTTCCAAGCTCTTTATGGGACCAGCATTAGCCTATTTCCAAAACAAGATAAAGACACTAAAAAGAAAGAAGTACAAGCTAATATCCCTGAAGAACATAGATGCTAACATCCTCAACAAAATATTAGCAAATTGGATCCAGCAATACATTAAAAATATCATACAGCATGACCAAGTGGGATTTATTTCAGGAATGAAAGCTGGTACAATAATTTCAAATCAATAAGTGTGATACATCACATAAACAAATTAATAGAGAAAAATCACATGGTCATATCAATAGATACAGATAAACCATTCTACAAAATCCAACACCAACTTTTTTTTTTTTTTAAATATATCTTTATTGACTTCAGAGAGAGGAAAGGAGAGGGAGAGAGAGCAAGAGAAACATGAATGATGAGAGAGTCATTGATCGGCTGCCTCCTGCACGCCCCTGACTGGGGATCAAGCCGCAACCCGGGGAATGTGCCCTGACTGGGAATTGAACTCTGATTGCCAGGATCCCAGGTTGACCCTCAACTGCTGAGCCACACCCGGCTGGGCCAACACCAACTTTTGATAAAAAACTCTTAACACCAACATTTGATAAAAAACTCTTAACAAAGTGGGAATAGAGGGAACATACCTCAATAAAGGCCATATATAAGAAACCTACAGCCAACATCATACTCAATGTTCAAAACCTAAAACCATTTCCCTTAAAAACAGGAACAAGACAGGGCTGTCTGCTTTTACCACTGTTATTCAACATAGTACTGGAATTCCTTATCACAGCAATCATACAGGAGGAAAACATAAAAGGTATCCAAATTGGAAGGGAGTAAGGAAAACAGTCATTATTCACAGATGACATGATATCATACATAGGAAACACTAAGGACTCCATGAAAGTACAACTGAATTTGATACAGGAATCCATCAAGGTAGCTGGATACAAAATAAACATTTGAAAATTGATGTTATTTTCATAGACCAACAATGAACTCTCAGAAAGGGAAACTGAAAAAACAATCCCATTTACAATTGCAACTGAAAAACTTAACCAAAGATGTAAAACACCTATACTGGAAAAACTACAGGACACTGAAAAAAGAAATAGAGGAAGATATAAACAAGTGAAAGAATATACCATGTTCATGGATTGGAAAAATTAATATCATTAAAATGTCCCTACTACCCAATGCAATCTATAGATTCAATGGAATTCCTTTTGAAATACCAACAACATATTTCAAAAATTTTTATGGAATAATAAAAGACCCTTAATATCCTGAGCCATCTTGAGAAAGAAAAACAGAGTGCGCAGGATCACTTTACATGATATCAAACTATACTACAAAGCCACTGTAATCAAAACAGCCTGGTATTGGTACAACAACAGATATATAGCTCAATGGCACAGAACAGACACCACAGAAATCAACCCACGCCATTATTTTCAATTAAATTTGACAAAGAAATCAAGAGCATAGAATAAAGACAGTCTCGTCAATAAATGGTTTTGGAAAAACTGGACAGATAAACACAAAAAATGAAACTAGATCACCAAGTTACTCCATACACAGAAATAAATTCAAAATGGATAAAAGACGTTAATGTAAGTTGTGAAACCCTAAAAATCCTGGACGAAAACATAGGCCATAAAGTCACAGACAACTCATGTAGTGGAATTTTCACTGATATATATCCTAGGGCAAGAAAAACAAAGGAAAAAATAAACAGATGGGACTAAAACTAAAAAGCTTCTGCTCAGGAAAAGAAATCATCCTCAAAATACAATGGAACCCCACAGTATTGTAGAACATATTTGCCAAGGATACATCTGATAAGGGGCTAATTTTCTAAGTGCACAAAGAACTAATAACACTCTAATATTTTAAACAAAAATAAAATAAAAATAAAAATAAGTGGCCTTCAGGAAGATTCAAAGTGGGATTCCCACAATACCTCATTTTTTTCTTTAATAAAAGACAACAACAACAACAACAAAACAGAACTAATAACACTCAATAAGAGGAAGGCAAAAAACTCAATCAAAAATTGAGAAAAGGACCTGAATAGACACTTCACCAAAGAATACATACAGGTAGCCAAGAAGAATATGAAAAAATGCTGAACATCTCTAATCATCAGAGAGATGCAAATTAAAACCACAATGACGTATTGCTTCACACCTGTCAAAATGACTACTGTCAACAAATGACATATGCTGCCGAGGATGTGGGGAAGGGGAACCCTGGTACTCTGCTGGTGGGAATGCAGACTGGTGCAGCCACTATGGAAAACAATATGGAGGTTCCTCAAAAAATAAAAAAGGAACTGCCTTTTGACCTGGGGATACCACATCTACGAATATATGTACTAAGAATTCTGAAACACTAATCAGAAAGAATATAAGCACCCTGTTGATCACAGCAGCACAATTTACAATAGCTAAGATCTGGAAACAGCCCAAGTGCCCATCAGTAGATGAATGGGGAAAAATGTTGTGGGGCATTTACACAATGGAATACTATGCAGCTGTAAAGAAGAAAAATCTCTTTCCCTTTTAGACAGTATGGATAGACATGGAGAATATCGTGCTAAGTGAAATAAGCCAGTCAGAGAAAGAAAAGTATCACATGATCTCACTTATGTGTGGAATTTAAAGAACATAATAAACTGGTGATGAAAATATATTCAGTGCCATAGTAGCATGGAACAGACTGACGAATCTCAAAGGGAAACTGGAGATGGATGGGTATGTGGAGAGAGATTAACCAAAGCATTTATTTGCATATATGTGTAACCCACGGACACAGACTATAGTGTGTTGAAGGCCTGAGGCAGGGTTCTGGTTCGAGGTGGAAGGGGTTAATGGGTAAAAAATGGAACATCTGTAATATTTTTGACAGTAAAGATAAATTTAAAAACCCACAAAGAAGGAAAATAAACTAAAATAATCTCTTTGAAGTTTTATTAGAGATTCCTTCATATCTTATCAATATTATTACAAGAATCATTCCTTTGGAGAATATTATTCTTGCCTTATGAAAACATAATCAAAAGTATTTTTCACTATTCTATTTAATGTCCCATATATGTGTTCTTTAGCTGGTCATAGTGTATCATTATAAATTATGTAATATAATATGTTTTATTTCAGCTGTGGATTCTTGGAGAGTGACCTGCCAAACTCAGTTCTGAAATAGATAAATTTGTGTATCTTATGCTAGAAAGTGTGAAGTCTTGTTAAATATATATATTATTAGTATAGTTACAATGGCAACATACTAGGTACCTATTTTAAGTATCATTTTAAAATTAGGATTCCCTTTAGTATTCATCGTTACTAACTCATTTATCTTTTTGTACTATATATTCTGCTTCTTATTTTTAAAAATTTATCTTTTTATTGAAAGTATTGCAGATGTCACCCCTATTTTCCACCATTGACACCCTCCACCCCCATCTATCCTCCTAAGCATTCTCCACACTATTGTCTGTATCTATGAGTTATACATATGCACATATAAATTCTTGGATTAATCTCACCTCACCCACTCCCCCACCTCCGCATTCCCCTCTGAGATTCATCAGTCTGTTCTATGTTTCTGTGTCTCTGAATCTATTTTTTTATCAGTGCATTTTGTTTATTAGATCCCACATATGAGTGAAATAATGGGATACTTGTCTTTCTCTGACTGGCTTATTTAATTAGCATAATACTCTCCAGGTCCATCCATGCTGTCCCAGATGGTAAGAGATCCTTATTATTCACAGCTGCATAGTATTCCATGGTGTAAATGTACCATAGCTTTTTTATCCACTCATCTACTGATGGGCACTTGGGCTGTTTCCAGATTTTAGCTATTGCAAATTGTCCTACTATTAATGTAGGGGTGCATAAATTCTATCAGATTGGTATTTGAGGTTTCTTAGGATATATTCCTAGAAGTGGGATCACTGGGTCAAAGTGCAGTCACATATTTAATTTTTTTCTGTTACTCCGCAATGTTTTCCTTAGAGGCTGCACCAGTCTGCATTCCCACCAGCAGTGTACCTTGCTTCCCTTTTCTCCATGTCCTCCCCAGCACTTGTTCTTTTTTGAATTCTTGAACACACCCATTCTGACAGGTGTGAGGTGATTTTCCATTGTCCATTTATTTTGCACTCCCTTATGATTAGTGACATAGAAATTTTTCATATCTCTCTTGGCCATTTGTATGTCCTCTTTGGAGAAGTGTTTATTTAGGTAATTGCCCATTTTTTAAATGGATTCTTTGTCTTCCATTTGTTAAGTTGTATGAGTTCCTTATCTATTTTTGAATTTAACCCTTATAAGTTGTATCATTGGCAAATATGTTCTACCATACAGTGGGCTCATATTTCGTTTGCTCCATGGTTTCTTTGCTGTGAAGAAGCTTTTTATTTTGATGTAGTCCCATTTGTTTACTTTCTCTTTTTTTCCCCTTGCCCTAGGGGATGTATCTGCAAACATATTGCAGTGAGAGGTGTCTGATATTTTGCTTCCTATAGTTTCTTCTAAGATTTTATAGTTTCATGACTTACATTTAAGTCTTTTATCCATTTTGAGTTTATTCTTGTTTATGGTGTAAGTTCTTGGCCTAATTTCATTTTCTTACATGTACTTGAACAGTTATCCCAACACCATTAATGGAAGAGAGTGACTTTACTAATTTGTATTCTCTTGCCTCCTTTGGCAAATATCAATGGAGCATAATGGCCTGGGTGAATTTCTAAATTGTCTCTTGTGTTCCATTTATCTATATGCCTGTTCTTGTGCCACTACCAGGCTGTTTTTTTTTACAGTGGCTTTGTAGTATAACTTGATATCTGGTATTGTGATCCTTCCAACTCTTTTTTTTTTTCCTCAAGATTACTGAGTTTATTTGGGGTCTTTTTTTTTTGGTTCCATATAAATTTTTGAATGATTGTTCTAGATCTGTAAAATATGCTCTTGATATTTTAATAGGTATTGCATTGAATCTATAGCTTGCTTTGTGTAGTATGGACATTTTAATTATGTGAATTTTTTCAGTACATGAACCACAGTTTTTTTTAATCCTATACATAATATACCACGCATACAGTATATTCTTCCACTTGGTTATATCTTCCTGTAATTTTCTGAGTATAGGACTTTTAACTCCTTGGTTAAGTTTACTCCTAAATATTTTAATTTTTTGTTGTAATGGTAAATGGAATTTTTTTTAGCTTCTTTTTCTGAGAGTTCATTATTGGTGTATAAATATGCCATCAATTTCTGGGTGTTAATTTTGCATCCTTCTACCTTGCCGGATTAATTTATGAAATCTAGTAGTTTTGTTGGAGTCTTTAGGATTTTCTATGTACAATATCATGTCATTTGAAAATAATGACAGTTTTACTTCCCCCTTCCCAACTTGAATACCTTTTATGCTTTCTTCTTATCTGATTTCTGTGGCTAGGACTTGCAATATTATTTTGAATAAGAGTGGTGAAAGCAGACAAACCTTTCTTGTTCCTGTTCTTAGGGGAAACTATTTTAGTTTTTGCCCATTGAGTATGATGTGGGCTGTAGGTTTGTCATATATGACCTTTATTATGTTTAAGTATGGTCCCTCTATTCTCACTTTACTGAGTGTTTTTATCAAAAATGGGTGTTGAATTTTGTACAATGCTTTATCTGTATCTATTGATGTGACCATGTGATTTTTGTCCTTCAATTTGTTTATGCAATGTATCACATTTATTGATTTGCAATTATTGTACCAGCCTTCATCCCTGAAATAAATCCCACTTGGTCATGCTGTATGATATTTTTAATGTATTGCTGGATCCAATTTGCTAATATTTTGTTGAGGATGTTAGCATCTATGTTCATCAGGGATATTAGCCTGTACTTTTCCTTCTTTTTAGTGTCTTTATCTTGTTTTGGAAATAGGCTAACGCTGGCCCCATAAAGAGCTTGAAAGTGTTTCTTCCTCTTTTATATTTTGGAATACTTTGAGGAGAATAGGTGTTAGCTCTTCTTTGAATCCTAGGAAAAACTCCTATGTGAAGCCATCTGTGCCAGGACTTTTGTTTGCCAGGAATTTTTCTATAAGTGCTTAAATTCCATCATCTGTTATTGGCCCATTCTGGTTCTCTGATTCCACCTGACTCAGGTTTAGAAGATTGAATTTTTCCAGGAATTTGTCAATTTTCTCCAAATTTTCCAGCTTATTGGCACATAGTTCTTCATACTATTTTGTTACAATTCTTTGTATTTCTGTTGTGTCAGTTGTTACTTCACCTCTTTCATTTTTTGATTTTGTTTCTGTCCACTTTGTTCCTGGATGAGTCTGGCTAAAGGTTCATCAATCTTATTTATCTGTTATAAGAAGCAGCCTTTGGTTTCATTGACCTTTTGTATTGTTGGTTTTTGATTTTTTTTTTTTTTTGCTTGTTTTTAATCTCTATGTCATTTATTTCCACTCTAATATTTATTATTTCTTTTGTTTCACTTACTCTGGGCTTTTCTTGTTGTTCCCTAAGTCTTTAAGTTGTAGGGTTAGATAATATATTAAAAGTTTTTCCTGTTTCTTGAGGTAGACTGTAGTGTTATGAACTTCCCTCTCAGGATTGCTTTCATTGTGTCCCATATACTCTGGGTTGTTTTCTGTTCACTGTCATTTGTTTAGATGAAGTTTTTTATTTCTTCCCTGATCTCATTGGTAACCCATTCATTGTTTAATAACATGCTATTTCTCTTCCATGTGTTTGAATAATTTTGAGTGTTTTTACTGTAGTTGAATTCTAATTTCATTCCAGTTTGATCTGAGAAAATAATTGATAATATTTCCATCTTCTTGAACTTGTAGAGACTTGTTTTGTGTCCTAACATACAGTTTATCTTTGAGAATGTCCCATATGCACTCGAGGGGAATGCATATTCTGAAGCTTTGGGGTGAAATGTTCTGTAAATGTCAATTAAATCTTTTTGATTTAGTGAGTCACTTAGGGCCACTATTTCCTTGTTGACTTTTTTGTGTGGAAGATCTATCCAGTGATGTCATTGGAGTGTTAAAGTCCCCTTCTATGGCTGAACTGCTGTCATTCTCTCTTTTAAATTCCTCCAGAAGTTTTTTTTATATATATATTTTGGTGTTTCTATAGTTGATGCTTGTATATTTACCATGGTTATATACTACTGTTTGATCAATCCTTTTAGTACTATGCAGTGACCTTCTTTGATTCTTGTTATGGCCTTTGTTTTGATGTCCATTTCGGTAAGTAAATATAAATATGGTTACTCCAACTTTCTTTTATTTCTATTTGTCTGGATAATTTTTTTTCACTTATTAACTCTCATCTTCAGTGAGTCTTTGTTTCTGAGGTTGGTCACTGGTAAAAAACATATATATGGGTCATGTTTTCCTATCCATTTAGCTACTCTATGTCTTTAGAATAGAGCATTTAATACATTTCTATTTAAGGTTATTATTGAGAGGTGTTTATTTATTGCCATGTTAATTGTTTATGCCAATGTTTCTCTATTTCTATTTCTTATTATTATATAACAACCTTTAATACCTCTATCAGTGATTGCTTGGAGATGATAAACTCCTTTAGCCTTCTTTTGTCTGGGAAGCTCTTTATTTTAACATGTATTTTCAATGATAGCATTGCTAGATAGAGTAGTATTGGTTTCAAATCCTTGTTTTGCATTACCTTGAATATTTTGTGCTATTCCCTTCTGGCCAGTATAGTTTCGGATGAGAAATCAGCTGACATCCTTATGTTAGGTCCTTTGTAGGTAACAGATTGCTTTTTCCTTGCTGCCTTTAAGATTATCTCTTTGTCTTGAGTTTTTGAAATTTTAGTTATGATGTGTCTGGGCACAACCCTCCTTGGTTTGTTTTTTTTCCCCTTTGGTCTCTATGTGCCTCCTAAGCTTGCGTGCCTTTCACTTTCACCAAGTTAGGGAAGTTTTCTGTAATCATTTCTTTAAACAGGTTCTCTATTCCTTGCTCACTGTATTCTCCTTCTATTAATCTTATGATGCAAATATTGTTAAGTTTCATGATGCCACACAACTCCCTTAAGTTGTCCTGTTTTTTAATTTTTAATTTTTTTTTTGTCTCTCTGATTAAGTGATTCTTTCTACTATATCTGCTTTTTATGTCTTTATTGTTGAAAGTATTACAGATATCTCCCTTTTCCCCCATTGACCACTTCTACTCTACGCCCACCCCAAAACCAAGGCCTTCACCACACTATGGTCAGTTTTCATGGGCTATGCATATATGGATATAAATTTTGGGGTTTATCTCTGCCCACACACCTACCCATCCCAACCTTACCTCTGACATTCTTCAGTCTGACCCAAGTTTCAATATCACTAAATCTATCTTGCTCATCATTTTATTATGTCCTTTAGATTTCACATAAAAGTGAGATCATGTGGTATTTGTGTTTCTCTGACTGGCTTATTTCGCCTAGTATAATATTCTCCAGTTACATTTATGCTGTCTCAAAAGACGTGAGATATTTCTTCTTTAGAATTGCATAGTATTCAATGGTGCAATTTCCTACATCTTTTTTATACACTCATTTACCGACAGGCACTTGGGCTTTTTCCAGATCTTAGCTATTTTAAATTGTGCTGCTGTGAACATATTTGTGCATAAATTCTTTCTGATTAGTGTTTCCGGATTCTTAGTATATATTCCTGAATGTAGGAACACTGGCAATTACATTTTAAATTTTTTGGACAACCTCCATACTGTTTTACATAGTGACTGCACCAGCCTGCATTGCCACCGGCAGTGTACCAGGGTTCCCCTTTCTCCTTCTCCTTGCCAGCACACGTCATTTGTTGATTTATTCATGGTAGCCATTCTAACAGATATGAAGTGATATTTCATTGTGGTTTTAATTTGCATTTCCCTGATATTTAGTGATGTTGTTTTTTTTAATATGTCTCTTGGCCATATGTAGAGTCTCATTGGAGAAGTGTTTGTTTAGGTGTTTTGTGCATTTTTAAATTTTATTATTTGTCTTCCTCTTGTTGAGTTTTATGAGTTCTTTGTACACTTTGGAAATTAACCTTCTATCAGATGTATCCTTGGCAAATATGTTTTCCCAAATTTTGGGGTTCCTTTGTATTTTGAGGTTGATTTCTTATCCTATGCAGTAGCTTTTTAGTTTGATGAAGTGCCATTTGTTTATTTTATCCTTTGTTTCTCTGGTCCTGGGAGATGTATCAGTGAAAATTCCACTATGTGAGATGTCTGTGACTATACTGTCTATGTTTTCTTCCAGGATTCTTTGGTTTTGCTACTTACATTTAAGTTTTTTATCCATTTTGAATTTATTCTTCTGTATGTTGTAAGTTGGTTGTCTAGCTTCATTGTTTTGTATCTGCCTTCCAGTTCTCCCAAAACCATTTATTGAAGAGTCTGTCTTTACTCCATTATTTGCTCTTGCCTTCTTTGTCAAATATATTAATTGACCTTATTAGCATTGGTCTATTTTAGGGGTCTCAGTTCTGTTCCATTGATCTATATTTCTGTTGTTTTACCAATACCTGGCTGTTTTGATGACAAAGGCTTTGAAGTATTTTTTGATATCTGATAAAGTGGTCCCTCAAACTCTATTCTTCTTTGTCAAGATTGCCGTGGCTATTCAAGGTCTCTTTGGGTTTCACAGAAATTTTTGGAATATATGTTCTAGTTATCTGAAATATGCTGTTATTATTTTAATAGGAATTGCATTGAATCTATAGGATTCTTTTGATAGTATGAACATTTTAATTAGTTCTACCAATCCATGAACATGATCTATATTTTCATTTGTGTATATATTACTCTATGTGTTCTTTTAGCGTCCTCTATTTTTCTGAATGCAGGTCTTTTATATCTTTGGTTAAGTTTATTTCTTGCTATCTATTTTTGTAGTTGCAATGGTAAATTCTGTTGTTTTTATTCAGTTTCTCTTTCTGAATGTTCTGTGTATAAATATTCCTTTGATTTTTGGAGGTTAATTTTGTTTCCTGCTACCTTGCCGAATTCCTTTGTTAAATCTAGTGTTACTTTGGAGGAGTCTTCAGGATTTCCTGT
This sequence comes from Miniopterus natalensis, assembly GCF_054644295.1. NCBI lineage: Eukaryota > Metazoa > Chordata > Mammalia > Chiroptera > Miniopteridae > Miniopterus > Miniopterus natalensis. The sequence continues at coordinate 45,325,165 of NC_142103.1, read as the reverse complement.
GTACAATATCATGTCATCTGCAAATAATGACAGTTTTACTTCTTCCTTTCCAATTTGAATGCCTTCAGTTTTTTCTTCTTTTCTGATCCATGTGGGAAGGACTTCCAGTACTTTCTTGAATAATAGTTGTAAAAGCTTAAAACTCTGTCTTTTTTCCTGTTTTTAAGGGAGATGCTTTTAGTTTCTGCCCATTTGGTATGATATTGGCTGTAGGTTTTTTTATATAGGGCCTTTCTTGTGTTGAGGTATGGTCCTTCTATTCCCACTTTGCTCGAGTTTTTATCTGAAATGGATGCTGGATTTTGTCTAATAATTTTTCTGCAACTATTGATATTATCATATACTTTTTGTCCTTCATTTTGTTTATGTGATGTATCACATTAATTTAATTGTGAATACTGTACCAGCTTTGCATCCCTGGGTTAAATCCCACTTAGTCATGATGTATGATCTTTGTGATGAATTACTGGATCCGGTTTGCTAATATTTTGTTGAGGTTTTTATCATCTATGTTCATCAGGGATACTGGTCTATAATTCTCTTTCTCTATAGTGTGTTTATCTGGTTTTTGGATTAGGATAATATTGGCCTCATAAAAAGAGCTTGGGATACCTCCCACTTCTTGGATTTTCTGGAGTAGTTTGAGTAGTATAGCTGTTAATTCTTCTTTGAATGTTTGACAAAACTCACCTGTAATTATATTTGTGCCTAGATTCTTGTTTGCTGAATTTTTGTTATTTTATTACTCCTGCAAATTCATCAATTGTTATTGGCCTATTCATGTTATCTGCTCCTTCCTGATTGAACTTCAGAAGATTGTACATTTCTAGGAATTTGTCCATTTCACCCAAGTTTCCACTTTTGTGGCATATTGTTTCTCATAATTTATTCTTACCATCCTTTGTATTTCTGTGGTGTCAGTTGTTATATCTCCTTTTTCATTTTGATTTTATTTATTTAGTTTCTTTCTTTGTTTCTTGGGAGTATGGCTAAAAGCTCATCATTCTTATTTATCATTTCAAAGAACCAGCTCTTGATTTCATTAATTTTTTGTGCTGTTTTTGTTTGTTTGTTTGTTAGTTTTTTTAGTCTCTCTGTCATTTGTTTCTGCTCTGAGTCTTTATTATTTCTTTCCTTCTACTTTCTCTGGGTTTTTTGTGTTTTTTTTCCTGTTCTCTTTCTAGTTTTTATAGTTACAGTATTAGTTTATTATGGCCTTTTCTGTTTTTTTGAGGTAGGCCTGTAATGATATGAACATTCCTTTGAGGATTGCTTTTGCTATATTCTATAGATTTTGGATTGTTGTGTGTTCACTTTTATTTGTATCCAGGAAGTTTTTTATTTCTTCTTTGATCCCATTGGTACTCCATTCATTGTTTTATATTATGCTATGTAACCTCAATGTGTTTGAATATTTTTGAGGGGTTTTTTTTGTTTTTTTTTTTATAATGGGTGATTTATAGTTTCATGGCATTGTGGTCTAACAAGATACTTGATATGATTTCAATTTCTTAAACTTGTAGAGACTTGTTTTGTGGCCTAACATGTGGTCAATTTTTGAGAATGTTCCATGAACACTTGAGAAGAATATGTATTCTCCTGCTTTGGGGTGAAATGTTTCGTAAAAGTCAATTCAATCCATTATACCTTTTGTGTCATTTAGGTTTCTGTTTCCCTGTTGATTTTTTGTCTTGATGGTCTGGGCAATTATGACAGTGGGGCTTTAAAATCCCCCACTATGATTGTGTTGCTGTAGATCTTCCCCTTAAAGTCTAACAAGAATTTTTTGTATATTTATGTCCTCCTTTATTGGGTGCATATATATTTCTAAGTTATTTCCTCTTGTTGGATGAATCCTTTTAGGATTATGTCTTGACCTCCTTTGTCTCTTGTTGTAGTCTTTATTTTGAAGTCTGTTTTGTCAGAAATAAATATTGCTACTCCAGCTTTTTTTCCATTTCCATGGAATATTTTTATCCATTCCTTCACTTTCAGCTTGTGTGAATCTTTTGCTCTCAGGTGGTTCTCTTGTAAGCTGCATACATATGGGTAATGTTTTCTTATCTGTTCTGCTACCTTATGTCTTTTGATTGGGATATTTATTTCATTTAATTTAAAATTATCATTGATATATAATTATTTAACACCATTTTTTCCCTTTATGCTGATGTACCTTTCTCTTAATATTTATTCTACTTCTTAAAGCAGTGTTTTTAGCATTTCTTGCAATGCTGGTTTACTAATACTGAACTCCTTTAGCCTTCTCTGTCTGGGAAATTCTTTATTTCACCTTCAATTTTAAATGATAGCTTTGCTGGATAAATCAGTCTTCTTTGTAGGTTCTTGCTTTTCATTACTTTGAAAATTTCCTGTCAATCCCTTCTGGTCTGAAGTCTTTCTGTTGAGCAATCTGTTGTCAGCCGTATGGGGTTCCCTTGTAGGTCACTGCTTCTCTCTCTCTTGCAGTGTTTAATATTCTGTCTTTGTTTTTAACATTTGCATTTCAATTATGATGTGTCTTGGAGTGGGTCTCTTTGGGTTCCTTTTCTTTGGAATCATCTGTGCTTCCTTAACTTGTGTGGCTTTGTCCTTCACCAGTTTAGGGAAGTTTTCTGTCATTATTTATTCAACCAGGTTCTTTATACCTTCTTCACTTTCCTCCCCTTCTAGTACTTTTATGATGCAAATATTGTTTTCTTCACATTGTCTCGAAGTTCTCTTAAACTCTCCTCATGATTTTTAAGTGTTTTTTCTTTTTGCTGCTCTGATTGAGTGATCTTTTTTTCTACCTTATCTTCTAATTCTCTTATTCTATTCTACTCTCTGCCTCATTGAGCCTGCTTTTAATTCCTTCCAGTGTATTCTTGATATAAGTAATAGTGTTCTTCATTTCTGTCTGGTTCTTATTCATCATATCTACGTCTTTTTTCATGCTTATGAAGCTTTCACTAAGTGTCTGGAGCTTCCCATTGAGTGTATTGTGATTCTCATTAATTTCCTTGAGCATCTTTATAATCATGACTCTAAACTCTGTTTCTGATAACTTGCTTATTGCTGTCTCATCAAGGTCTGTTTTTGGTGATTTTTCCTTTTCTTTAGTTTGGGAGTTGTTTCTTTCCCCCCCATTTTAATGTTTCTTAGTATTTGTTTCTGTATATTAGATATATTTGCTGTCTCCCAGTCTTGAGGGGTGGGATTGTGTAGTGTATGTCCAGTTGGATCCAGAGTTGTGTTTTCCTTATACTTATGAGCTGTATGCTATAGGCATGTCCATTTTCTCAGTTCTTTTGTCTCTCCTCTTATGTTTGTGTCTAGATTTTTATTGACTTCTTAGTGGGAAGACTATCCTCTCATGTTGACTAAATGGTAGCCTCAGCAACAACCACATCATGTGAGATGTTGTACAGGTGCAGACAGGGAAAAAAAAAAAAAAAACAAAACTGCCATGAAACAAACAGAAACTTACAGGATATCCTGACAATCACAATGAAAACACCTCAATAGAAAGTGGAATTGAGAGAGTAAAGGAAGAACACAAGTACTAAGGCAAAAAAGAGAGAAAAGGATATGATTGCTAAAAGTAAAAATAATAAGTGTAAAAAGATAGATAACCTATTAGAAGAAAAAAGGGTAAGAGAAAAGATTCTGAAAAGAAAGGACAAGAATCAACATAAGGGTAGAGAATAGAAATAAGATAATGGTTGAAAAAAAGGACAAAAACAAACAAACAAAAAGACAGGAAGACAGAAAGTAAAAGGGGGAGTAAAAAGGGTATGCTAATGGAAGACCAAAAGAGAGAAAAGTAAAGCAAGGGCAGACAAAGAGACCAATAAGAAACATGGTGGAAAAAGTAGAAAAAAGCAATAAACATGTTTATAATGATAATATTCCAGCAATAAAGCAAACTATATCAAGAAAATTTTGATAGTAGAACAAACAAAACAAACAAACAAACAAACAAAACAACAAGCAAAGCAAGATAAAACAAATCTTAAAAAAATTAATTTAAAAATTTAAAACAATTTTAAAAAATTAAGAGAAAATTTAAAAATAAAGGCAGCCAAGTGTGTTTTATCTGGGCAGTTCATGTTTTCTGAGTCTTATTGTTTTTATGCTGATTTCTGTCTTTTGGGAGGTACTTGTGTGTCAACAAATGTCAGGAACTGTCTAGGTTTGGCTCTCATGTCCTTAGGTAGCTGGTTGATATCAGGCTCTCTGTGGACCACCTCTACCTGTCAGTTATTTTGACTCCTCCTCATGGTTGCCTGGTTTTACTCCAGTGTCATGCTAAGATAGTCTTTATGGTGCAGGCAGGCTAGTGTAGCTCAAGCTCTTGGGCACCTTACTTAGAGGTTTTGTCATCAGGTACCCATTCTGGGGAAATGAATCTCTGCTTCAAAGCCACCTCCTCAGTTTCTATTATATCCTTCAACTTTGGTTTCCCTAAAATGGTATGATGCAGGGTCGGGGTGCATTCAGCCTATTGCCTTTTCTGCATGATCAGTTTCAGCTGGCCTTGGCTCAATGGGACTGATCAAAAGAAACTCAGGTATAAGCACATTGCCTGCCCAGATCCCAGAAGTGGTTTTAAACATTTCCTTAGGTTACCTAACTATAGTCCCTGAGAGTCTTATTCATGTAATGTCCCCCTGTGAATTGTTTTCCCTTCCGCCACTGTACTGTTCCCTGCTGGGTGTAAGGGTTCTGGGTTCTGAGGTTTTAGTGAACTGAACCATTCCCTTTCTTATTGGGGGTGGTGCTCCTAGCCTGTGGGATAGGTAGGTGTGCCCTACTCCTCTTTTCCCTATTCTGGTTGGCTGATTTCACAGGGCACTCAGTTCATTCTCTCCACAATACTGGCACAAATCTCAGTTTTTGTTGGTCTCTCTCCCCAGTGTAAACCAGGAAGGTGGGTTCGTGAGGGGCTGACCAGTAATCAATAACATACAAAGTAAAAAACATGCAGGAAACCTGCTTTGTGAGGATCTGGTGCCTTTGCACCTCAGGTCCAAGCAGGAGGGGTTACAAGGTCAGCCCCACACAGGTCTCCTGCACAGCTGATCTTGGTAAAGCTGGGGTAGCTCTGCATGCTTTCTAAGCTCTCTTCAAGGCATATCAAAGATCCCAGATCCAATCCACCCACTGCTCACTCTTGTCCCTCTCTCTGGTGGTGGGAGAGTTCTCTTCTCCTTTCCCATATCACACAATTCAAATGCTTTCTTGGGCTCTGCACATTGCCTTACAGGAAAGCAGAGGGTCTCTTTAGGTCACTGCTGAGTGAAGCACTCTGGCCTCTTTCTATTCTGGAGCCACACACTGCAGGACAGCCTTTCCTGCAATCAATACCCAGGGTGAATTTCTCTTGCCCAGGCTGCTATCATTAGGTATGTTGTTTCACCGAGATGTGTGGACCTCTCCTCACAGGAAAGCTGTTCCCCTGCTTTTCACATGGTCTTCTTCCCTTTTCTTGTGTTATGAGTTTGAGATCTCTACTTTTGGATGCAATTCCACACTTCCAAAGGAAGGGAGCTTTACAGCCTCTAATACTCAATCCTTGCAGCACAGCAAAGGCTTCAGGGGGACTCCTCCTTCCTATGCCTCCCTCTCTCTTACCAGACTCTACAATGTTTCTTCAGTGTTCCTTGATCAAAGTATCTCCAATGAGGTATACTTTTCTTATTTATCCAAGCTGGATACACAGAATTTTAGTTGTAAATCCAATCCATGGCTGAAAGCAAAGGCACTTCATTTCTTGTCAGAGTGTCACCATCTTCAACCCCCCCCATCTACAAATGTTTTTCTACCATGTCTTCTAATTCACTGATCCATTCCTCAGCTTCCACTAATTTGCTGTTTGTTTCTTCCAATGTATACTTTATTTCTGCTATTTCCTTTTAATTTTCTTCACAGTTTTCATATCTTTTCTCATGGTGTTGAGCATCCTTACAATCAGTATTGTGAACTCTATATCTGAAAGATTACTTATCTCCATTTCATTTAGTTCTTCTTCCTGAAAATTACCTTGTTCTTTCATTTGGGTCTTACTTTTTGTCTCCCTATTTTGGCTGCCAAATTGGGTTTGTTTTTATGCATTAAGCCTGCTAGGACTCCCAATATTTTTGGAGGGTCTCTGGTGTAGGCCAGTGTCAGACATTGTTTATGACTGGCCTTAAGTACCCTGTATGGAGTTATCAACAAATACAGCTTGTGGTTTCTTCTGCTGGAGATGTGTGGTTTTGGACAGGACTAAGATGCAAGCCAAAGTCTGCTTTTCCAAGGCACAAGTCCAAAGCAGATTAAGAAAAGACTCGAAGCACTCAGTGATCCACATTTGCTTACAGGCTGATTTTTATTTAGAGTCTCTTAATGAGCCTCAAGCTGTAGACCACAGTGAGGCATAACGTTCATAGGGTGAGGCAAAAGGTTTTCACTAGGTGGGAAAATTGATTCCCCCTCACCCAGGCAAAAGCTGCCCAGATGGTAAAGGTCTACCTGAGAAAGATGTCCTCTGCAGTATGTGAGAATGACTCAGCACAGGAATCCAGATACCAGCTCTCTGAGCTCTATCCCCAGAGACAGTACCCCTAGATTCTCCTCACACAGCTCTAGTCCACTCTGTCCTCTCTTCTGCTGCACCCCAAGGTGTGTGGCTGCATATGAAACTTTGTGGGTTGGCCTCCCTTTAAGAGGGTGCCTGCATTTCCAACCATCTTTCCCTGGCAGACAGAAACCCCGCTGCTTTTCACAGCCAGATGTTATGTGGGCACCTTTCTCAGTTCTGGTGCTCTGGGCTGAGGAGCCCAGCTTGAGGTTTATACCCCAGAGTTTTCAGTGGGAACACCTTACAGCTGAGATATACCTCCAGACCTTCAGATGCTGCCAATGGGATGCTGCCCAACCTTCTCATCCTTCCACACTTCCTACCAGTCTCTATGTCATCTCCACTTCAGGTCCTTGGTTATGAGGGTTTTCTCCAGCTAGTCTTCTGTTGATTATTTAGGGTATTTTTTCTATATTTTAGTTATAATTCCAGTTTGGTCTTGGGAGATGTCAGTGTTGTTTCCACTTAATCTGCTGCCATCTTGGGAGTTCTCCATGTCTTGCTTTTTTTAGTTTTAAGGATTTTTTTTTTTCTCTCTCAGTAATTCACTTATGCAAATAAGATTATATCCACAGAAACTTTCAGAAACAGACTTATGGTAGATCTTTGGGATCATGAAAATCTGACTATAGCCAACATTTCTAAATCCAGTTTTTACTCTCTGAAGGGACAAAGACAGTAACACAGTCAATTCTAGGAGAAACAATGAAATTTCTCTGATTAGTTTATACATGCAAGAACAATGAGATATGACCACTGATGAACTTCAAAGAGTCCTAACCAATGCACAATCTTTAGTATGTAAGACAATCCCATAAGCATGATGAGAGAAAAAATACAACTGAAGATTTTAAGCACTAGAATCAGATCTATGTTTCTCTTAATTTTTTACTATAACTAAAAATAAACTCTCAACTGCTAGCTACACATTCATATTTCAAGGGAGTTTCTTTAGAAATGTAAATACCATCACCCATTCTCTGAAAATCTATTAACTAGTGACTTTTAAATTTATGAATGGAACCCCTCACGCAAAATGGTTCTTTTGGTCCCTGAAAATGCATGCACACATGGAAGTTTACATCATCTAACCCTAAAGGTGCCCACAACCTAGCCCTCACAATTGTAAATGTGCATTCTCTTTCACTCTGAGGTTCCTCTTGGGGAATTTAGCATCAGAAACACTGCGTGTAGACACAAGATGCATGTCCCATGGTGTTTGCAGCAGCATTATTAGTAACAGCAAATGAGTGGAAACCACCAAATGTCCTTGACTGGGAAAATGGTGAAATAATTCTGATACATCTGCACTATGGAATGTGGTAAAAACAGTGGTGCAGCCCATGTGTGACATGGAAGGATTGCTAAGATTCACAATTAGGTAGAACATTCAGGTTGCAGAACAATGAGTATAACATTATGTAATTTTTTTGAATTTTTACAAAGAAAGCTGGTATTTATGTGTGTATATTTAGGTTATCGCTATATATAAAAGTTCTAGAGAAGGTATGAATGGAAGGTAATAATTTCAATTATTTCACTTAAAATAGAATTAAAGAATAAAACAGTCTTGTTTTTCCCTTTTCCCAAGATATTCAACTGTCGTTTGGTTAATAAAAATGACAAGTCTAAAATTTGAATGAGAATCTTCATGAAAAGGACATTTTGAATACTTATTACTTAAAGGTTAGGGGTAATCGTGCCCCCTTCTCTGTGAACACAAGCCAATGTTTTTAAAATTATACATTGGGAATAATTTATAAGAAACAGTTTCACAGCATTTTGCATTCATTTAAAAAAGAAGTGTATTTTATTTGTTTCTTGGCCAAGATTTTGAAGTATCCCTCCTGGACTTCTGTCCATTTTTAAGAGCCCCTTAGGACTGCTTTGATGCTCCTCAAATGAAATATTCTACACCCTAAAACACATGAGATTGTCAGAATTGGAGTCTTTCCCAGAATGAAGGAGGCTGCTGGAAGAAGAATTTAAATAGAACTATATCCATTCCATCCTGAACTGGTATTCCTATCATCAATATATTTTTTAAAGTGCTGGCAAGGACAAAAATCGCAGTACTGAACCTGAATTACTGAAACAAGCATCATAACTTCCAACAATAAAAATATCTTTTTTTTTTTTTAACAACCTTTCCTTAGTGATATATTTGGCTCCAATAATTTGTGGGTGAATGCTCAGTACTCCATATTATAATTAAGTAACAAAATCATCCAGAGATACAACTAAAATACTGCCTTTTGTAGTTAACCCATTGGCCATATTAATAATAGCAAAAATATTTATAACCTCATACAGTTTTCTTCTTAATTTCAGAGAAAATTCAGATCAATGACCAAAAACATTAAAGAAAATTTGTAGTGTATTTTACACTGAATGAAAATGGCTTTAATTCTCAATGAGGTATGTATGGGATAAATACCTTTAAAACCATTTTATTTCTCTGTTAAACCTGATGGAAAGTGTTAAATGATGTTAAACTAAGGGAGGTAGTAAGGATATTATTAAAATGATAGGACTGGGCAGTGGCAAGCTCAGTTTAGTCCCAAATTTGTAATTTATGGGCTTTACAACTTTGGGAAAGCAATTTACCCTAACTTAGTTTCAGTTTATCAGTCTGTAAAATGAAGATACTATGTTCAGTGTCTATAATATGGTTATGCTGTGAGGGTTAAATGAGGTAGTACATATGAAATCATTTATGTGTATGTAATTATTTATAATTGTTTATAGAAGAGACAAATGGATTGATTTACAAGGGGCCTTTTAGCTGTATTCAAATGCTAACACAAAACAAACTGAAAGCAAAGTGTATCTCCAGTCTCCTTGAAACCAAATAATAGGTTTCACAAAAATTAGTTGTTTTTGTCCTGTCTTTGAATCATTTTAGATACCATTGATCCACCTTCTCACTCTGCATCTATTTTCTCACACATAAATAAGACTTATATTTATCACTCTGGTCACTATGAAACAGTTTCACAATGGGATCTCAGAGAGCAGGCTGTATGATACCAAAGGATCAGCCTGCAATGTAAAACTGTTGTCAATCAACCAGAGTTTTTCTTAGTATGACACCAAGAAAGACAGGTTTTGTAAATGATTTAACAAAATTGAGTTGTTTCTTTTGCTAACCTGTAGTGCAACCACAGTAAGTTATATGAATTGTTACTATTTACAATGAATGAATTTGCATTTTAGTTCCTGATTTCCAGTAGCAAGTGTCAGACTGCCCTCTGCAGTTCTGAAAGGAAGATCACATTTGCTTCGGCAGATGGAAACTCAAATAATTTATTTGAAAAATTAAATATAATTCAAGATACTGAGAAATTGGCTTTAATTCACATTTTCAGCTTTATTTCTCACAAAAGTTGACCCCCAACACTTGGAGATAATTGGTACCCTGAATGTGCATTGTACTCCTGCCTATACTTTCTCACTGACTGATCAGAACACTGCACACCATCTCTGCCTCCATCATCACATGACACACTCTCCCTGTGTGTGTGTGTGTGTTCAAATTTTTCTCTTTTCATAAAGACACCATTCATTCTATTAGGGCCCACCTTAGTCCAGTATGACCTCATCTTAACTTGATTACACCTGCAAACACCCTATTTCCAAATTAAGTTCACAGTTACCAAATGGTAGGACTTGAATATATGTTTATGTGGGACACCGCTCAATTTACAATAACGAATCCTCTTGTATGTCATCATTTTTTCATTTTATTCCCCAACTTCATTGAGAAATAATTGACACATAATATTATGTAAGTATAAAGTGTACAATGGGGTGATTTGTAATATTTGTATATTACAAAATGATTACCACAGTATGGTTAGATATCACCTTAATCACACCACATAATTACCATTTCTTTTTTTGTGGTGAGAAAATTTAAGATTTATCCTCTGCAATTCTCAAGTTTATAATACAATATTGTTAACTGTATTTACCACACTGTATGTTAGAACCCAAGAACTTATTACTCTTATAACTGGAAGTTTGTACCATTTGACATCTACACATTTGCCACACCCTCAGCCCCAGAAACCATCATTTCATTATCAGATTCTATGAGTGTGACATTTTTACATTCCACTTATAAGTGAGATCATACATTATTTTTCTTTCTCCTTCTGACTTATTTCACTTAACATGATGCCACCAAGTTCCATTCATATTGTCACAAATAGAAATATTTTCTTCTTTCTCATGGCTGAATTACATTCCATTATATATCACATTTTCTTTTTTTATTTATTGTTAAAATAATTACAGATGTCCCCTATTTTCCACTGCTTTACCGTCCTCCACACAGCACACTTTCCACCTCCCTCTGGCCATCACCACAGTGTTGTCTGTATCCATTGGGTATGTATATATGTTTCTTGGTTAATCTCTTCATCTTCTTTCATCCAATCCCCCATCCCCCTTCCTTCTGACCTCTGTCAGTCTGTTTCATGTATCCATGCCTCTAGCTCTATTTTGTTTGTCACTTTATTTTGTTAATTAGATTGCATATATAAGTGAGATCATACAATATTTACCTTACTCTGGCTTATTTCGCTTAGCATAATAATCCACAGTTCCATAAATGGTGCCATAAAAGGTAACAGTTCCTTCTTTTTTTATAGCTGCATATTATTCAATTGTGTAAATGTACCATAGCTTTTTTATCCACTCATCTACTGATGAAAAGAGGATCTCTTACCCTTTGAAACAACATGGAAGGACCTAGAAAGTATTATGCTAAGTGAAATAAGCTGGCCAGAGAAAGACAAATATCACAAAATCTCACTTATATGTGGAATCTAATAAACAAAATAAACCGACAAACAAAATAGATCTAGATATGGAAGCATGCAACAGAGGGAAGTGGGGAGGTGGGAATGGATTAACCAAATAATTTATATGTATATATGCAAAAACCAAGGACTCAGATAATAGTTCAGTGAAGGCCTGGAAGGGCAGCAGGGTGGAGTGGGTAAATGGGGGGCAAAATGGGGACATCTGTAATACTTTCCACAATGAAGATAAATTTAAAAATGGAAAACAAAAGAACTTACTGCTAAAAAAAGAAAACAACCTACTGCTGCCCCTGAAATGCCATATTCTACAATAACAACAGTAACACAAAACATTATAGCAGCAAGCCACCACTATACCACATATTAAGGATTCTGAAATAGGCAATAAGAATTTTTTATTCTCATTAAACTCATTCTGTTTTATCTTCCTTTTTGCTTTTCCTGGTTTTTTATTACAGTCAGTTCAAGGCTTCCTCATAGTATCAGTTCAGCTTTTTTCATGGTGATCTCAATAGTTGTTGCAGTCATAGTTACATAACTTCTTCACTTTACATAACTCACACCCCATAATTTCACATTTTGATAAAAAATTCCTTCTCTCCTTCAAATACAATGTGCACATTTAACAATGTACTATTTGCTACTACTTGACTAAGTTCTGGAAGTGAATTTTTAGCATATGCTGAAATGGTGACTTCACCCCCAGTGTGAGCCAGTCATGTCTACATGGAACAACTTTTTCTCAGCATCCTTCACAATCCACACATGTTTCCCTGTTATACATTCTCTTGGGTTAAGAATGTATTAAAATCAGAAGTTTGTCTTATTTTCTATAATAGCTCCAGTATTCCATCCCTTCATTGAAAATAGGTACTCCAAAATTATGTACACTTCTTCTAGACTCTGTAGACTCTGATATGCCTTTAAATACCTCTCATTTTTACACAAGAGCCCAATCTTAATTTTATCACTGTCTTCTTCTTTCTTATTTTCTTCATTCCCTGATGACAGTTTAAGTTTTTGAAATGCTTGTTTTAGTGGGTCAGATACTTTTAATTCTAAATTTATTGTTGGTTCATCTGAACTTCACCTTTTTATTACTTCTATTGGAAGATTGTGCTTCTATAATTTGGGTTTCAATCCAAATAGTACTTTCTTCAGGTTTGACTGACTCAGGTGGCTTTTCACTATTATGTCTACCTATTGTGCAGTTTACAATTCTTAAAAAATCAAAAATATTAATTGTTTTCTTACAGCAAAATCAACCTTTAAATGCATCATTGAAGACTAGAACACCTGGGTGGAAGGTATAAGCATCATTAGACTTGATGTTGAGATAGAAGCACTGACCACAGCCTCAGTTTGTAGAAAGGCAGGACCATTTATTTTCCCAAAATTACAAGTCAGGCACAAACACAGGAACTCTAAGTGGGTGCATTTACAAATCCCCTGTTCCAACCACTGGTCTCCAGGTATTTTGTTTTAAGTCTATAGAAATGGAGCTGATTTTTGTATGTTGATTTTTTTCTTTACTGAATTAATTAATTAGTTAATTTTCTATATATAAGATTATATCATCTGCAAGCAGAAATAAATTTACTTTTTCTTTTCTATTTGGATGCATTTCATTTCTTTTCTTGCCTATTTTCTCTGGCTAGGATTTCAAGTACTATGCAAATAGGAATGGCTAGAGAGGATACATTTGTCTTTTCTTGATACTCAGGAAGGGGAATACTTTTAATATTTCACCATGGAGTACAATGTAAATAGTGGACTTGTCATATATATTTTTTATTACATTGAGGTACATTTCATTTATAGCAATTGTTTTTGTAAGTTTTTATCATGAAAAGATGTGACATTTTATCAAATGCTTTTCTGCATCTATTCAGATCCTATTTCCATATTTTAATTATATAATAGTTATCTTTTTATACTCAATTTCTAGTTTCATACTATTGTAATCTGAAAGATGTTTGATATGATTTTAATATTTTAAATTCATTAAGTCTTGTTTTGTGACTTACATTAATTTATCCTGGATAATATTTCATGTGCACTTGAAAAGAATGTGTATTTTGCTATTTTGGATGGAATATTCTTTAAATATAGATTAAATCTATCTAGTCTAATGTGTGGTTTAAAGACAATGATTCATTGATTCTCTATCTGGTTCATCTATCTACTGATGTCAGTAGAGATTTAAAGTTTTCTACTATTATTGTATTGCTGTGTATTACTCCCTTCATTTCTGTTAATATTTATTTTATATATTTAGGTGCTTTAATGTTGGGTGTATATGTATTTACAATTCTTGTATGCTATTGATAATTGGTCACTTTATATCATGTAATGACCTTTTTGTCTCTTAGAACTGATTTCTACTTATATTTTATTTTGTTTGATATGAGCATAGACACTTTTGTTATTATTTTCTTACCATTTATATCCTTTTCCATATCTTCACTTTCAACTTACCTATGTCCTTAAACTAAATATGTGTCATATAGGCAGAATATTGTTGGATCTTGTTGATATATCTATCTAAACACTCTATGTCTTTTGACTAGTTATATTAATTCATTTGCATTTAACAATTACTGATAAGTAAGAGTTTGTTAAACAGTTTTCTGACTGTTTTGTAGTTACTTGGTACTTTTCATTGTCTCTTGCTGTATTCTTTGTGACTTGATATATGGTATTGGTATACTTTGATTCCATTTTTAAAATCATTTGTCTGTTTATTATAGTTTTTTAAAATATATATATTTATTGATTTAAGAGAGAGGAAGGGAGAGGGAGAGAGAGATAGAAACATCAATGATGAGAGAGTTGTCATTGATTGGCTCCCTCCTGCCTGCCCCTGACTGGGGATCGGGCCTGCAACCTGGGCATGTGCCCTGAACAAGAATGGAACAGCAATCACCTGGATCCTAGTTGAATGCTCAACCTTGGGCAGGGCTATAGTTTTTTGTTTATTTGTTTTAATTTGCTGTTAACATTAGGCTCAGTTAAATTATCATATAGCTATAACATTACATTTAAGCTGATAAGTTAATATCTGCTGCATAAAAACTATACTTAGGACAACAAGATGGCAGCATACATAAGTAACTCACAACCTCCCAAAACTACATCAAAATTACAACTAAAATACAGAACAATCATCATTCAGAACCTCCTGACATCTAGCTGAACAAAAGTCCTACAACTAGGAAATTAAAGAAGCACTTTGAGACTGGTAGGAGGGGCAGAGACCTAAGGGTGGAACTTGAACAAAATCTTGGCCCCACACACAGGTGCAGCGGTTTACAACCAGGAGGGATATCTTAGCTGTAGAGGTCTCCCAGAAGAGTGAGGGGTCCCAGCCCCACATCATGCCTCCTAGCCCAAGGTTTCAGTGCTGAGAAGTCCCACAACTTCAGGCTATAAAAACCAGCAGGAATTGTGGCTGAGTGACATGAAGGCTGCTGGAATCTTAAACAGCTCCTTTTAAAGGGCCAGCACTCAGATTTACTCACACCCTCTGAGCTCCAGTGCTGGGTAGCAGCTTGAAAAGATCCAGGGACATTTGGGGAGGAACTAACTTTCCTGAAATCAGGGCAAGAGCTGGAATGGCAGGTCCTCCCAGACAGAGTGCTGGCAAGAGCCATTGTTTCTTTGATGAGCCCTCTCTGCCACAGACCCTGCAGGAGGGGCACCATATCTGAGTCTTCATCAAACTGGCTTACTCGATTCTCCCAGCCTTATTGAATCCCTGAGAACCTCCCTCCCCCCCCCCAAAAAAAAGCTCATCCAAGACATTTCCAGTGACTTCTGTACAAGTGGCCTCTTTAGCCTCATGCTTATGACTTTTTGAAAATCTATCAAACAAGCAGCAGCTGGCCTCAACATGCCTCATCCCTCTTGATAAGTGACCCCAGGCTTGGCACTAGTGACAGCCTGCATTGATTCATAGTTTGGCCTCTCCTGAGCACATCGGAGCCCAACACAAGTAGTAGCCATCTACAGATTGCTGTGTAGCTCAGCATGGGTGACCCTGAGCAAGGCACAGGCAGGGGTTTACTTTGCATCTCCCAGGAGGCCCCAGAGACAGTGAACCTGGTGGTCAGCCTCAGCCACATCTGATTACAACCTTACCATATCAAAAAGTGACACACTCAAGAGGCAGATTCAGTGAATACCAAAGCTCCACTGAAAGAAATCTTCCTCCATCGAAGCTTCTCCAACACAGCAGCTCTTTGGCTGTAGTTGAAGTTGGTCCTCACAGCCAATTGGCCTAGGGGTCAATTCCTCCCAGTGATGCCAATAGGAACCAAAGCTAAACTATAACAGGACAGAGCACACGGTAAACACAGGGGAGCACCTAGAAGGTCCAGCTCAGGTGACTGAGGAGACTGATCCACTGGGCCCTACAGGACACCTACTACAAAAGCCACTCTACCAATTCCAGGAGACATAGCAGCTCTACCTAATACATAGAAACAAATACCAGGAATCAGCTAAAATGCAGAGGCAAAGAAACATGTCACAAATGAAAGAACAGAAGAAATCTCCTGAAAAGGAACTAAATGAAATGGAGCCAAGCAAGCAACTAGATACAGAGTTCAAAACAATGGTTATAAGGATGCTCAAGCAACTTAATGAGAATGTCAAGGATCTTAGTAAGAACTATAAGGAAACTAGTAAGGTCATCAACAACATAAAAAAGAACCAGTCAAAATTGAAGGCTACATTAACTGAAATGAATAATAATTTATAGGGAATCATCAGTAGAGTTGAGGATGCTGAGAATCAAATCAGCAATTTGGAATATGAGTAAGCATAAAACACCCAATCAGAAGAGCAAAAAGAAAAAAGAATCCAGAAATATGAAGATAGTATAAGGAGCCTCTGGGACAACTTCAAGTGTACCAACATTAGCATTATGGGGGATACCAGAAAGAGAAGAAAGAGAGCAAGAAATTGAAAACCTATTTGAAAAAAATAATGACAGAAAAATTCCCCTACCTGGTGAAAGAACTAGACTTACAAGTCCAGGAAGCACAGAGAGTAGCAAACAAGAGGAACCCAAAGAAGCCCACAGCAAGACACCTCATAATTAAAATGCCAAAGGTTAATAACAAAGAGAGAATCTTAAAGGCAGCAAGAGAAAAGCAGTTAGTTACCTAAAGGGGCGCACCCATACAACTGTCAGCTGATTTCTCAACAGAAACTTTGCAGGCCAGAAGGGAGTGGCAAGAAATATTCAAAGTGATGAAAAACAAGGACCTACAGCCAAGATTACTCTACCCAGCAAAGCTATCATTTAGAACTGAAGGTCACATAAAGAGTTTCAGAGATAAGAAAAATATAAAGGAGTTCATCACCACAAAACCAGTATTACATGAAATGTTGAAGGGTCTTTAAGAAGAGACTAATGAAGAAAAGAAACTGACAAACAAAATAGATCAGAGACATTGAAGCATGCAATAGACTATCGTATCTCAGAGGGAAGGGGGATGAGGCGTGGGAAGAGTTTAACCAAAGGACTTATATGAATGTATGCATAACCCATTGACACTGACAATAATGGGGTGAAGACCTGGGGAGGAAGTGGGAGCAGGGTGGAGTGGGTAAATGGGGGAAAAATAGGGTAGCTGTAATATTTTCAACAATAAAAATAAAAATATAATAATGAAAGGACACTAAAGAGAGGCCATTATTTTATAAAAAACAAAAACAAAAACACAACACACACACAAAAAACTACACTTGAACTATTTTTCCACTTACATTTTATGTTATTGGAATCACTGTTTACATCTTTTGTGTATAGTGTATTCATTAACATATTATTGTATTTATACTTATTTTGAGAATATTTTCTTCTTTTATATAATAGTTAAATGTTATTTATGTACCATCATATAGTATTATTTTGACTTAGACTATATTTTTACACTTTAGTAATTTTTATACTTTTATATATCTTCATGTTGTTGTCATCTTTTTCATTTCAACTTGAAGACTGCCCTTTATAATTTCTTGTTAGGCAGGTCTAGTTGTGATGAAATCCAACAGTTTTTGTTTGACTGGGAAACTATTTACTTCTCTTTCATTTCTAAAGACAACTTTGCTGGGTATTTTTGGTTGGTTGTTTTATTCTTTCAGCACTTTGAATTTTTACGCCACTCTCTCCTGGCCTGCAAGATTTTGTAGGGGGGAAAAATCCAGTGATAGACTTATGGCAGTGTCCTGGTATGTAAGAAATTTTTCCTTTGCTACTTTTAAAATTCTCTGTCTTTGATTTTATGCAATTTCTTTGGATAAGATTTATGGGGGTTGTCAAATGTGTGTGTGGGGTGCCTATGAGCCTTATGAACTTGGATATCTGAATTTCTATCCAGACTTTGGAAGTTCTCAGCTAAAATTTAAATAAGCTTTCTGCCTCTTTTTACCTCTTATCTCTTTCTGGGACTCCAACTATATATAGATTGGTTTTTGTTTGTTTGTTCCTTTTGTTAATGGTATTCCATAGTGCATGTAGGTTTTCTTCTCTTTTTTATTCTCTCTCTTTTCTTTTTCTTTTTGTTCTTCTGACTGCATTAGAGTCACATGACACATAACAGTATTTTGATAAAAAATGGACTGCATGTATGGTGTTTCCATAAGATAATAACAGCTGAAAATTTTCTATCACCTAGTGATGCTGTAGCCATTATATTATCATTGTGTAACAAATTATTCACATGTCTTTTGTGATTCTCTTTTAAACAAACCAACTGCATTGCCAGTTGCAGAAGAGTACAACACATATTATTATGTACATTACAATATTTTATAAAAGCTTTCATAATGAAATAAAGTATAGTTGTAAAGGTGTACAATGTGTTTTACAAGGTGTTATTACAAAAGAGTCAAAGTTAGAAAAATAAAAATTTATAAAGTAAAATAGTTAAGGTTAATTTATTGTTATTATTATTTTAATTAAATTTATTATGGTGACATTGGTTAATAAGATTATATAGGTTTCAAGTGTACATTTTCATGATACATGATCTATATATTGCACTGTGTGCCCACCATCCAAAGTCAAGTCATCTTCTGTCATCTTACATTTAATGCCCATTACCCCATACTACCACCTACCTCATCCCCTTCCCTCTGGTAACCACCACACTGTTTTCTGTGTCTATGAGTTATTGAAAAAAGAAAATGTTTAAAATAAATTTAGTAGAGCCTAAGTCTACAGAAGTGTACAATAAGGTTCTAGGCCTTTACATTCACTCATCACTGGCTCACCCAAAGCAACATCCATTCCTGTAAGCTCCATTCATGGTAAGTGCCCTATATAGGTGTATCATTTGTTACATTTTCTACCATATTTTACTGTGCCTTTTTGTTTTTACATATGTTTAGATACAGAAATACTTACCGTTGTATTACAATTGCCTGCAGTACTCAGTACAGTAATATATTGTACAGGTTTGTAACCTAGAGGTAATAGGCTATACCGTATAGCTTAGGTGGGCAGTGGGGTATACCATCCAGGTTTGTGTAATTACACTCTGTGATGATCACTCGGTGGCAGAATTGCCTAACAGCACATTTCTCAAAATGTTTCCCCATCATTAAGAGATGCATGACTGCATTTTACATGACTTGTCTTCAAGGTCACTGATTCCTCTGCTTGACTGAGTCTGCTCTTGAAGCATTCTATTGCACCCTTCAGTTCATTCATTTCTTCAACTTTAGGATTTGTTTGCTTTTTTAATGATTTCTATTCTTTGTGGAAATCATTACATTCATTCATTGTTTTTATAACTTTGTTTTCTATTATTGTTTTCTTGTATTTCACTGAGTTTGCTTAAGAAGAATATTTTGAATTCTTTGCCAGATAGTTCATAGATCTCTATTTAGTTTCACTTACTGCAAAATTCTTAGTTTCCTTTGGTAAGGTCATGTTTGCTTGTTTATTTGTGATTCTTTTGGCCTTTCATTGGTGTCTGCACATATGAAAAATAGACAAGACTTCCAGTCTTTACAGATTGACTTCAGCAGACAACACCCTTCACCAATCGGCTCATCCAGAGATTCTGTATGGTCCACTGTGTGGTATTTGCAGGTGAGTTTTCTGTTGGAGCCCCTGGGTGAGTTTGCTGCTGGAGTCCTGGGTTAGCAGGCATTCTTATCTGGATCCATGAGGGTGGGCTAGGCCTATTGGTGTGGGTGTCTCACTTGGGTTTACAAGGTAGGCATGTTGCCTGGGTTGCTGTGATTGGCCTGAGAACTGAGTCCACATGGGTAGGCCTGGATTTTGGGTTCACAGGTGTCAGTAAAGCACTCGGTACCTCTGAGTATGCCTGGTAAATGGGCTCATAAGAATAGTTTTGATATCTGGGTTCATGGGTGCCAGCTTAGAGGCTGAGTTGCAGGGGTAAGTCCATTGTTGAGGCTTGCTTGAAGCCTGAGTATGTGAGAGCTATCATAGGATCTAGGATCATGGAGGTTGTCATGATATTGGTGTATGCCTGAAGACTGAAGCCACAGGACTCAGGCTGGGGCTAAGATGGACAAGAAGACTTGGCTCGTGAGAGTTAGCTTGAAGCCTGTGTCTGTGGAAGCTAGTCCAATGCTGGGATTAGCCCAGAGCTTTAGGCTGCAGACAGTGGACTGGTGGGTGGCTACACAGTGGTTGGCCTGGTTCTGGGGTGGTCCAGAAGCCTGGAATCAGAAGCAATAGCTTTAAGTCTTGTCTTCATAGGTGAAGGGGTCCAGAAATAGGGTCTATGAAATCCTGTTTCAAACCTGGGGTTCTGGGGGCTGGTCTGACACTGGTGATGGACTGGTGATGGGATCCATGATAGTCAGTTGCTCTCTTAACTCTCCATCCTCCATGGAGAGGTTGTGTCTTTCCAGGCAGGTTTACTCAGGCTTGAAGTGGAATGATAAAAGTAAAGCAAAACTGTCTTTCATACTCTCTTCAATGTGTTTTTGTTCTTAATTTGAGCTCTGCCAGGTGCCTTAATACCTCACCTGGAATCTTTAGAACTTGTAAAGATATTTTTTGTGCATAGATAGTTGTTCAAATTGCTTTGGCTATATGTAATCTTTCTATGGTTCCATAGAAATACTATGATTGTGTGTTTTTTACTATTTCTGTGATAATTATTATTGGGATTTAGTAAGGGTTTGCATTAAATCTGTAGATTACTTTGGGTAGTATGTTCATTATACAACATTAAGTTTCTCAATCCATGAGCATAGGATTTTCCATTTGTTTTTGTCTTCTTCAATTTCTTTCATCAATGTTTTATAATTTTTAGTGTATAGATCTTTCACTTCATTTGTTAAAATTATTTCTAAGAATTTCATTTTTGATGCTACTTTATATTTATTTATTTATTTATTTATTTATTTATTTATTTATTTATTTTTAAATATACTTTTGTTGATTTCAGAAAAGAAAGGAGAGGGAGAGAAAGAGAGATAGAAACATCAATGAGAGAGTCATTGATCGGCTGCTTCCTGCATGTCTCCAACTGGGGATCGAGTTGCAACCCGGGCATGTGCCCTGACCAGGAATCAAACCCCGATTGCCTGGATCCTAGGTCGATGCTCAACCACTGAGCCATGCCTGGCTGGGCTTTTGATGTTGCTTTAAATAAGATTTTTAAAAAATTTATCTTTCATACTGTTTGCATTTAAGTATGGAAACACAACTGTTTTTGTATGTTTATTTTGTATCCTGCAACTTTATTGAGTTTTGTTTCTAACAGCTTATTAATTCTAACAATTTTTGATGGAGTTCATAGTGTTTTCTATATAGAATATCATGTCACCTGCAAATAGACACAATTTAATTTATTTATTTCTGACTTTATGCCTTTTATTTTATCTTATATTTTGCCTAATTGCTCTGTCCAGGACTTCCTGCACTATGATAAGTAGAAGTGGTGGAAATGAGCACCCTTATCTTGTTCTTGACCTTAGAAAAAAAGCTTACAGATTTCACCATGGAAAATGATGTTAGCTGTGAGCTTCTGTTATATTGGCAAGGATTATCTTTAAAAACAAACAAACAAACAAACAAACAAACAAACTATCTTTAAGATTTCAGTTAGAATGTAGAAACGTTTGCACATCATTTGTCAAAGCCAAACTGCAATTTCATAAAAACAGTACTTTGGTAATTAATTTTTCTTTTGAAAAATGTTCCATCTTTTTAAATGCAATTTTAGCATATGCACTGTAGATAAGGCAGATTCCTACAAGGACCAAAATTTATAATGAAGCACTAATTCACTAATAATTACAGCAGAGTCCCTTCCTAGGTATTGCACAATGCTTAGTATGTTATTATCTAAATTAAAGAACATCTTATTCTGCCTGCTACAGTGGAAACATTGTTTTTATAAGCATGTCTTTATATAGCTTTCATGTTTTCACTTATTTTCTGATATTATAGAGTTCAAACTTATTGTAGATTCACCACAAACAATCCAGAATCAAACTGGATAATTGAAGTTTCACAGAATAGATTAATAGGGAGATGAATTTTTGTAAATTATAAATAGACATTTAATCAATTTTGGAAACTATATTTTTGTTGACATAATAGCTCACTTTCAATCAGAAAAGTAATTAAATAAGGTTATGCCCAGAAGATTGGCCACATTCACAGTCCTAAATGGAAAATCTAGTTCGAGGCTCAATTTAAGAAACCAGTAGTTAAATAAGTAGAATTATAGTCCAAATATAAAGCCAATAATTAATCAAAACATTACACGAAGTCTATTTGCTGGCTTCCAAATGAAATATGAACAAAAAATAAAGCCTAAAGTATTATGAAATTGTTAACATTTGCAGTAAGCCTGTGTCTTCTGTAAAACCGTTGAAACAATACTGACAGCCTATCAAAATTTGTTCAAAACAAAACATGAATTTAATTAATTATTTTATTTCAATCTAATTCTAGACTGAAATATAATTTAATTTTTACTAGTGATGTAGATGCTCCTTAGATGACTGAATCCTATGTTAAATACTTTCAACATTTGGAATAATTTCTGAATATTTCAAATAATAAAGTCCATTTATTGCTGAACTGATTTAGGACATTACTTTTTTTTAGGAGGTTTTGTTAATGGAGTTTAGAGATTTAAATTTTTATGCCTATGCAAAAATCAGTATTGAATATAATATGTGTAGTTTTATAGGGTGCAATGGATGGGATAAAAGATAATTAAACACATCAAATATAAGTTATAGTCCATAAAGTAATGTACAAACAAGATAGTAAAGTTCCACTTTACCCTTGGGATGTTTGTGTCATTACAATACTTGGTGAATAGTTTTCTACATCATAAATGACTCTGTTGTTTGGCAATGAGAAAGACACCTAAACCATCAGTATCCTTTACTACAAAATACAGATATTCTAATCTTTCAACTATTTACCATCAAGAATCCTTTCAAAGATGAATGAATTAGGTATGTACAAGTGAGGAACTATTTTAAGATGTATGTATTTAATAAAAGAGAAACTGATAATCAAATATCCCTATTACAGAGTTCAATTTCATTAGTCAATAAAATTTATAAATTAATCAAACCTTTAACACAGGTAATTTTATTTTTTGTACTTTATACCTTGTTTACTTAGATTTTTAAGTGGATGGCAGATTAATAAAATTAAAAGATGCATAAATGAAAGATCTGATAAGCAGTTGTTGACAAATATGAAAAGTTTTATTTTTAAGAAGAGTCACTAGGTTACTGAACAATTATCATGACAACTCAAAAGAGTACATTTTATATTCCATAATGTTTCACTAAAGAAAGGCAGACAAAGAGTTATTTGGCATGTAGATTTTTCACATAGATAAGAATTTATCAATTGTGGTGGAACCCCAGATCAAAGTCTTAAAAACTAAAGCTGCCAACTCTGGCTGGGTGGCTCAGTTGGTTGGAACATCATGAGGTTGCACGTTTGATTCTGGTCAGGGCACATACCTAGGTTGAGGGTTAGAGCTCTCCTTGGGATGCATATGAGAGTCAACTGATGGATGCTTTTCTCTCACATAAATCTCTCACTCTCTCAAAATCAACAAACATATCCTCAGGTGAGGATTAAAATAATAAAATAAAGCAGCCATTTAATCACCACAAAAAATATCTTTATTCTGGACCCAAAACCTTAATTAAGGTTGTACATTTTAGGTTAGGAAAGTGACACTGGGCAAATACCTTATCTCTTTATACTTACATTTATTTCATTCTCAAAAGAGCATCATAATGCCTGCCCAACTTATCTTACACAATAGTTGAGTAACGTTATGTGAAGTACTCTGAAAAATGTAAAAGAACTATTCACATGTAGTTTTGAAGGCCAGCCTATTTATATCTTACCAAGTTCTCACATCCTGTGTCAAGTTCCACATCCTTCAAAGTCTCCCCAGAGAGTAACAATGTATATTATACTTTCATCTATTTCTCATATTGTTTGCTATTCAGTTATGTATAGTAAGTTTTCACTTAATATCTTCTATAGGTTCTGCAACTTCAAGCAAAATGACATATAGCAAAACCAACTTTACCATAGACTAATTGATATAAACAAGATTTAAGTTCCTATGGCATCTCAACAGTGTTATAAATAAATAATTTTGAACAAAACAATGTTATTAGAGGACCTGCTGTACTTATATTTTGCTTTCTTAATCAGTCTATAACCTGACAATAAGAATGGACATACCTTATATTTGTTATGTACTTTACCTAACACAGGACTAAGGGGATAATAGACATTTAATATTTTGTTTTATTGTGGTAAAAATAAAATCTAGACTTGACATTAAACCTTCCCTGTTAGATAATTTAGGTGTACAGGTCAGTAATGTTAAGTATATGCACATTGATATTTATGAAGCGTATTTCTAGAAAATTTTTATCGCGCATGACTGAGACACTATGCTTATTGTACCCCAACTCTATTTCTCCATCTTCACAGCCCCGAAAAACCACGATTCTTCTTAAATAATTGTTTTTTGATATATAAAGTAATTTAGTTAAAGGATATGCAAGGTCATTAGCAAAATTAAGAGGCTGTGGTCTTATGATTAATGATACTCTTTAAGACATTGTCAAAATAGATTATGTAATCAAAGATAAATAGAACCCTCCCTCTAGCTTTATCTTATATCTTCGTGGTGGGAGGGGGTTGCCTTCTGGTCATGCACCTTTCTGAATTTTAAATTTTCTGTATTCCATTGAGAAAGAGCATAATGTGTAATATTCTGGTTTTTAAGGTCAATGGTAGAGAAAATACACTTGAATGTAAATTTTATTAAATAATTCATGGATGTGTAATAGCTCTTATCTCTATCCCCTATTCTTCATTTTCTTTGTCCCCTAATCTACTTTATCCAATCCTGATTTCTTCTGATCTGACTTATTGTAAGGTTCCCTAACAGGTTTATAATTCTAATATAATTTATTTATTGCCAGCAGAATAATGTTTCTAAAACGTTTTCTTTGATCATACCATCCATCTATCCACCTATTTGAAACCATGCAATATTCATATTGTCTAGGAAATCAAATCCAAACAACTTCCCATAAAATTTAAATTACTTCACTTGTGGTTCGAAATATATTATTCCAGTATTATTCCATATTGCATATTGCATTCCCACCTTACATTTTAGCCAAATCAAATAAATTTGCCATCTTATGACTTTTCCTTCACAACTTTACTGAATTTACATTTGTTCATGATATTTCTTTCTTCTGAAATCTTTTTCTCTCACCTTATTAAAATCTCATCTATTCTTCTGGATTTAAATTAAACAATACTTTCACAATTTCTATCCAAGCATTTTTAGACTACTCTTACATTATTATGTTCTGCTTTGTGTTACACTTAATCAAATATATTTTATGTATTCTTTGTTACTTATACTTGGAGGAAGAAATTATTTTCTGTTAATTTGTGTATCTTGCTATGGTGCCTCATACATAAGACACATTCAACAAATGTCTATTAAGTGGAATTTGAACTAAAATATATAGTTTTACCAAAAGAAGTTTTTAATAAAAATATTAAAAAACTAAGATTAATTGTTTTATTTTTTATTTATTTAAAAAATATATATCTTGATTTCAGAGAGAGGAAAGGAGACGGAGAGAGAGAGAGAGAAACGTCAATGATGAGAGAGTCATTGATCAACTGCCTCTTGCATGCCCCCAACCGGGGATGGAGCCTGCAACCCAGGCATGTGCCCTGACTGGGAATCGAACCCCAATCTCCTGGGTCCTAGGTCGACGCTCAACAGCTAAGCCATGCCTAGCCGGGCTAAGACTAATTTTTTTAAAAAAATTACAATAAGAATGCTGTTAGTACCGAGCCTGCATGACTCAGTGTTTGAGCATCAACCTATGATGCAGGAGATCGTGGTTCGATTCCAGGTCAGAGCACATGCCTGGGTTGCAGGCTCAATCCCCAGTTGGGGGCGTGCAGGAGGAGTTGATCAATGACTCTCTCATCATTGATGTTTCTGTCTCTCTCCCTTTCCCTTCGTCTCTGTGAAATCAACAAAGACATATTTTTTAAAGAAAGAATGCTGTTAGTAACAACATTTGTGGTTGTATATTAGAAGGGGTAGAGCATACTTCATAGTGCAATAATGTATATTATTCTAATAACCATGAAAATCTATGCTACAATAAGAAACAACATATATGAAAAGTGTGTCGTGTTCAAGTTCTACATGTGAAATTATGAACAAAAAAGAGGGCTACCTTGTTAATCCTGACAAGCTCAATAACTGAAAGTAACCACATCGGATATTTTTATCACAAAACTATTCTTAACTGAGCAGTATATAATGGAAAGTCACATCTTAAGGCCTATGTGATAGATTAATATTTACAATGAGCAATCCCTATTCATTGTTTTTAGGCATCTAGGATTAGATATTTAAAAGCTCACAATAATCTCTTTTCCAGACCTCCAGAAATAAACACCCCTGTTACTGAGGCAAAATGACCCCAATATTCCTCATTATTGTATTTTGCCCACATAACTCGGTAAATTATGTACTTTAAATGTTCTCTCACCAGTGTTACAGTTCTCTTATCCATGTAAAAAAAAAATCTCTTCCTTTTATCCAATCCTAGAAATTTTCCTACTTTACTTTCTCCAATCTCCTTAATTAACCACCAATGGATTTCATGTAACCTTCCTTATGTCTTATCCTTTTTTTCTAATGTAAAAAATAAATGGCAAAATTGCTATTCCTCAGAGCATTTCCTCAATCTTTTGAGAGTTTACTTCTGGGTCTAGAATTCAACACTTTGGCTCAAATAAACCTTTTAAACCTTTAGGTTCGGAATTGTTTTTATCAACATCTATTTTGGCGACTCAAATAGGAATCCAAAGAAGACCACCCAGGACTACCCTGTTGACTCAGATATAGTGCTAGGTACCAGCAGAGGCCCACTGTGGCCAACTGACTTCTCACTTTGCACCAGGTGAACTTAGGTGAGTTCTCTTTTGGAATCCAAGACCTCATTTAATTTGGTTGCAGGCCCTGACTTTATTTGATTTGCTCTTAGAAAATCCTCAAGATGGCAGTAAAGGATAAAGGAGAGGAGGAAAGGGTGGCTGTTTCTGTTTCAGTCTTTCATTTGGTATTGCTTTCTAAAAGTCTAAAAAAATAAACAGTAAAATATTTGCTAATTAAATGAGAGCTAAACTCATTCAGCTTCAAGGAGAAGGGGCACCTACTACCTCCAGCCTGAATTTTGGATGGTCTTAGGAGACTAAGAATCTTTGTGGAGGTGCCTGGGAAACTCTCAAGGTATAAAGTGGTCCTATAGGGAATTCCAATGCATTATAATTAAATAATTGACTTTTCCAGGCAAGTACATAAGAACCTTTCATCGAGCGCTTCAAGTCCTCATGGTAGTATTGAATTGCTGGAGAGAGAAATGGAAACACATGAGAAGGTTTGAATGACTTGGGAGGCAAAGCCCTTAGGAGGTCAAACCAAAAGCAGCACACTATCATCCACAACATAACATCCCTAAGAACTTGTTCAGATTCTGCAGATTTCAAAAAAAAAGCTAAATTCAAAATGGAAAATTATACCACCAAGGCCAAAAGCCTCAAAATGAACAGCCACCTATTAGTATACCTGCAGAATTTATACAAAGTTTTCACTTGCAAGTATTTACAGAAATTGACATATTCAACAAAAAATAATCCTAGCTTAAAATGGACGAAATTAGGAACTTTTAATACCTTCAAATTGATTTATCTGCACACTAGCTTTTAAAAGGCTGGCTCTAAAATTAAAGTGAATGGGAAGCTTACTTTAATTGGCATTAGAAGCCTCAAGAAAAAACACAGATAAATTATCTTTCTTCCAAGAAGTTAATACAAATATTTTAGACTGTCTCTGAATTTAAAAGGAATTCTCAAGCTAGTCACTGCCAACAACCCACTCCTCTCCTTTCTTTGACTGTTCTATTGTGTCTGGAGTTATTTTTCCTTCCACTTCCCTTACCCTTTTGTCTATTTCTCCTATGCTGCCTGAAAACAAAACTAATAACAAAGAGCCACACCCAGACAAACCAGAAAGATCAGAAATTTTGGCCACTTCCTTTAGGGAAAAGCCCTTCTCAGGAAAAGGGGAGCAAGCAGTAATTTATATTCCTTGGACTAGAACATAATTAAGGAAACTAATTTGTGATTTTCTTGATCTACTCTAAGACCTTACCAGATTGGTTAAGATATTTAACTGTTAAAACACACACCCTTCATTTTCCAGGACGATTCCAACAGGGACATCTACTGGTTTCTGAGAGTAAAACAACAGTACGGTTAACTATATCTCACTAGGAAAAAACATAGAAAAACTTTTAAGATGAGAAACAGCCTAGGACAAAGGCAGGAAATTAGCCCATCAGCTTCACCAAGCCATTCCTGAGGTTTTTCTTTGGAAAATAGATTGGATTAAATCAAGCAATGCAAATGAGGACCTGATAAAAACCATACTTGATTTCTTTGAAAACTTTGAGAAAATTTTCAAACAACATTCAGGAATGTTTCTAGACAGTTTTAATGATCATCAAGATGATCCATTGCTCAATGTAACATTTTTGGAAGGTTTAGATGAAGAGTTTATAATGTTGCTTAAACACCATAAATTAAAGTGGCTGGCCACACATGCTAATAAGCTGGCAATTCTGGCTGATTAATTATCTAAAACTATTCAAAAGGAAGAAAATGATAAAGCTACTAAAATCATGAATTTATAGCTCCAACAAATAAGCAATCAGGTAAGACCTCTCTAAGGATTTTTTTCAACAAGAAGATAGGAAAGTCTGTTTTTACTGTAACAATCCATGTCAAATTAAGAAAGAATGCAGGAAAATGAAATGGGATTTAGAAAAGGAAAAGAAACAAAACAAACTTAGATATTCTCTGAGAATTATGAGAGGACAATTCCCCTTCTCTTTACCAATATTTTAGGAAAAATTGAAGTTATTATAAAGGGAAAAACTACCAAGGCCCTTATAGATGCCAGGGACATTTTATCTGTTCTCAAACCTACCCAATTAAAGTGCCCTCTCCCTCAGAGTAAAGCTTCTATACCAATGTTTAATCAACATTAATCATTGGTTGATGTTTAATCAACCAATGGATGTTTTTATGTCACAACTTGTTTCCTTCCAACTAGAAAATATTAGGCGGCAACATATATTGTTACTAGACATAC
This sequence comes from Miniopterus natalensis, assembly GCF_054644295.1. NCBI lineage: Eukaryota > Metazoa > Chordata > Mammalia > Chiroptera > Miniopteridae > Miniopterus > Miniopterus natalensis. The sequence goes on along the minus strand of NC_142103.1, from coordinate 45,295,967 downwards.
CTACCCCAATTCATCTAATAGTATGACACTTTTTGAAACCCATGACACCCACTTATACTTTTCTGAAAAGTATTCATAACTGAATGAATGAGGTATTGGATCAATTTAAAAAATAAAGATTTTAAAGGAACCTCAACAAGGAGAAACTAATCTTGAAACTGAACATTTACTACAGGATATGCCTATGGCTTTCTGGGCCCTTTTCAGTATGGATGTTGCCAAGTTTAATCATCTACTCTATCAAAATAACTATTGATAATACTTTGTCTTTACCTAATGTTCATCAATACCCTTTATGACCCAATGCACTGGGTGCAATTAAGTTCCTTAAACAGGTTTATTTAAATAAAGAGCTCATAATTTCATGAACAAGTTTCAGCAATACTCTTATCCTTCCAGTAAGGAAGCCCAATGGGAGAAAATGTAGATTTGTACAAAATCTCAGAGCTATAAACAAAATTGTTAATTCTAGACACACTGTGGTCCCAAACCCACATACTCTGTTATCTGCCATTCCTGAGGGCTGCCAATATTTTTCAGTAATAGATTTCTCTAGTGCTTATTTCAGCATTGCTGTAGAAAATGAAAGTCAATATATTTCCCTTCACTGGGAAATATCACCAACTCATTGGACTATAATGCCCAAAAGATACACAGAGAGTCCCACATATTTTTCTTAAATACTAAAAGCTGACTTAATAGTGAATTTCCTAGAGATTCTACTTTTGTCCAATATGTGGGCAATTTACTTTTATGCTAGATGATATAACTAGACTTTCACAAGGACACTATTACAACAGCTAGCCATAAGGGGACATAAAGTCTCAAAAGACAAACTTCAATTATGCTTACTCCAAGTAAAATGCCTAAGACATATTTAAAGATGGACTAGTTATTAATTCTGAAAGACTTAGAGGAATTCTAGTGCTTCCCCTTCCAAAAACTAAGAAACAGCTTAGGAGATTTCTAGAGGTGAGTGAACACTATTGCAAGTGGGTTACAAATGTTTCATTAATAGCTCAACCTCTTTATGTTTTATTTAAATACGACCAGCCTGATACAATCCAATGGACTGCTTAAGGGAAACAAAGTGTAGAAACTCTAAATAAGGAATTATCTAAAGCACTCACTTTGGGAAGCCCTAATTATAAACCTTCTTTCTTCCTTTTTTACACATAAAAGTACAGAAAATGATTTAAGGATTTTAACTCAGAAACACAAAGATCATCAAATATAGGATATTAAAGCCAACAATTAGATTCAATATTGAAAAGGCTTCCTCCTTGTATGAGGGCCATCTCTGATAAAGCCATGTTTTGCAAACAGAAGAGATAATTATGGGCTTTCCTTTAACCATTTATGTTCCTCATTCTGTTGACTCTTCATTGAGTTCTTATCACACTCAGCACTTCTCTGTCATCTGACTGACTTCTTATTAAGAACTCTTGTTTTCTGCACCTAATATTACTTTAACTTGATGTAACAGTTCTAACCGGGCAACTTGAATACCATCTTTATGTAATGGAAACATCCAAAATTGCATTTAACGAACTGATCATCTTATTGCTCCTATAAACGATTTATAAGAAGCTCCTATAATGCAGAGTTAATTTGATTTGCAGATGGATATTATCTGAAATATAAACAAGAGCATTACTGAACTGTACATGCAATTATTACCCAAGTGAATGTAATTGAAAGTTCTTATTTACCTGAAATAAAATCTGTCCAATGAGCTGAATTAATTGCTCTAATTCAATCTTGTCAATTGCCCAAAGAACAAATAGCCAATATTTATACTGATAATTGCTATAACTTTGGTGTAGCTCAGGACTTTGGAATGTTATGAAAGAAGCAAGGTTTAAAGGTTATAGAATTATTAGATGCTATACAGAAACCAAAACAATTGGCAGTTATTAAAATTTCAGGTCATTCTAAAGCTGCCACCCTGAAGGCAAAAGGGAATCATTTAGCTGACATTGTAGCTAAACAGGCAGCACTAAACAATTAAATTGTCCAGATTTGAGAATGTCCCTTGCTCTTTATTGAATTAATAAAATAAAACTTTTTTACAGTTCCAAATAAAGGCTATGGAAAAAGGGGGAAAATATGGAAACAAAAAGAGGAACCCTTTGACCCAGACAAAAAATAATGGCTTGAGTTCAATCAAAAGTAATTTTTTCTGTAGGAATTCAACTAGCTATACTTCAACATGTACATGAAATAAAGCATTAGGGTCCTAAAAAGATTTCATGGACTAAACAATATTACTAGAAACCTTTTCCTACTGTAGCTCTTAAAGTATATAACATATGTTGTGTTTGTCTAAAATATAACCCTGGAAAATCATGCCATGGATCCCAGGAACAATTCCCACTCCCTTTAGGTCCATGTGAGGTATGCAATTGGGTTTTATCCAAGTGACACCATCTAAGGTATACAAATATATATGTTATTATTTGTATGTTTTCTCACTGTGTTAAGGCAAAACCTTGTAAGAGAGAAACAACGTAAATGGTAAGTAAATTGTTGCTTGAAAAAAATAATTCTAAATTGGGGAATTCCCTCAATTATATAGTGACCAAGGGACTCATTTCACATGACAAACAATGCAATCCATTTGTAATATTTGGCCTATTCTGCAACATTTTTATTTATTTATTTATCTATTTGTTTATTTTAATTTATCTTTGTTGTTGAAAGTATTGCAGATGCCCCCTTTTTCCCCCCCATTGACCTTCTCCTCCCCACTCCTGCACCCTCCCCAGACCTTCAGTGCTAATCACCCCCAGTCCTCTGGGTTGGTGTAACACACCAAACATACAATCAAAACTCAACTAGCTAAATTCTCAGATGCTTTTAATACCCTTTGGCCATAAACTCTCCCTATCATGCTCCTTATTCTAAGATCTACTCATTTTGGAAAACATAGCCTTTCTTTTTATGCAATAGATACTGTCCACCTCATGCATCTAGATGAAAGATATATGATCCAGCCTTACTAATTGGAGGCATTCTACACTATTGTCAAGGACTCACTGACCAGCTTAAAGGAAATAATAAGTTTATAACTAATTCATTTCACAGTGCACTTCCAGGAAACAAAGACTTCAAAAACCATGGCTTTCAACAAGGAGATACTGTCTTGGGAAGAAATAGCAAATACATGATTTTTTTCCAACCTCATTGAAAGGGACTGACTAATCCATGTGCAAGTAAACTTAAAGGAATTAACTCATTCATTCACATTTCTCATTTTATTCTTTAATTAAATTTAGAAGGGTAACATTGGTTAATAAAATTATACGGGTTTCAAGTGTACAATTTTATAACACATCATCTGTATTGCATTGCTTGTTTACTGCCCAAAGTCAAATCTCCTTTTGGCACCATATACTTGACATCTTTTATTTAGCTATAAGAAAAGATGAAATACTGACATTTGTGAAAATATGGATGGATCATGAGAATATAATGCTAAGTGAAATAATTTGGATGAAAAAAGTCAAGAACCATATGATTTCACTCATACGTGAGATAAAAAACAGAAAGCAACAAGTGAACAAACAAGACAAACAAAAAAGCCTCAGAGACACAGAGAACAGTATGGTGGTTAACAGAGGGTTGCGGGGTGGCAGTAAAAAGTATAGGGGTAGACATTTCTCATTTTAAAAAGAGACTCATTGCCAAATGCACATCTACACCAATCTCTGACACTCATCTCTGCATATAATAGACATCAAAAACTCCTCAAGGACAAGAGGCCACTGACAACTGATGTAAATAACAGTTCCCAAGAAACTGGACATACCTGTATTACACCAGCTGTTATCATGAATTTCTTGTCTTTATCTCTCATTGATATTTGTTTAGAAGGCTACCCTATATAAGAGGAAAGATTGTCAATATAATAACAAACCCAGTCTTTCCTTTTAATTTTGCTTTTTGTCTCACATTGCTCTCTCTAATATCTGGAAAGAAAATATTTTGGTAAAAGTCTCCCAATGTGCTGAATTGTTAGATATGTAATTAAATACCAAACTTGGTAAAGGACCAACAGTTACCACTACTTGCTTCCATAACCAACTTTGATACCATTCCCAATGTCACTGTCTTCTCAGACAAAACTACATCCAACTTCACTTTTTATTCAGATTATTTTTTTATCTTTATTGTTGAGAATATTACAAATGTTCCCCATTCCACCCCCCACCATTGCCTCCCTTCAGCCTGTTCACACCACTGTCGAGGATTTTACCACATAATTGTCTGTGTCAGTGGGTTATGCACATATGCATATAAGTTCTATGGTTAATCTCTTCCTGCCCTCCTTCCTGACATCCCTCTGAGATCTGTCCATCTGTTCCATGCTTCCATTCTGGGGTCCTGTCTTGTTCATCAATTTATTGTGTTACTTAGATTCCACATATAAGTGCGATCATGTGATACCTGTTTTTCTCTGACTGGCTTATTTTTGTTTAGCATAATGCTCTTCAAGTACATCCATGCTGTCTCAAAGGGTAAGAGATCCTTATTTTTCCAGCTGCATAGCATTCCATTGTGTAAATGGACCATAGCTTTTTTATCCACTCACCCACTGATGGGCAGTAGGGATGTTTCCAAATCTTAGCTATTGTAAATAGAGCTGCTGTGAACATAAGGGTGCATATACTTTTTCTGATTAGTGTTTCAGGATTAGCATATACTCCTAGCAGTGGGATCACTGGATCAAAGGTCAGTTCCATTTTTAATTTTTTGAGGAAATTACATATTGTTTTCCATTATACGTGCCCCAGTCTACATTCTTACTAGCAGTGAACTAGTGTTTCCCTTTTTCCACATCCTAACCAGCACTTGTCATTTGCTGATTTGTTGATGGTAACGATTCTGACGTTTGCATTTCTCTGATTATCAGAGACTTTGAGCATCTTTTCATATGTCTATCGGTCATCTGTATGTCCTCTTTGGAGAAGTGTCTATTAAAGTCCTTTGCCCATTTTTTAATTGAATTTTTGGTCTTATTTTTTTTAGTTGTATGAGTTCTTTATATATTTTGGAAATTAATCCTTATCTGATGTATCATTGGCAAATATGTTCTCTTATACAGTGGGTTCCCTTTGCATTTCGATGATGTTTTCTTTTGCCTGGCATAAATTTTTTATTTTGATGTAATCTCAATTGTTTATTTTTTCTATTGTTTCTCTTGCCCTAGGAGATGTATCTGTGAAAATTCTGCTATGTGTGATGTTTAAGATTTTTCTGCCAATGTTTTCTTCTAAGATTTTTATGGTTTCACAATGTACAATTAAGTCTTTTATCTATTTTGAGTTTATTCTTATGTATGATGTAAGTTGGAGGTGTAGTTATATGTTTTGCACATACCTTTCCAAATTCCCCAAAGAGATTTATTGAAAAGACTGTTTTTACTCCATTGTATGTTCTTGAATCCTTTGTCAAATATTAATTGAGTGTATTGGCTTGAATTGATTTCTGCATTCTCTGTTCTGTTCCATTATCTATATGCCTGTTCTTTTGCCAGTACCAGGCTGTTTTGATTACAGTGGCTTTGTAGTATGACTTGACATCTGGCATTGTGATCCCTCTAAATTTGTTCTTCTTTCTCAAGATTGGTGCTGATATCGGGGTCATTTTTTGCTTCCATATAAATTTTTGGATTATTTGTTCTAGATTTGTGAAATATGTCACTGGTATATTAAAAGGGATTGTGTTGGATCTATATATTGTTTTGAGTAGTATGCACATGTTAGTGATGTTAATTCTCCCAATCTATGAAAATGGTGTATGCATCCACTGGTTTGTATCTTCCTGTATTTCTTATTTCAGTATCCTATAGTTTTCTGAGTACAGGTCTTTTACCTCTTTGGTAAAGTTTATTCCAAGATACCATGTTTATTGTTGTTGTTGTTGCAATGGTAAAAGGAATTGTATTTTTAGTTTCTATTTCATAGAGGTCATTACTGGTGTATAAAAATGCCATTGATTTGTAGATGTTAATTTTCTATCATGCTACATTATACCGAATTCATTTATTAACACCTGTAGTGGGGAGGGGGGTATTCTGTAGTGTTTTCTATGTACATTATCATGTTATCAGCAAATAATGACACTTTTCTTCCTCCTTTCCAATACTGATGCCTTTTATTTTTTCTTCTTATCTGATCACAGTGGCTAGGACTTTGAGTACTATGTTGAATAAGACTGGTGAAAGTGGACATTTGGCCTTGTTCTGGTTCTTAAGGAAAATGCTTTCAGTTTTGTCCATCGAGGATGATGTCGGCTTTAGATTTGTTATATATGACCTTTATAATTTTGAAGTATGATCCTTCTATTATTTGCTGAGTATTTTTATCAAAAATGGATGCTGGATTTAGTCAAGTGCTTTTTCTGCATCTATTGATATGACCATGTGATTATTATCCCCCATTTTGTTAATGTGATGTATTATTTTTACTGATTTACAAATATTAGACCAGCCTTGAATCCCTGGAATAAATATCATTGCTCATTGTTTATGATCTGTTGATATATTGCTAGATCTTACTTGCTAATAATTTGTTGAGGATTTTAGAATTTATGTTCATCATGGATATTGGCTTGTAATTTTCTTTCTTTGTAGTGTCTTTTTTTTTTTTCCTTTTTTAAAATACTAGCATGCCTGGAGGGGAGTGAAAGGAAAAGCAGAAGGCATAGGGAGAGAGAGAGAGAAAAGTGTGGGCTGCTCCCAAGAGGGAGAGGACAAAGTCCTCCACCCTAATGGTTTTAAACATGGAAATCTTAGGGGAGCTCTTCCAGAAAGATTTCATTAAAATATTCAGCAGCTTTCCAGGTGTGTCATTTCAGGTTTTTGGTCTCCCCTCATTGGTTGGCACCAAGGCAGCGGTTCATCATCCAATTAAGCTGGTCCTGAGGGGAGCTGTGGCTGGTTTTGTCACCCTTCTGGGACTGGAGCTGAAATATGACTGAGGCCTAAATGTTCTCTAGGAAGAAAAGGTCAGGGGGTCCAAACTGCAGGACCAGAGATATGCTAGGGGAGAAAAGGCCACCCTGGGAGCAAGGTCCCATTCTACTGTTGTTCTTAGCTAGGCATCCAGGGCTTTCCATCCTGGTGACATTCTGAACCTGGCCCATCACCGTTGCTTTGCTCATGTCTTTTAACTGCATATCATATCCCAACTCAAGGATCTTGGCTCTGAATTCTCTTATGTAACTGCTTCCTGCTGAAGCAGGAAGCCAAGTTTCTTCAGAGCCAAGAGATTCTTGCTATCTGTCAGAGGGATGATGAGGCATGAGCACAGAAGGAGGTGGTGATGGTGTCTAGAGGTAGTATTCCTCGAGTGCAAGTAGGGCTTGTAACCTGGTGGAGACAAACTGTTCTAAATTTTAGTATTATTGAAGCAAAAGTTAGAATGATAAGAATTATGAAAAATGGCCCGGTGGAAGGAAAAAGTGTGTTTAGTTTTCAATAACTCCAAGTCAAAGGATAAGAGAAAAATGAAACATTCGTTTGGAGGATTGTAGTGAAATATAAATTCATGTGATACTTGTCTTTCTCTGACTGGCTTATTTTACTTAACATAATACTCTCTAGCTACATCCATGCTCTCTCAAAGGGTAAGAGAGTCTTCTTCTTTACAGATGCATAGTATTCCATGGTGTAAGTGTACCACAGCTTTTTTACCCATTCACCTACTAATGGGCAATTGGGTCATTTCCAGATCTTAGCTATTATAAATTGTACAGCTATGAACAAAGAGGTGCATAAGTTCTTTCTGATTGATGTTTCAGATTTCTCAGGAAATATTCCCAAAAGTGGGTCAAATGTCAGGTCCATATTTAATTTTTTGAGGAAATTCTGTACTGTTTTCCATAGTGACTGCACCAGTCTGCATGGCACTTTTATACACCAACAATGAACTCTCAGAAAGAGAAACTAAAAAAATAAAATTTCATTTTCCATTGCAACAAAACAATTAATATACTTAGAAATAAACTGAACCAAGGAGGTAAAATACCTGTACTCGGAAACCTACAGGATGTTGCAAAAAGAGATAGAGGAAGATATAAACAAGTGGAAGAATATAGCATGGTCATGGATGGGGAAAATTAAAATGTCCGTACTACCTAAAGCAATCTATAAATTCAATGCAAGTCCCATTAAAATACCAACAACATATTTCACAGATCTAGAACAAACATTTCAAACTTTTATATGGAACCAAAAAAGACTTCAAATAGCCATGGCAATCTTTAGAAAACAGAACAAAGTTGGAGGGATCACAATACCAGATATCAAGTTATTCTACAAAGCCACTGTAAGCAAAACAGCCTGGTACCGGCAGAAATACAGACATATAGATCAGTGGAACAGAACAGAGAACCCAGAAATCTACCCATGCCATTACTCTCAATTAATATTTGACAAAGGACACAAGAACTTACAATGGAGTAAAGACAGTCTCTTTAATAAATGGTGTTGGGATAATTGGATAGGTACATGCAAAAAAATAAAAAAATATGTCTTTATTCATGCTCATATAGTTTTCACTAAGCTTTGTAGTTCCCACTAAGTTCCCTATAATTCCCAATTCATTTCTTGTAGTTCTCACTATTTCCTTGAGCACTTTTATAACCATTAATCTGAACTGTATGTCTCATGACTTGCTTACCTCCACCTTATTTAGGTATTTTTTTGGTGATTCATTCTTTTTAAAATTTAGGTGTTGTTTCTTTGTCTCCCCATTTTAGTTGTCTCTTTGTGTTTGTATCTATGTATTAGATATACTTGCTATGACTTCCAGTCTTCATGGATTGGATTTTGTAGTAAACATCTTGTGAGCTGGATTCATAAAGAGTGACACTTTTGTGGGTTACTTAGCTTCTTCTGTTATAATTAGGTTTTGATTTTTGTTTCCCCATTTGTGGGTGTGTTTTTTTCTCAGGTTGGATAAATGTAAAGCTCAGCCTAAACCATGTTATGTTAGCTGTTGTACAAGTGCTGACAAGGCAAAACAAAACAAAAGCAAACAAAGAGGAAAAATCCAAAATCATACAAAAGATCCTAGCATCCCCTGGCCAGTGTGATACAGTTGTTAGAGCATCACCCAGTGCACCAAAGGGTAATACATTCAAACCCAGTCAAGGGCATGTACTTGGATTGCAAGTTTGATCCTGGATCCCATCGAGTTGTGTGTGGGAGGCAACCAATCTATGTGTCTCTCTCACATCTCTCTCTCTCTCTCTCTCTCTCTCTCTCTGTCTTCCTCCCTCCTTCTTTTCCACTCTAAAAAATTCAATAGAAAAGACATATGTTTGGGCGAGGATTACCAAAAAATATATAACAAAAAAACCTCCCTACAACATTAGCAAAAACAACCACTAAAACAAAGAAATATGCCCCATCATACATGACTCAGTGGTTGAGCATCGACCTAGGATCCAGGTGATCGGGGTTCGATTCCCTGTCAGGGCATATGCCCAAGTTGAGGACTCAAACCTCAGTAGGAGATGTGCAGGAGGCAGTTGATTAATGACTCTCTCATCACTGATGTTTCTATCTCTCTCTCTCTCTCTCTCTCTCTCCTTTCCTCTCTGAAATCAATAAAGATATATTTAAAATAATAATAATAAAAATAAAACAAATATTAAAGACAAAAGAGAACAAGAATCATGAAAAAGAAAGAAAAAGATAATATTACTCATAGTGAAATAAAAATAGAAAGAATACTGGAAGAGAAAAAAAGGCAGAAAAAAGATTCTGAAAGGAAAAAAATAAGAGGAGAGAGTAGGAAAAGGAAAACGGTTAAACAAAAATAAAATTAAAAGAAAAAAGACAGAAATACAGAGAAAAAAAGTTATGTAAAGGTAAGAAGAGAGAGAAAGGTAAAGTGAAAGAAAGAATGAAAAAGAGGAAAGAAAAAAGATAAAGTTAGAAAGGGAAGGATGCCAATAAGAAATGAAAGAAGCAAGTGAGAAAAGAGAAAAAAAAATCTTAACACTGATAATAATAAAACCAATGCACTAAGATATAAAATATTGTAAAAAGAAAAAAAAAAAAAAAAAGCCAGCCAAGTTAAGTTCATTCAGGTAGATTATTTTGTCTGTGACTCGCTTTTCTATATGTTGATTTCAGACCTCCAGGGATGTACTCTTGTATCAGCCAGTGTCAGGTGTTGTCCAACTTTGGCTCTTGGCATCCTATTGTAGCTGTGTTTAGTCTCCTCTGAGTCTCTCTGAGGTCTGCCTCCACCTTTCAGCTACTCTGCATCCCTGCTGAGGTTGCCTGGTCTTCCTCCAGTGTCTTCTGAAGAGAGTCTTTAGGGTGGAGCCAGGCTAGCCTAGCTAGGGCTAGTGAGCCCCATACTTAGAGATTATATCATCAGGAACTCAATGAAGGGAAATTAGCTCTGCATCAAAACAAAATTCCTCCATCTCTACCAGAGACTCCAATTCTAATTCCCCCTAAGGTGGCCTGCTGCAGGTTCAGGTTGGGTACAGCCTGCCATCTTTCTGCTGGAGCAATTTCAACTGCCCTGGGCTCAGTGGGATTAGTCAAAAGTGGCTCTGGTTGAGAATGTTGCCAGCCCAGCCCACAGGAGAGTGCTTAGCATTTCCACCTTGTTCCAGACAATAACCTCTGAGGGTTTCACTTTTGGAATGTCCTTATCTGAGCTGTTCACCCAATTCCCAGTAAATTGTGCCCAGTGTGGGTATCTGGGGCTTCAGAGAGCTGATCCAAACCGTCTCCTGTTGGGGGTGGTGTTCCCAGCCTGCAAGAGGGGAGATGTGCTCTACCTCCCCTCCCTAAGACTGGCTGGCTCAACTCACAGAGGGCTCTGATCAGTTTCCCCACAATACAGTCACAAAGCCCAGCTCTCGCTCATCTGTCTCTACAATATAAGACTTCCCATTGGATATTGTCCCAAAATATCAACTCTGCAAGGACCCTGAACCCTTGCATCACACATCCAAACAGAAGGAGTTACAAAATCAACCCTGTGTGGGATTCATATCTCCCACACGGCTGGACTCGGAAAAGTGGAGCCAAGAATCCCAGTTCTGTTAGTGCTCCCAACTCTCCTCAGTGTGGTTCAAAAATTCCCGATCTGCCTTACTTCAAGCCCCCCAGGATGAAGCAATCTGTCGGTCTCCACAGGTGGGTGGTGAGTTTCCAACCCCATAATTAAGGTGAGAGAATCTCCTCCCCTTCCCTCACACCTCATAGTTTAATCACTATCTGTGGCTCTACACAATGCTTTTCAGGAAAATAGAGGGTCCCTCAAAGTCACTGCTAAGTACAGCCCTCAGGGCCCCCTTTTTGGAGTTAAACACCATAGTGCAGCCTTTCCAGTTGTCAGAGCCCTGGATGAACTCTCCAACTGGGTCTGCTAATGCAACTTCACTTTTTAGGTAGATATTATTCAAGAACCAGAAACACCCATTCCCTGCTTGTCACTATCTCCTGTCCTCTTTACCAAATTTGAATTTAACCCTGTCCAAGCATATTTTCTTACTTAGTCTCTAAATAAATACATGACAAAATAGAAAATATAAACAACTTATGTCACTTGTCTCTTCCATAAAATGCCTCTTCAATGGATTCTGGAAAACATGTAAATAGTTAAACCCTTGATAGAAAAGGATTTACTCAAGTTATGCCTATAAAAGTATCCATAAACAGAAATAAACTTGGAGAGGTGATTTGTGCCCCAGGTAGATTCATTATATTTGTGGTATAAGAGATCTCCCAACTATAGAATGAGAACATCAATGTTTAGAAAGTTGGCCAATGAAGGAACTCTGTTTATTAGGGGAGTTTGTCAATTCTTTATCCATACAACTCCTCATCTTTCTATAGGAAAACAATATTTTAAGAAAGACCTGTTTTGACAAGACCAAAAAAGATAGAAAAAAAAACTCAGAAAGAAAATGTAGCCAGTTATGATGTCAATATTGAATGAAGTATACCTTGCATAGTAAATTTGAGTTTCAGAATATAAAGGGATATTTTTAAAAATCTACTATCAACAAATAAATAGCTGAAGAGATACCTGAGATGATTGATGCCCAACAAAAGTCTCTAAATTCTATTGCTCAGGTGGTCTTTAACAATTGAACAGCCCTTGACTGTTAGACAAGGAGGAGTTTTGGTCCTAGTTTTTACTACCTGTTGCACATAGGTAAACACTCCAGGAAAAGTAGATAATTAGAAAATATTGCTCAACCAGCTAAATTACTACTAGCTATAAGAAAAGTTTGCCCAGTACATGACTTTTTAGATGGCTATTTTCACAGTTATGAATGTTGTTTTGATCTTTGATACAATTTTTTAACTTAATATTGATAGATTTGCTGATCCTTTTGGTAACATTTAAGCTCATTGTCAATGAGTATATTTAAATCCCCTGATGAGTTGAGAGCAATGGTAGCATGAGAGATACCCTGGCCTCTCCTCCTGAAGTTTCAACAAATTAACCAATTATAATTCAACAAAGAATTACCTACTCAAAACAGAGGCACACCTGAGACACCTATGCATCAAAACACTTAAAGGTGAGCAACCGGGGAGCTGAGCTTAGAAAGGAGGAAAGCTTAGAATGCACACAGACACAGCCCTGCAGTCAGAGGCTTGCAGCCCAGCCATGCGAGGGGAGAAAGCTGGCAGCAAAAGGTGCTTCTTTGGCCAAGAGGAACAGATTGCTGTGGGGGTCAGTCCAGCAGGGTAAGCACAGTAAACAGTGACTGAGAGAGCAGATTCCTGACAGAGGGTGGAGTTCTGCTGCCAGGCTATTCACTGCCGGGCTGGGGTGTTTCTGAAAAAAAAAAAAAAAAAAACAACAACAAAAAACACAAACAAACAAAAAAAACAGAACAGCAGGGCCATGCTGCCCCTTGGACTCCCAAAACAAGCTTCCCATTGCCCTCAGTGTCAGCTTAAGCAACATTTTATCATTAAATCAAGAGCTGTAAATCAACTAATGTTTCCCTCTGTGAATAATCCCCAAGTTTGGTGTTTTGGGAAGGAAACCACAGATTTCTGGGATCCAGAGTTGCCATTACAGTGAGGGCAAAACAAACCACACCTCCAAGAAGCTCAGTCTGTACTGTCTTACTGAGGCCTGTGGAGGTCAAGTCTGTAAGATCACAGAGGTAAAAAAAATATGTATTGAGATTCAGCACCATCTACTGGAAAGTAGTAGAAAGACTTCTTCAGAGAATACTCCTATAGCAGGACATTTATGCCTAGACAAAGGAGAGTAGCAAATATCATGAATAATCACATTATGGAGGATGATCAGAAAGAAAATGAAAAATCCCCAGAAGGCAAGCTGGAACACAGGAAATATGTGATATTAATTACTGAGATTTAAAGACTGCAGTTCTGAAAATACTCAAGGAGATACAAGAAAATAGAGACAAACAATTCAGTACACTCAGAAAACAAATCAGTAAACAAAATGAGTGCTTTACTAAAGAGATTTAAACTTTAAATAAGAACTAATCATAAATCCTGGAAGTGAAGCATGCATATAAGGAGATCAGGAATGAGCCACTGAGCATAGAAAACAGCCAGCCAGATGGAGGAAAAAATTAGTGATATTGAAGGTAGGAATCTAGAAATGACACAGAAAGAAGAGAGGGACCTGGGCATAAAAAAATGAAAGAGCTATATATATATATTAGAACTATATATATATATATATTTAGAAATATATATATATTAGAAGAATAGGTATCCTGGTAGAAGAAGAAAGGGAGAGGGAGCAGAGAGTTTATTCAACAGTGGATGAGAACTTCCCAAAACCACAGAAAAAACTAGATCCTCGAATCCAAGAAGCAAACAGAACACCTAATTACCTCAATTGAAAGAGGCCCTCTCCAAGGCACATTGTATTAAAGCTGTCAAAATTAATAACAAAGAAAATATTCTCAAATCAGCCAAAGATTAGAAAAAAAATGACCTACAAAGAAAAACCCATCAGAATTTCATCTAACTTTTCAACAGAAATTCTATAAGCCAGAGGAGAGTGGAAACAAATATTCAAAACATCTGAAAGAGAGAAATTACCAGCCATGAATAATATATCCAGCAAAATATCTTTTAAATATGAAGGAGAAATAAAGATGTTTCCAAACATACAGAAACTGAGAGATTTTATCACCAGAAAACCTCCATTGAAGAAAATACTCAAGGGAGATATTGTACCCAAAACAAAGAACATAAGGACAAAACACTGCAAGTGAGATCACAAAAAAACTTACAGCATAAACAGGAATATTTTGTGACAACACAAAAAGGAGAAGGAATAAAGGTCTGAACTGACAAAGGAGGATGGACATCAGATGAACTTGAAAGAAAAAAACTATTGTATATATGCAACTTAATTTTTTAAATTTATCTTTATTGTTGAAAATATTACAGATATCCCCCTTTCCCCCCATTAACCCCTTCTATCCCCACACACTCCACACCACAGGACTTCACTACATTATTGTCTGTGTCTATGGACCATGTATATATGCATACAAATTATTTTGTTAATGTTCTTCCCACCCAGCCACACACACCCCTTTCTTCTGAGATTTGTCAGTCTCTTCCATGCTTCTTTGTCACTGAATCTATTATGTTCCTCAGTTTATTATGTTCTTTAGATTCCACATGTGAGATCATGTGATGTTTGTTTTTCTCTGCCTGGTTTATTTCGCTTAGTGTAATATTCTTCAGGTCCATCTATACTATACCAAAGGGTATGAGATCCTTCTTCTTTACAGCTGCATAGTATTCCATTGTGTAAATGTCCCACAGGTTTTTTATCCACTCATGTACTGATGGGTACTTGGGTTGCTTCCAAATCTTGGATATTGTGAATAACACTGCAATGAACATAAGGGTGCATATATTGTTTCTGATTAGTGTTTCAGGATTCTTAGGATATGTTTTTAGAAGTGGGATCACTGGGTCAAAAAGCAGTTCCATTTCTAATTTTTTTGAGGAACCTCCATACTGTTTTCCATAGTGGTTACACCAGTCTGCATTCCTCCCAGCAGTATACCAGGTTTCCCTTTTCTCCACATCCTCTCCAACAACATGTCATTTGTTGATTTGTTGATGGTAGCCTTTCTGACATGTATGAAATGATACCTCATTGTGGTTTTAATTTGCATCTCACTAATGATTAGCGATGTTGAGCATTTTCTCATATGTCTCATGGCCTTCTGTATGTCCTCTTGGAGAAGTGTCTATTCAGATCCTTTGCCTATTTTTTAATTGGATTGTTTGTCTTCTTCCTGTGGAGTTTTATGAGTTCTTTGTACACTTTGGAAATTAACCCCTTATCACATATATCCTTGGCAGATACGTTCTCCCATACTGTGGTGTTCCTTTGTATTTTGAGGATGTTTTCTTTTGCTGTGCAGAAGAATTTTAGTTTGATAAAGTACCATTTGTTTATTTTTTCCTTTGTTTCTCCTGCTCTAAGAAATGAGTCCCAATCAAAATGAACCCCAAAAACCACACCTAGATACATCATAATTAAAACAGCAAACATTAAACATAAAGAGAGCATCTTAAAAGCAGCAAGAGAGAGGCAGAAAGTTACGTATAAGGGACAATCCACTAAGCTGACAGCTGATTTCTCAATAGAAACACTTCAGGCCAGAAGGCAGTGGCATGAAGTATTCAAAGTAATGAAAATTAAGGAACTGAACCTAAGACTGCTCTATTCAGCAAGGGTATAATTCAAAATTATAGGTGAAATAAAGAGTTTTGCAGGCAAAAAAGGCTAAAGGAGTTCATTACTACCAAACCAGCACTACAAAAGCACTAAGTCGGTTAGAGTAAGAAGATGAAGAAGAAATGTAGAGAAAGAGAGGACCACAAACATAAAGAAAGAATGGCAATAAACAAGTACCTACCAAGAGTAACCTTAATGTAAATGGCTTCAATGCTCCAATCAAAAGACATAGGGTGGCTGAATGGATAAGAAAACATGACCCATACATACACTGCCTACAAGGGACCCAACTCAGAACAAAGCACTCACACAGGATAAAAGTGAAGGGATGGAAAAAATATTTCTGGCAAATGGAAATGCAAACAAAAGCTGAGGTAACAATACTCATACCTGACAAAATAGACTTGAAAATGAGGACCACAATGAGAGACAATGATGGTCACTACATAATACTAAAGGGATCAATCCAACAAGAGGATATAACTCTGATAAACATATATGCATCCTATATACGAACACCCAAATATATATATATACTTCTGAAAGATTTTAAGGGAGAGATTGACAGCAATACAATTATAGTAGGAGACTTTAGCAACTTTTTTTATATAAACCTAATGGTAACCACACACAAAAATCTCCAAACCAGGACACATAACTTAAAGAAAAAGACACAGAGGAAAGAAGTATGAAACACCAACCATCAAAGTCATCAGACAGAAATAAAAAGGACAAACACCAATGGAGGTAAGGAGCTACCAGAAAACAAAAGATAAAATGGCTACGGTAACTCCTGATGCATCAATAATTACCCTAAATGTAAATGGTCTCAATTCACTAATAAAGAGGCATAGATTAGCAGAGTGGACAAAAAAACACACAACAAAACCCAGCCATATGCTGCCTGCAAAACACATATCTAAGCTGCAAAAAAAAGTAGATTCAAAGGAAAAGGTTGGAAAATGATTCTCCAAGAAAATAACATCCATCAAAAAGCAGCTGTAGCCATACATATATCAAGACAACAAAGATAAAAAGAGACAAATAGCCCTGCCGGGCGTGGCTCAGTGGTTGAGCATCGACCTAGGATCCAGGCGATCGGGGTTCAATTCCCGGTCAGGGCACATGCCCGGGTTGTGGGCCTGATCGATGGCTCTCTCATCATTGATGTTTCTATCTCTCTCTCTCCCTCTGCTTTCCTCTCTCTGAAATCAATAAAGATACATTTAAAAAAAAAAGAGAGAGACAAATATAGACACTTTATAATGATAAAGGGGACACTACAACAAGAAAACCTGACACTTCTTAATATATATGCACCCAACAAAGGAACATCAACATATATAAAGCAATTATTCAAAGAACTAAAGGGAGAAGCAAATCAAAACACAGTCATAGTTGGGGATCTTAATATTCCATTGACAGCTCTAGACAGATTAACCAAACAGAAAATCAATAAAGAAATATCAGCCTTAAGTGAAACACTAGACCAAATGGACATAATTGCCATTTACAGAGACTTTCATCCCAGAACATCAGATTATACATTCTTCTCCAGTGCACATGGAACATTCTCAAGGATAGACCATATGTTGGGACACAGAACTAGCATCAACAAATTGAAAAAGATTGAAATTACACCAAATATGTTCTCTGACCATGATGCCTTGAAATTAGAAATATACTTCCAAAAAAGAAAGTCAATAAACCCACAAATAAATGACGATTAAACAACATACAACTAAAAATGACTGGTCAAAGGAGAAATAAAAAATGAGATCAAAATATATATAGAGGCAAATGAGAAAGACAATATATCAACATATCAAACTTCTGGGATACAACAAAAGCAGTAATAAGAGGGAAGATTATATCATTACGAGCTTATCTCAAGAAATAAGAAATATTCCAAGTAAGCAATCTAACATCACATCTTAAAGAACTAGAAAAAGAACAAAAACATTCCAAGGTCATCAGAAGAAAGGAAATCATAAAAATTATACCAGAATTGAATGAAATAAAGAACAAAAGGAACTATATAAAAATTAATTTTAAAAAAGCTGATTCTTATAAAGATTAATAAAATTGATAAACCCCTGGCTAGACTCACTAAGTAAAAAAGGGAAAAGACCCATATAAACAAAATCAGAAATGAGAGAGAAGTCACCACACAGATTACAAATATAAAAATGATCATACTAGAAAATTATGAAAGACTATATGCCACCAAATTCAGTAACTTAGAAGAAACAGATAAGTTTCTAGAAATATATAACGTTTCTAGATTAAATCATGAAGAACTGGAAAATCTAAATAAACCAATCAGCAGCAAGGAAATTGAAGCAACCATCAAAAACCTCCCAAAAAATAAGGGTCCAGAACCAGATGGTTTCAACAGTGAATTTTACCAAACATTCAAAGAAGATTTAAAAGCTATCCTTCTCAAAATCTTCTAAAAAACTGATGAATAAGCAATAGTTCCTAATATATTTTATGAGGCCAATATAACCCTGACACCAAAACCTGGCAAGAATAATACAAAAAAAGAAAACTACAGATCAGTAGCCCTGATGAATACAGATGAAAAAATTCTAAACAAAATAGTTGCAAAGTGAGTACAGAAGTACACCAAAAGTATAATACATCATGATCAAGTGGGATTCATTCCAGGGGTACAAGGATGGTTTGTGATACATAAATAAATCAATGTTATAAACCACATTAACAAAAGAAAGGATGAAAATCATATGATCTTATCAATACATTCAGAAAAAGCATTTGATAAGATACAACATCCATTTATAATTAAAACATTCAATAAAACAGGAATAGAAGGAAAGCACCATAACATAATAAAGACCATATATGATAAACCTTCAGCTAATATCATACTCAATGGTGAAAAACTGAAAGCTTTTCATTTAAGATCAGGAACAAGACAAGGACGTCCATTCTCACCACTCTTATTCAGCATAGTTCTGGAAGTCTTAGCCAGAACAATAAGGCAAGAGAAAGCAATAAAAGATATCCAAATAAGGAAGGTTGAAGTAAAATTGTCACTTTTGGGGGATTACATGATTCTGTATATTGAAAACTCTGAAGATTCCACCAAAAAACTAGAAATGAGAAACAAATACAGTAAAGTTGCAGGATACAAAATCATTGCACAAAAATTCATTGCCTTCCTGTTTATTAACAACAAAACTTCAAAAAAAGAAATGGAAAAAAATTTCTTTTGCAATTGAAACCAAAAGAATAAAATACCTAGGAATGAACTTAACAAAGTAAGTGAAAGACCTATATACTGAAAATTACAAAGCATTATCAAAAAGATTGAAAAATACACAACAAAATAAAACAATATCCATGTTTATGGATTGGAAGAATCAGCATATTTAAAATGGCCATATTACCCAAAGCAATATATAGATTCAATGCAGTCCCCATCAAAATGTCATTTTGTAAAGAAATAGAATGAGAAATCATTAGATTTGTAAGGAACCACAAGTGACCCTGAATAGCCAAAGTAATCCTGAGAAAAAAGAACAAAGCTGGAGGTATCATGCTACTTGACCTCAAATTATACTACAGAGCTATGACAACCTACAGCATGATATTGACACTGAAACACACACACGGATCAGTGGAACAAAATAGAGAGCCCAGATATAAAACCACATGTATATGGGCAGATAATTTTCAACAAAGGAGCCAGAAACACACAATGAACTAAAGATAGTCTCCTGAAGAAATGGTTCTGGAAAAACTGAAAAGTCACGTGCAAATGAAACAAACTAGATTACAGTGTGTCCCTATGTACAAAAATTAACCCAAAAAGGATCAAAGACCCTAAATATGATACTCAAAAGAATAAGTTACAAAGAATAAAATATAGGTACCAAACTTATGGACCTTGGTCATAGACAACACTTTATGAACTTGATCCCAAGGCAAGGGAAGTAAAGGCAAAACTAAACAAATGAGACTGTATCAATCTGAAAAGTTTCTGCACAGTAAAATAAACTGACAGGCAAACAAAGAGGCAACCAACCAGATGGGAGATATTTCCAAACAGTAGCTCAAAGGTTTCATTTCCAAAATATATAAAGAACTCATATGACTCAACACCCCCCCCCAAAAAAAAACCCAATAAAAATGGGCAGAAGACCTCAACAGACACCTCTTCCAAGAAGATATATGAACAGCCAATAGACATATAAAAAGATCTTTAACCTCACAGGCAATTAGAGAAAACCAAGTCAAAACTACAATTAGATACCACCTCACACCTGTTAGAGTGGCTATTATCAACAAGACAAGCAATAACAAGTGTTTGAGAGGTTGTTGAGGAAAGGGAACCCTCATTCACTGCTGGTGGGAATGTAGACTAGTTCAACCACTATGGAAAGCAGTCTTGTGAATCTTCAAATAATTAAGAATAGTAGGAGAGAAAAAGCATGGCAGCATAGGTAACAGCTGTCCCTGCTGCCTTCCACAACCACATCAAAATTACAACTAAAATACAGAACAACCATCATGCAGAACTTCAGCTGAACTGAAGTCTTACAGCCAGGGAACTGAAGAAGCATCAAGCCTAGTAAGATGGGCAGAGACATGGATGGAATGTGGCTGAATCTTGGAGACTGGGCTGCAGTCCCACACCCAGTGCCACGGTTTAAACCAGGAAGGGATATCTCTGAAATAGAGGTTTCCCGGAGGAGTGAGGGGTCCAAGCTTCACATCAGGACCCCAAGCCCAGGGCTTCAGGGCCAGAAAGAGAAGTCCCCACAACTTCGGGCTATAAAAACCATCAGGGACTGTCGCTGAGGAAAGTGGAGACTGCAGAAGTCCGAGGCTATCCTTTTAAAGGGCAGGCACACAGACTCACTCAGACAAGCTCCCTCTGAGCTCCAGCCCTGGGCAGCAGCTTGAAAGGAACCTGAGACATGTGGGGAGGAAATAACTTGCCTGAAATTGAGGTGAGAGGTGGAGGGTCAGCTTTCTCCCAGGCAGAAGATCTGCCAGAGACCATTGCACCTTTGGTGAGCCTTCCCCCACAGAGCCAGCAGGCAAATGCCATATTTGAATCTCCATCATCTGACTCACACCTTTGGCCCTGCCTTGATGATTCCCAGAGACTCCGTCCCTCCCTGCCTGGAAGCTCATCCAAGCCATTTCCAGTGGCTTTTCCACGCAAGTCACCTCTCCAGCCTCATGCTTAGGATTTTCCCAAAAACTCTCAAACAAGCAGCAGCATGCCCCATATGGCTTGATAAGTGGCCCCAGGCCTGGCACTAGTGGCAGCCTGCATTGGTTCATAGCTTGGCCTCTCCTCAACACCTCCAAGCCCAGCACAAATAGCAGCCAACTATGGTTTACTGTGTAGCTCATGCTGGGTGCCCTTGGGCAAGGCACTGGCAGAGGCTGATTTGCACCTACCAGGAAGCCCCAGAGACAGTGCACCTAGTGATCAGACTCGACCATGATGGATTACAACCCTACCACATCCACAAGTGACACACTCAAGGGGTGCACTTTGTGAACACCAAAGCTCCACTGAAGTAATTCCTGTACTGATTGGCCTGGGGGTCAACTCCTCCCAGTTACTGCAAAAGCAACCAAGGATCAACTACAACAGGACAGTGCACACAGTACACACAGGGAGCACCTAGAAAGCCCAGCTCAGGTGACTTGGGAGGCTGAGCCACTGGACCCTACAGGACACCTACTACACAAAGCCACTCTACAGATTCCAGGAGACATAACAGCTCTACCTAATACATAGAAACAAACACCTGGAAGCAGCCAAAATGTGGAGGCAAAGACACATGGCACAAAAGAAAGAACAGAAAAAAATGTCCAGAAAAAAACTGAATGAAATAGAACCAAGCAAGCTACGAGATACAGAGTTCAGAATTATTGTTATAACGATGCTCAAGGATGTTAGTAATACTATTAAAAAAACAAGTGAGACCATTGATGACATAATAAAGCACCAATCAGAAATGAAGGCTACATGAACTGAAAGGACGAATAATTTACAAAGAATCAACAGTAGAGGATGCTGAGAATCAAATCAGCAATTTGGAACATGAAGAAACAAAAAACACCCAACCAGAAGAGCAAAAAGAAAAAAGAATCCAGAAATATGAAGATAGTGTAAAGAGTCTCTGCAACAACTTCAAGCAGCTCAACATTTGTATTATTGGAAGAACAGAAGGAGAAGAAAGAGAGCAAGAAATTGAAAAGCTATTTGAAAAAATAATGACAGAAAACTTCCTCTACCTGGAGAAAGAAATAGACTTACAAGTCCAGGAAGCACAGAGAGTCTCAAACAAGAGGAACCCAAAGAGGTCCACAGCAATACACATCATAATTAAAATGCCAAAGGTTCAAGACAAAGAGAGAATCTTAAATGCAGCAAGAGAAAAGCAACTAGTTACCTACAAGGGAGCACCCATGGGACTGTCAGCTGATTTCTCAACAGAAAATATGCAAACCAGAAGGGAGTGGCAAGAAATATTCAAAGTGATGAAAAACAAGAACCTACAACTAAGATTACTCTACTCAGCAAAGCTATCATTTAGAATTGAAGGTCAGATAAAGAGATTCTCAGACAATGAAAAGCTAAAGGAGTTCATCACCACCAGACTAGTATTACATGAAATGTGGAAGGTCTTCTTTAAGAAGAAGCTAATGAACAAAAGAACCTCACAAACTAAACAGGTCCAGAGACATTGATGCATGCAATGGGTGATTATTTTTCAGAGGGAAGAGGAAAGGGGGATGGGGGTTGGGAAGAGATTAACCAAAAGTGTATATGCATATATGCATGACCCATGGACCCAGACAATAACTGGGTGAAGGCCTGGGGAGGGGGTAGGAGCAAGGTGGAGGGGGTCAATTGGGGAAAAATGAGACACCTGTAATACTTTCAACAATAAAGATAAATTAAAAAAAAAAAAAAAAAAAAAAGAATAGAGCTACCATATGACCGAGCAATCCATCTCCTGTATATATACCTGAAAAACTAGAAAACATATATTCGCAAAGATATACGCACCCCTATGTTCATTGCAGCATTATTCATGGTGGCCAAGACAGGAAAACAACTAAAGTGGCCTGAGATAGAAGACTGGATAAGGAAGATGTGCTATATGTACACAATGGAGTGTTAGCCATAAGAAAGAAAGGATGAAATACAGCCATTTGCAACATCATGGATGGGCCTTGAGAATATTATGCTAAGTGAAGTAAGTCAGGAAAAGCTAAGAACCAAATGATTTCACTCCTATGTGGACACAAACAGCAGTGTGATGCTTTTCAGAGGGAAGGGTATGTAGGATGAAGAGACTCTTAATATATGGTGAAGGGAGAAGATATGACTTTTGGTGGTGGGCATACAGAGCAATATATAGATATTGTAATATAGAAACCCACACCTGAATTTTATATTTTCATATTAACCAAAAATAATAAAATAATAAATGAAAATAAATCTATTTTTCTGACTTTATTAATGTCACATCTCCCTTTATGTCCATCAAGATTTGCTTTATATGTTTAGGTGCACCTATGTTAGGTGTATGAATATTTACAGAGTTGTATCCCCTTACTGAATTAATCTCTTAATCATATGTAGTGTATTTCTTTATCTCTTATTATAGTTTTTGTTTTAAAGTCTCTTTTGTCTGATATAAATACTGCTACCCTAGTTTTAGTTTGTTTGTTTCCATTTGCATGTTATATATATTTTTATCCCCTTACATTCAGACTGTAGGTATCTTTCATTCTGAAGTGGGTGTCTTGTAGACAGCATATACTTGGGTCATGTTTTCTTATCCATTCAGCTTCCCTTTATCTTTTGATTGGAGCATTTCACCCATTTGCATTTAAAGTGATTATTGGCATTTACACATTTTTGCCATTTTATTCTCTATAATTAAGTTTGTCTCTCTTTTTTTTCTTCTTCTTCTTCTTCTTAATGCTCTTCTAATACATGATTGGTGGTAATAAACTCCTTCAGTTTTTTCTTGTATGGGAGGCTCTTTATTTCTCATTTTATTTTAAATAATAGCTTTGCTGATTAGAGTAGTCTTGGTTGTAGAACCTTGCTTTTCATCACTTTCAATGTTTCATGTTATTCCTTTCTGGCCTGAAATGCTTCGGTTGAGAAATCAGCTGACAGTCTCATGGGAGCTCCGTTGTAAGTAATAACTGTCTCTCTCTTACTACTTTTAAGATTTTCTCCTTTTCTTTAAACTTTGCTGCTTTAATTATGATGTGTTTTGGTGTGGGCCTGTTTAAGATTATCTTATTTTGGATTCTCTGTGCTTTCCAGGCCTGTGTGTCTTTTTACTTCACAAAGTTCGGAAAGTATTCAGCCATTATTTCTTCAAAAATATTCTTGACCTTTTGCTCTTTCTCATCTCTTCGTGATACTTTTATGATGTGGATGTTGTTATGCTTCATATTGTCACAGAGGTCCCTTAGACTATTATCATTTTTTTTTTTATTCTCTTTTTGTGTGTGTGGTTGCTATAATTGGGTGATTTCTGGTACTTTGTCTTCCAAATTGCAGTTTGGTCCTTTGCTTCATATAGATTGCCCTTGATTCCTTCTAATGTATTCTGCATTTCTGGTATTGTATTCTTTATTTCTGAATGACTCTTTTTATAGTTTTATATCCATTTACATGCTGGTGATGTTCTTGCTAAGTCCTTTCAGCATCCTTATTACCATTGTTTAGAACTCTGTAACTGGTAGCTTTCTTGCCTCCATTTCATTTCAATTCCTTTCCTGGGAATTTCTCCTGTTCTTTCATTTGGGTCATATTTCTTTGTCTCTCCATTTTGGCAGCCTCTCTGAATTTTTTTCTATATTTTAGATGGCTCAGCTATGCCTTGGCATGGTGGCCTTATGTAAGAGGTTTCTTGTGGGGCTCAAATGTACAGTATTTCTAACTGCCTGCGCTAGATACTCCAGGAATGTCATCTGTGGTGGTTATGTGAACCCTTCTGTTGTAATTGAGTCTTTTTTTTAATCCTCCCCTGAGGATATTTTTTCCATTGCTTTTCAGAGAAAATAGAAGGAAGAACAAGAGATAGAGAGAAACATAGATATGAAATGGACACATCGATTGGTTGCCTCCTGCATGCACCCCAACCAGGGCCAGAGATCAAGCCTGCATCCGAGGTATGTGTTCTTGGCTGGAATCAAACCCAGGACTCTTCAGTCTTTGGGCGGACATTCCAACCACTGAGCCAAACCAGCCTAAATTGTAATTGAGTCTTGATTGTGGTTGGCCAGTTTATGGGTGGGGTTACTACACTGTTGACTATGAGGATCAACCTGGAACTCAATGTTTGAGTTTCTGTGTGAGGTGTGGCTACATGAGGCTGAACTTGTCCTAGTTTGGTCTGATGTATGTCAAGATCTCCCTTTGTGTGCGCCCCTTGTGTAGCTAATTAGATTGTGCTCTAATGTGATCTGCACCACTGGTTGTATTGGTTCTGGGAAACTTTGTAAGAGAATCCAGTGCCAGTCAATGTCAGTCACTACCAATGACAAGTCTCGGGCTACCTATTTGGATCCATAATACATTCTCCAATTTGTGGCTGTCTCTGCTGGGCCTGGGTGTGCATGAGAAGGGCCCAGCTGTGCACAATTGCCAATTTCCATCAGCCTAGGGCCAGGTTCAGCAAAAGGCCCAAGTTTCCTCAAGATCTTTCTCCACTCATTATCTGTGCGTTAGGCTGTTACTGAAAGAGTCTCTGCTGGTATGCAAGTTGCATGAGGTTCTCAGTGAGTCATAAGGTAGGGGCAAGTAGTGTTCACCAGATTGATGTAGATTCATACTTGGCATCAGTGTTATGTTCGAGACCACTTAACAACAGTCTCAGGGTACACCCAGGTCAGCTGCCACTTGCTGGGCGCCCATGGACTTTGTGTTGCAGATGGGTCTCAGGAATTTCTCAAGGTGAGGACAGCAGTGTTCATCAGGCCTACAACAAACTGGACTTAGTCATTTGCATGGAGGGCTCTCCGCAGGAATGATGTCTCTGGTCTGGACTGCACAGAAGAATTACCAAGAACCACATGACTCAGTTTTCCCCAAAGTCTTCCCAGATCTTCTGGAGCATCTTCTGCCCTGGGGAACTTGGCTAGAAATACTGAGAAAACAAACTTAGCTTGGTGGGTCCACCAGGAGTCAAAAGGGTGGAATGCTAGGTTCTTCCCTGATGGGCCTAGTGGGTATCCTTTTTGGTGGTTTGGACATGACTACTCTGGCTGCGAGGTGAGGATATGGCAGTGGGCCACTCAGGCCAGCAGAGCACTCCTCTGCTACTACTCCTGGGTGCAAGGTGCTCCAGAAGATGGCTTTGCTGCTACTATAGCAGAAAGAAGGGGCATTCCCTGCTAATAGGCAGCTCTGCTGCTATGGCAGGGGTAGCAGGGTGATCTGGGCCAGAACGTGAATCTAGCTGGCTGCTATGGTTGCAGGGTTGGGATTCTCTAGCCCCAGTAATACCAGTTGTTACCTGGCCTCTTTCTTTTCAATTTTATTTATTTGGGTCCTCTCTCTTTGTTTCTTTATAAGTCTGGCTAAAGGATCATCAGTCTTATTTTTTCAAAGAACCAGCTCTTGATTTTATTGATCCTTTGTATTGTTTTTTAGCCTCTATGTCATTTATTTCCACTCTGATCTTTATTAGTTCTTTCCATTTTCTTTGGGCTGTTCTTGTCGTTCCCTTTCTAATTCTTTTAGTTGTAGGGTTAGATTGTTTGTTTAAGCTTTTTCTTGTTTCCTGAGGTAGGCATATGTTGCTATGAACTTTCCTCTCAGGACTGCTTTTGCCGTGTCCCATAGATTTTGACTTATTGTGTATTCATTTTCATTTGTTTACAGGAATATCTTGATTTATCCCTTGATCTCTCTCTCTTCTTTGCACTCTCAGAAATCAATAAAAACCTATAAAAAATAACATGTTATTTAGCCTACATGTATATAAAATGTTTGAGATTTTTTTTAATTGTATTTGATTTCTAGTTTCATGCCTTTGTGATAGGAGAAAATCTCAACATGATTTCAATCTTCTTGAATTTATTAAGACTCGGTTTGTATCCTAAAATGTGGTCTATCTTTGAGAATGTTTCATGAGTACCTGTGAAGAATGTGTATCTTGTCACTTTGGGATGAAACATTCTGTAAATATCTATTAAATCTATCTGATCTACTCTGTCATTTAAGGTTACTCTTTTATTTAATTTTTGTCTGGAAGGTCTATCCAGTGACACAAGTGGGATGTTAAATTCCCCTTCTGTGACTATATTGGTATCAATCTCTCTATTAAAATCCACCAAGAGTTTGTTGTTGCTGTTTTTTTAAGTATTTAGGTGTTCCTATGTTGGATGTTTGTATGTTTTCAAGGGTTATATTTTCTTCTTAGATTGATCCCTTTAGTATTATGTAATGACTCTCTCTATCTCTTGTTATGGCCTTTGTTTTGAAGTCTATTTTTGTCAGATATGACTATTTCTTCCCCTGATATTTTTCATTTCTATTTGCATGGAATATTTTTATATTCTTTCACTTTCAGTCTGTATGAATATTTTGTTCTGTGGTGGGTCTCTTATAGATAGCATATATATGGGCCATGTTTTCTTATCAGTTCAGCTATCTTATGTCTTTTGATTGGAGCATTTAGTTCATTTATATAATTATTTAATGACATTTTATTCTTTTTAAAATATGTTTTTATTGATTTTTCAGAGAGACAGGAAGGGATTGGGATAGTTAGAAACATCAATGAAAGAGAAACATCATCATTCGGCTTCCTCCTGCACACCGCATGGGGCAGGATGACCAACCACAGGTCTCCTGGCCACTGCTTTTCCACCTCTCTGCTCAGTGTCTCCCATCTCATGTTCTCCTCCAGTGACCCCAGTCTGCACTGCCCTCCTTCAACCAAAGAGTAATAAAAAATCCTGGGCTCTGTTTTTTTTGTTGTTGTTGTTGGTTTGTTTGTTTTAAGGTGGCTTTATCTCTAATAGACTCCTTCTCTCCATGGCAGATAGGAGCCCTGTGCCTTTCATGGCTAGATATTATGTGAGCTGTTGTTCCGCTGTCTGGTGTACCAGGCTAGGGAGTACAATCTGGGGTCTGGGTGCCACACCTCTTAAGAAAAGACTATCCCCACATCCACCCCCCCTTAGCCTAGATATTCCTCTTCACTCTCAGCCTGTTGCTTGTGGGATGTGGACCAACCCCTCTTATGACCTTGTCCTTCCTGTCTCATAGTGGTTTCTGCCCTTCCTTCTGTATATTAACATTTTATCTGATATATGGTTTAGAAGTATTTTCTCCCATTCAATTGGTTGCCTATTTATTTTGTTCATTGTTTCCTTTGCTGTGCAGAATATTTTTAGTTTGATGTAATCTCACTTGTATACATTTTTTTGTTTCTTGTGATTTTGGGTGTCATTTAAAAATATTGTCAAGACTAATGTCAAAGAGATTTTTTCCTATGCTTTATTCTATAAACAGCTCATTTGTTAATAACTGCCTTGACCTACTCTGTTCTAGTAAGGTGGTTACTTTTTCCTCTTTTTCAGACATTTCCTTTTATCTAACCAAGTTCCCAAATGTGAGCATAATCTTTATGAATTTGGAAATATTCTAGTGGGTTTTAAATGCTTCGTTTAAGAAGATTAAAGAAACTATAAATTTCAGACAATACTCATATCCAAGTAAATTAAGCCAATTTGTAAGCAGTTGCCTTGACTTTTTAATTATCATAACAAATGAAAACCTTGAACATAAAAAAAAAACAAAAAACTTGTCTGTCAGAAAAAAATGGTGCATTATGAATATGTATCCATGGATATAACCTTCTAAATGAAAACTGGTGATTTGCCTGAAAAACCCAATTTTTATGTGAAAATATTGCTCTTTTACTGCCAGGATGCTTGAAAATAAAAAAATAAAAATTAGTTTAAATGTAATGCCAATTGCCAGAGGGCTACGAGAGCTTGAAAGACACAGAGAGAAAATCGGGTGGAAAAGCCATGAATTAAAAAAAAAATTATATTAGTTTTGTAATATATATTGGCTATTCCTAGAATATTCATTAGAATACAAATACAATAGTAACTTAGTTGAAAGATTAGAGTTCAATAAAAATAAAGCCATGGTCCAACACTATCATTCTACATAATTAGTCATCTCTCTCTTATGATCACAGACAATATCTCTAATATTGGCCAGCTATCATTCATATAGACGCAAAGAAACTGGAACAAGGGTATTAAATTAAACTACCCACTACTAATGTAAAAATTCCATGCCCTAGCTCTGGCTGCTGTGGCTCAGTTGGTTGGGAGTCATGCCGTGCACTGAAGGGTTGCTGGTTCAATTCCTAGTCAAGGCACATGCCAGGATTGTGAGCTTGATCTCCGGGAGGGTGGGGGGCTTGCAGGAGGCAGCTGATCAATGTCTCCCCCTCACATTGATATTTCTTTCTCTCTCTCTTTTCCCCTTGCTCTCACTCTCAAAATCAATAAAAATATCTTTTAAAAAATTCCATTCCCTAAAAACAATGTGTCAGTACTGAAATATCTGATCTACAAGTAATCAGCAAGAATAATTTTGTGGTCAATTTATGCGCTCATGAATGAACAATCTACTTATTCAGAGACTGACAGTTATCAAAAAATAGATCCAAAAATTTTTCTCTGGTTTCTTCATCATTTAGCACTTTGTTTTTGTATTTTTTCAGTTAGATTGTTAGTTATGATGGTTTTAGCTGCAATTATTAGATAATTTTAACTCAACCTAATGCCACCAAGACATTTATTATATTACATGGCAGGATGCTTAGAGGTAGCGTAAGTTTTAAGGTTGATTAATTTAAGATATCACAAATGTCATAAAGAACCTAATCCCAATCTTTAAATTATGACACCTTAGTTGTTTATCTTTGCCTTTTGTTTGTTTCTCTGTATGTTTACAAGATGGTTGTTCTATTGGTTTCAAGAATTGCAACCAGACATGAATATAGAGTGTCCCAAAAAAATGTATACACACTTAGCAGCTGATAGAACAATTGAGGCTTCTTCTTTATTTTTTCAGATTTAACCCATTGGAATTAATAATTATTCAAAGTGCTTATACAGTTTTGGGGACACCTGTATTTCTAAGAGATGAAAATGGACATTTTTTTCTGGTGATTCCTACTTTTCAGAAACCCTTCCAAGAAAGCTTCCCTCTCATGTCATTGGCTAAAACTGGATATCACTACCACTAGATCAGTCAGTAGCAAAAAGTATTGAACACTGGCATAAAGCAACAGTGATTTATATTTACAGTTCTAGATAAGTTTGGCCTCTTTTAAGTTATATGTGG
The DNA here is from genome assembly GCF_054644295.1 of Miniopterus natalensis. Taxonomy (NCBI): domain Eukaryota; kingdom Metazoa; phylum Chordata; class Mammalia; order Chiroptera; family Miniopteridae; genus Miniopterus; species Miniopterus natalensis. The sequence continues at coordinate 45,265,811 of NC_142103.1, read as the reverse complement.
AAAATATAGGCAATAAAATAAAATTAAGGTTTTGTTACTAAGGAAAATGGAGAAATGTATGTTGGTATATAACCAATTGTCTATAGTATGGACTGTAAGCTCCAGAAGAGCTTTTTTAAATGTTAAATTATCAGCATCTAGTACAATGTCTGGCATAAAGTAGATCCTCAATAATTACTTTTTGAATTGATGTCCAGCTCTGCCTGGTAACCAGCTAACTCTGAATAATAGAGAAAGACTTTACAGAACAAGTGATATTTGATCTGGTTATTGATTTTTAGAATGTATGGGAAACAGAGAGGGTGAATACTATTTTAGACAAAGTCAGACACTAGAGAAAGACAAAGTCATAAATTAGCATGGAAGGTTTCATCAGTTACTATTACTTTCTGAAAAAATTAACAGAAACCCTCATTGACAACAGCTTGAACCATAAATATATTATTGTTTCCTTAACAAGATTTCTGAAAGGAATGCTTCCATGATTCATTCAGTGGCTTAATAATGTCATCAAGACCCAGACTCTTATAGTCTTTCTTCTCAGTTATCTTTGGTATGATCAATATGTCCTCTCATGTTTGCAAGATGGCCACTACACATTCAAGCATTATGCCATTACATAAAATTACACAAAGCAATAAATTTAACCAATGAGATAAAAGACCAGTACTCAGAAAACTATAAGATATAAAAGAAAAAAAATTATGGAAGAGCCCAGCCAGCATGGTTCAAAGCTTGAGCATTGACTTATGAACCAGGAAATCACAGTTCAATTACCGGTCAGGGCTCATGCCCAGATTTCTGGCTCAATCCCCAGTAGGAGGTGTGCAGGAGTCCTGCAGCCAATCAGTGACTCTCTCATCATTGATGTTTCTATCTCTCTCCCCTCTCCCTTCCTCTCTCTGAAATCATAAAAACTTATTTTAAATAATTATGGAAGATACAAATAAGTAGAAGCATATACCATGTTCATTTATTGAAATAATTAACATCATGAAAATGTCCATACTACACAAAGCAATCTATATATTCAATGCAATTCCTATTAAAATACAAATGGCACATTTCACAGAACTACAACAAATATTACAAAAATTGATATGCAATGAAAAAAGGCTTTCTATAACCTCAGTAATCTTGAGAAATAATAACAAAGTTAGAGATATCACACTATCTGATATCAAACTATACTACAAGGCCATTGTAATCAACTCGGCCTGGTACTGGCAGAAGGACAGGCATATAGATCAATAGAACACAACAAAAACTCCAGAACCCAACCTATAATTTTATGATCAGTTAATATTTGACAAAGAAGACAATAGCATAAAATGGAATAAAGATAGTCTCTTCAATAAGTGGTGTTGGGAAAACTGGACAGATACATGCTAAAAATTTAAACTAGACCACCAACTTACATCACATACAAGAATAAAATCAAAATGGATAAAAGAGTTAAATATATGTCACAAAACCATAAAAATCCTGGAAGAAAAATAAGCACTAAAATCTAAGACCCCTCTCATAGCAATATTTTTACTAACATATCTCCTCTGGCAAGGGAAGCAAAGGAAAAAATAAACAATTGGGACTACATAAAACTAAAGATCTTCTGCAGAGCAAAATAAACCACCAACAACATATTTGGATAACATATTTGCCAACAATACATCTGATACGGGGTTAATTTCCAAAATATATGAAGAACACATACAATTTAACACAATGACAAAAAACAATTCAATTGAAAAACTGAACCAAGGACCTGAATAGACACTTTTTAAAGAGGACATACAGATGACCAATAGACACATGAAAAGATGCTCAATGTCACTAATCATCAGAGAGTTTCAAATAAAAAACACAAAGAGTTATCACCTCAAACCTTCCTGAATGGCTACCATTGATAAATCAACACACAAGTGCTGGAGAGGACGTGGAGAAAAGGGAACTCTTGTGCACTGTTGATGGGAATGCAGACTGGCACAGCCACTGTGGAAAACAGTACAGAGTTTCCTCAAAAAATTAAAAATAGAACTGCCTTTTGACCCAATGATCCCACTTCTGGCAATATATCCTAAGAATCCTGAAATACCACTTTGAAAGAATATATGCACCCCTATGATCACAGCAGGGTTAGTTACAGTAGCAAAGATCTGGAAATAGCCCAAGTGCTCATCAGTAGAAGAGTTGATAAAAGGCTGTGGTACATTTACACATGGAATACTACTCAGGCATAAAAAAGGAAGAATTCTTACCTTTTACTACAGCATAGGTGGACCTGGAGATTATTATAAGTGAAATAAGCCAGTCAGAGAAGGACAAATACCATATGATATTACTTATATGTGGAATCTAATGAACAAAATAAACTGACAAACAAAATAGAAACAGAAGCATGGATACATGGAGAAGACTGACAGCTGTCAGAAGGGAAGGGGAAAGGGAAGGGGGGGTTGGATGAACAATGGTGAATAGATGAGCTAAAGAACATATATGCATAAACCATAGATACAGATAACATTGTGGTGATGGACAGAGAGAAGGGCAGGCCAGGGTTGGGTGGAAATGGGAAAAGGGAGAGGGAATGGAGTTACCTGTAATAGTGTAAACAATAAAAATAAAGTTAAGAAATACACAAAGCAAAAAGAAGTTAAGGATTTTATCACAAAATATCCCTGGAAGTATTTTTCTATTTATTATTGGCCCAATCTAGATCATGTGGCCACTCCTAGCTTCAAGGAAGACTTAGAAAGTATATAGTTTCTATGGTGACAGCAGGCTAGGAAGGCAGAGGAAGGGAAAAATATGGGCTAAGCAACCAATGGGGCTAATCACATCTTTCAGTGGGCACGGGTATCAAGAATATGAAGGGAATAAAAAAAATGGTTGGAGAAATAAGTTGAATCCACGTTTGCCTACTGAAATATGGGAATTTCATGAGTAGTATTTATCTTCATAAAGAACAAAAGGAGCAGTACATGTGTTTTGCCTCTCTATTCTTCTGATTCCTTTTCCTTTTTAAAATTTCACCATTTAGCCCAGCCAGCTTGGCTCAGCAGTTGAGCATCGACCTATGATCCAGGAGATTGTGGTTGGATTCCCAGTCAGGCCACATACCCGGGTTGTGGGCTCAATCCCTAGTTGGGGGCATGCAGGAGGCAATCGATTAATGAGTCTCTCATCATTGATGTTTCTATCTCTCTCTCACTCTCCCTTCCTCTCTCTCTGAAATCAATAAAAATATATTTTAAAATTCACCATTTAAACAATCAGAATAAATGTGTTATGAATTATGTCACTGATCTTCAGTTATCCTCTCAAAGTTTATTCACTATTTAGTTGTTATGGGTCTTACATATAAATACAACATTTAGTAAAGTTCTCTCATATATTTTAGACAACTGTCTATTTTGAATGGCAAGTATGATTCTGTGATTCACAATTTTGTGTGTGCATGTCATTGTAGTATACATTTGAAAATAAGAATTTCTAAACACATGCTCAAATAAAAGATTCTAATTAAAACCATACAAGAACACAATAATTCCAACACAATAACAATTTTAATATTAAATGTCACTCGAGATTTAGAAAACATCCATTTTTGTGCTATTTAAGTTGTTGTCGGCCAGCCCTTTATTTCTACTTGAATAAAATTATTTTGGATTATACACTCTTACATTATTTATGCATTCAACAAATATTTATAGAGTACCTACTCTGAAGCAGTGCTCTGCTAAGCATGAGTAGTTAAATTATGAACAACAACAAAAACAAACCAGCAAACACAAAAACGGAAATAGCTCTACCTTCATGTAGGGTTTGCCTTGCATGTTCCAGGAAACAAGATTACTAGCTGAAGTTTAATGTCCTACTTTGCCTTTCTTAATTTGCTGCAAGTTTCATCCCACTCAATGTCACTCACCTCAAGGATCCTTTTTACAAGCCTTGTGTTGTGCATCTTCACAAGTAACAATAATTTATATTATTTATTGACCAAAGTTTGAGAGTACATTCATGAATGATTAGAGTATACAAGTTGATAACCACTGTTCTAAGTAGATGGAGATACATCAGACTACTTTTAACCTACTGTACCTTCGTAGGTTATAGTAAAAATAGGGTTGGAAGGGCCATTTCAGATTTTATTTTTTACCTTAACCCTGACATCCATAAAGTTGCATTATTAACAATATTCTCATTATATGTGATTGCCAAACAGAATGTCTAATCAGTATGAAATGTCACTGTTATCTTACTGGATCAATATATTATATGCCAAAGGATTCAGATTTCTTTGCTTTGTATGGAATATATCTACACAGAACGCAACCTGTTTTGTTTTTAATGTGGAATATAACTCTGGATCTATCTATTACTATCCTCCTAGGCCTTTAATATTCTATGTCCCCACAAGTAAACTTGTTATTTACTTTATTCCTATTACAAATTGAGACACTAGGGGAAATTCAATTTTCTTGTTCAGGGTCATATATTTAATGACAAGGCCAACATTTGAACACTGGTTTCCTGGATCTCAATTCAAAGTAGTTTTACTTCCAAGTATATCCTTTCAAATCACTCCATTCTCACTACCAAGACCAGCAGTGTAGCAGTGCAAAATGAAAATGCAACATAGTGATGAATTCTGGCTCAAAATTAATGGCCAACTTTGTCCTATAACTAGTAGGTGACAGATTTGTCATTTAAATCTTAGGATTTTTTAGTGGCTATAGACATCAATGATGTTGCTTTAGTGAAAGAAAACACCTGAAATAGCCAAGATTTCCTTAGATAATAATAGATTAGATTAGATTATAGCATTTATTATAGTGTTCACTCAATACAAATTTCTGAGTGCCATCTATTTCCCAGGCACTATTCTATGCAATGGGAATACATCAGTAAATAAACAAAAATATTTGCCCTCATGGAGCCTATATTCTATTGGTAGGAAATAAATAAATAAGTTATAAAGAAGGTAATAAGTGTTATGGGAAACATTAATAATAGGAGGACCAGAATAGGGCAGAAGGAGCAATGGGGGCTTTATGTTTAGTTGAAGTTTTGATCTTCTAATAGTCTGCCTGTCAATGTTAAAGACTGAAAGTGGTGACTAAAAAAGGAGAATGTATTTTTTCTTCATCAAAACCCAAAGTCATCTTTGGAGAAGCCTGTGGCCCATGACAAATCTCATAGTATATGTGTATATCTTATCACTCTTCCCTGATTTATATCCAGGTACAATCCCATTTAAATGAATCTGGGAAAGCTTTGAGATGAATAAAAGAGAGAACAGGTGGCACAAAATAAAAACAGGAGACATCAAGTCCTGGTCATTCCTTGGTATTGCTGTGGTGACAGGGTCATATAAGGCATGTGTTTTACTTGAGCCCCAGATATTTTCTAGTGCGTACTACAAGGTTTTCTCTGGTTATTTTTTCCTACTCCTTTCCCCACTAAGGTTAAAACTTCAAATCTACAACACTATGTACAAATAAAAATTCAAAATTTTAAGCTTACTCCACAAGTTAGAATAATCAATTTACAGCTTTATATTTTTATAGTTATTATTTAGAAATTATTGCTTAAGTAATCCTTAGAAATTGTGAAGTGATTTTTTTTCATTAAAGCTGTATTTATATTTATATCAATTTGACTATTTTTAATTTTTTTCCCCTTGTAACATATTTCACATTTTTATTTTGAAGACTATTTCATATGTTAGTCAGCATCTGTTTCATAACAAATTATTCTAAAACTCAATTACTTAAAATAATGATGAAAAATTATTTATGTTTCCCATACTTTGTGGATTTGCCAGGATGGTCTATACTCAATATCTTAGGATGGTATCATTGACATGATTGAGGCCTCACCTGGAATGGTTATGATGGCTTGGTTAAAACAGCTGGGTGCCTTTCTCTCCCCATGAACTTCCAGTAAGCCTGCCCAAAGTTCCTTTTTTTTTTTTTTTTTGTATGAACCTTTGTTTTAATTTGAATTATTTCCTGAGAGTAGGCTGTGATCATTTTAATAGCTTTGATGCTTCTTGTCAAATTGCTTTACAGAAAGGAGGTATCAATTCCACCTTCCTTCAGTGTGTAAGGATGTTTTCTCATTTGCCTCTTTTAAATAAACTTTAATGTGCATGCCACGTGCAATATAACAGAAGAGGCAAAAACTTGAAAAAACTGAGTTTGAACAGTTTTGCCAACACAGAATATTTCCTTCCCTCCCTAAGCCTGCTTTTAAATTTTCTAAACTTGACTTTGGTAAGAAATGTCTTTCTTTTTTTTTAAATTTATCTTTATTGTTGAAATTATTACAGATGTCCTCTTTTTCCCACACTGATTCCTTCCACCCCACATCCACCCCACTCCCAGGCCTTCCCCATAATGTCTGTATCCATGGGTTATACTTATAGATATATAAGATCTTTGATTAATCTCTCGCCACCCACCCGCACCGTCCCTCTGAGATGCCTCAGTCTGTTCCATGTTTCTATGTCTCTAGATCTATTTTGTTCATCAGTTTATTTTGATTATTACATTCCACATATAAGTGAGATCATGTGATACTTGTCTTTCTCTGACTGACTTATTTCACTAAGCATAATACTCTTCGGTTCCCTCCATGCTGTCCCAAAGGATAAGTGATCCTTCTTTTTTACAGCTGCAGAGTATTCCATAGTGTAAATATCCCACAGCTTTTTTATCCACTCATCTACAGATGTGCACTTGAAAAGAATGTATATTCTGCAGCTTTGGGGTGGAATGTTCTGTAAATGTCAATTAAATCCATCTGATCTAGTGTGTCATTTAAGGTCACTGTTTCCTGGTTGATATTTTGTCTGGAAGACCCATCCAGTGAAATCAGTGGGGTGTCAAATTCCCCTAGTAAGACTTTCTTGCTGTTGATCTGATCTCTCCCGTAAAGTCCTCTAGAAGGTTTTTAAAAATTTAGGTGCTTCTATATTGGGTCCATATATGTTTATCAGGGTTATATTCTCTTTTTGTATTGATCACTTTAGTATTATGTATAGACTTTTATTGTCTCTCATTATGGTCTTCATTTTGAACTTTATTTTGTTTGATATGAGTATTACTACCCCAGCTTTTTTTTTCATTTCCATTTGCATGGAACATTTTTTTTTTTTTTTTTTTTTTTTATCCCTTCACTCTCATCCTGTGTGAGTCTTTTGTTCTGAGGTGAGTTTTTTGTAGACAGAATATATTTCGCTCATTTTTTCTTATCCATTCAGCTACCCTAATCTTTTGATTAGTGTGTTTAATCTACTTCAATTTAAGGCAATAATTGAAAGATAATCTATTGTCATTTTAATTTTATGCCTATGTTTTCCTCTCTCTCTATTTTTACTTCTTATTACAGCAGTCTCTTTAACATTTATTGCAATATTAATTTGGTTGTAATAAGGTCCTTTAGCTTTTTTTTTTTTTTTTTTGTCTGCAAAGCTCTTTATTTCACCATCTATTTTGAATGATAGCTTTTCTGGATAGAGTAATCTTGGTTTCAGATCCTTGTTTTGCATTACCTTGAATACTTCATGCCATTCCCTTCTGGCCTGTAGAGTTTCTGATGATAAGTCAGCTGAAAGCCTTATGGGAGCTCCTTTGTAGGTAACAGATTGCTTTTCTCTTGCTACCTCTAAGATTCTTTTTTGTCTTGAACTTTTGGCATTTTAATTATGATCTGTCTGTGTGTGGGCCTCTTTGAGTTCTTTTTGCTTGGATCTCTCTGGGCCTCCTGAACTTGTGTGACTTTTTCCTTCACCAAGTTAGGGAAGTTTTCTGCCATTATTTCTTCAAATAGGCTCTCTAATCCTTCCTTACTTTCTACATCTTCTGATGTGAATGCTGTTATGTTTTCTGTTGTTCCACAGCTCCCTTAAACTGTCCTCCTGTTTTTCAATTGTTTTTTTTCTTTTTGGACCCCTGATTGAGTGATTTTTTCTACCGTGTATTCAAATTCGCTGATTCAATCCTCAGTTTCCTCGAATCTGCTGTTTATTCCTTCCAATGTATTCTTTATTTCTGCTATGTCATTCTTCATTTCCTTCATACTTCCCATATATTTTTCCATGCTGTTGAGCAACCTTACAATCAGTACTATTTTTAAAATTTTTATTTATTTATTATTTGTTTATTTAATTTTAAGTTCCTTTATATTTATTGTTGAAAATATTACAGACATGCCCTTTTTATCCCCATTGATCCCCTCCACCCCACATCCATCCCAGCCCAAGGCTTTCCCCAGACCAGTGTCTGTGTCCATGGGTTATGCTTATAAACATACAAGTTCTTTGATTAAACTCTTCCCACCTACTCCCCCATCCCCAGTTTCCCACTGAGATCCCTCAGTCTGTTTCATGCTTCTATGTCTCTGGAACAATTTTGTTCATCAGTTTATTTTGTTTATTATATTCTACATATAAGTGCAATCGTGTGCTACTTGTATTTCTCTGACTGGCTTATTTCACTTAGCATAATACTTTCTAGTTCCTTTTATGCTGTCGCAAAGCATAAAAGATCATTTTTTACAGCTGCATAGTATTCCGTGATGTGAATGTCCCACAGCATTTTTATCCACTCATCTACTGGTGGGCACTTGGGCTCTTTCCAGATCTTAGCTATTGTAAATCTTGCTGCTATGAACATAGGGGTGCATAAGTTCTTTGTGATTGGTGTTTCAGGTTTCTTAGGGTATATTCCTAGAAGTGCGATCACTGAGTCAAATAGCAGGTCAATTTTTAATCTTTTGAGGAAACTTCATATTGCTTTCATAATGGTTGCACCAATCTGCATTTTCATCAGCAGTGTACTAGGGTTCTCTTTTCTCCACATCCTCGCCAGCACTTGTTGCTCCTTGATTTGTTGATGGTAGGGATTCTGAAAAGTGTGAAGTGATACCTCATTGTGGTTTTAATTTGCATCTCTCTGATGATTAGCAATGTTCAGCACTTGTTCATATGTTTTTAACCATCTAGATGTCCTCTCTGGAGAAGTGTTTATTTAGGTCCTTTGTCCATTTTTAATTTGATCATTTGTCTTTCTTTTGTTATGTGATTTCCTTATATATTTTAGATAATAACCCTTTATCAGATGTTTTGTTGGCAAATGTGTTCTCCCATACAGTGGGCTCCCTTTTCACTTTGTTGATGGTTTCTTTTGCTTTACATAAGCTTTTTATTTTGATGCTGTTCCATTTGTTTATCTTCTCCTTAGTTTCTCTTGCCCTAGGAGATGTATCAGCAAATATATTGCTACAAGAGATGTCTGAGATTTTGCTGCCTATGTTTTCCTCTAGGATTATTAAGGTATCACATTTTACATTTAAGTCTTTTATCTATTTTTGAGTTTACTGTAGTGTATGGTGTAAGTTGTTGGTCTAATTTCATTTTTTTGCATGAACCTGTCCAATTTTCCCAACACCATTTATTAAAGAGATTGTCTTTACTCCATTGTATGTTCTTGCCTCCATTATCAAATATTAATTGAGTATAATGGTGTGAGTCAATTTCTGGGTTCTCTGTTCTGTTCCACTGATCTACATGTCTGTTCTTGTGCCAGTACCAGGCTGTTTTGATTACAGTGGCTTTGTAATATAACGTGATATCTGGTATTGTGATCCCTCCAACTTTGTTCTTTCTCAAGATTGCCATGGCTATTCAGGGTGTTTTTTGGTTCCATATAAATTTTCCAAGTGTTTGTTCTAGATTTGTCATATATGCTGTTAATATTTTAATAAAAATTGCATTGAATTTATAGATTGCTTTGGGTAGTATGGACATTTTAATGAAAGTAATTCTTTTAACCCATGAACTTGGTATGTTTTCCATTTCTTTATACCTTCCTTTATTTTATTTTTTTCAGTGCCCTGTAGTTTTCTGAGTAAAGGTCTTTAACATCTTTAGTCAAGTTTTTTCCTAGGTATCTTATTTTTTAGTTGCAATGGTAAGTGGGATTTTTTTTTTTTTTTTTTTACTTTCTCTTTCTGAGAGTTCATTATAGGTGTATAAAAATGCCATCGATTTTTTTGCGTCAATTTTGTATTCAGCTAACTTGTTGAGTTCATTTATTAAACCTAGTAATTTTTTGTGTGGAGTCTTTAGGATTTTCTACCTACAATATCATGACATCTGCAAATAATGACAGATTTGTTTCCTCCTTTCCAGTTTGGATGCCTTTTATAGTTTCTTCTTGTCTGATCACTGTACCTAAGACTTCCAATACTATGTTGAATAAGAGTGGTGAAAGGGGACATCCCATCTCGTTCCTTTTCTTACAGGGAATGGCTTTATTTTTTCCCATTGAGTATGATTTTGGCTGTAGGTTTGTCATATAGGGCCTTTATTATGTTGAGATATCTTCCCTCTGTTCCCACTTTGGAGAGAGTTTTTATCAGAAATGTGTGTTGGATTTTGTCTAATGCTTTTTCTGCATCTATTGATATGATCATGTGGTTTTTGTCCTTCATTTTGTTAATGTGGTGTGTCACATTTATTGATTTGTGGATATTGTACATGTTTTGTATTATTGGAATAAATCCCACTTGGTAATTATGTATGCTCTTTTTAATATATTCCTGGATCGAATTTGCTAATATTTTGTTGATAATGTTAGCATCTATGTTCATCAAGGATATTGGCCAGTAATTCTCTTTCTTTTTAGTGTCTTTATCTGGTTTTGCAATTTGGATAATGCTGGCCTCATAAAAAGAGCTTGGAAGTCTTCCTTCCTCTTGGGTTTTTTAAAATAGTGTGAGGAGGATAGGTGTCTATTCTTCTGTGCATGTTTGGTAAAAATCCCCTGTGAAGCCATAGGGGCCAGGGCTTTTGTATGCTGAGATCCTTTTGATTACTGCTTCAACTTCATCAGCAGTCATTGGCCTATTCAGTTTTTCTGATTCTTTCTAATTGAGTTTTGTAACATTGCATTTTTCTAGGAATTTGTCCAATTCATCCAGGTTGTCCAGCTTGGTGGCATATAGTTGTTCATAGTATTTTCTTACAATCCTTTGTATTTCTGTTGGGTCAGTTGTTATTTCACCTCTTTCATTTCAGATTTGGTTTATTTCGGTCTTCTCTCTTTGTTTCCTTATGAGTCTCACTAAAGGTATCTCAATCTTGTTTATCTTTTCAAAGAACCAGCTCTTGGTTTCATTGATCTTTTGTATTGTTTTTTAGTCTTTATGTCACTTATTTCTGCTCTGATCTTTATTATTTCCTTCCTTCTGCTTACTCTGGGCTTTTCTTGTTGTTCTATTTCTAAGCTTTAGGTTGTAGGGTTAGAGAGCCTATTAGAAGTTTTCTTTTCATTTTTTGAGGTCTGCTTGTAGTGCCATGAACTTCCTCTCAGGACTGCTTTCATTGTGTCTCATAGATTTGAAGTTGTAGTGTGTTCATTTTCATTTGTTTCCAGGAAGTTTTTGATTTCTTTCTTGATCTTTTGGTACCCAATTCACTGTTTAAAAACATGCTGTTTATCCTCCATGTGTGTGAATGCTTTTTACTGTTTTTATTGTGGTTGATTTCTAATTTCATGCCATAGTGATCCGAGAAGATGCTTGATATCATTTCAATCTTCTTGAACTTGTAGAGATTTCTTTTGTGTCCTAACATGTTGTCTATATTTGAGAATGTCTCGTATGCACTTGAGAAGAAAGTACATTCTGTAACTTTGGGGTAGAATGATCTGTAAATGTCAATTAAATCCATCTCATCTATTGTGTCAATTAGGGTTATTGTTTTCTCTTTGATTTTTTGTTTGAAAGACCTATCCAGTGAAGTCAGTGGGGTATTAAATTCCCCTGGTATTACTGTATTGCTGTCTATCTCTCCCTTAACCTCCTCTAGAAGTTTTTTTTTTTTTTTTTTTTTATGAATTTAGGTGCTCCTATATTGGGTGCACATATGTTTATTAGGTCTATATCCTCTTGTTGGATTGATCCATTCTGTATTACGTAATGACCTTTCTTGACTATCGTTATGGTCTTCATTTTGAAGTCTATTTTTTTGGATATGAGTATTGCTACCCCAGCTTTCTTTCCATTTCCGTTTGCATGGAAAAATTTTTTTCATCCCTTCACTCTCATCCTGTGTGAGTCTTTTTTTCTGAGATGCATCTCTTGTAGAGAGCATATAATTGGGTCATTTTCTTATCCATTTAGCCATGCTATATTATTTTATTGGAGCATATAATCCATTTACATTTAAGGTTATTATTGAAAGATACTTATCTACTGCCATTTTGTTTCTTTATGCCTATATTCTCATCTTTATTTCTACCTCTAATTACAGCAGTCCCTTTAACATTTCCTGTAATGCTGGTTTTGTAGTGATAACTCCTTTAGTCTTTTTTGTCTGGGAAGCTCTTTATTTCACCATCTCTCTTGATTGATAATCTTGCTGGATAGATTACTCTTGGTTTCAGATACTTGTTTTGCATTACCTTGAATACTTCATGCCATTCCCGTCTGGCCTGTAGAGTTTCTGATGATAAGTCAGCGGAAACCTTATGGGGGCTCCTTTGTAGGTAACAGATTGCTTTTCTCTAGCTCCCTTTATGATTCTCTCTTTGTCTTGAGTTCTTGTCATTTTATTTGTGATGTTTCTGGGCCTGGAACTCTGGGTTTTTCTTGCTTGGGACTCTCTGTGCCTCCTGAACTTGTATGACTTTTTCCTTGACCTTTTTAGGGAAGTTTTAATGCATTATTTCATCAAACCGGTTCTCTAACCTCTGCTTACTTTTGACCTCTCTTGCAGTCCTGTGATACAAATATTGTTATGTTTCATGCTGTCCCACAGCTCCCTTAGACTATCTTCCTGTTTTTTAATTGTTTTTTGTTTTGGGGGTCTCTGATTGATTTTTTTCTACTCTGTCTTCTAATTCACTGGTCTGATCTTCAGCTTCCTCTAAACTGCTATTTATTTCTTCCAATGTATTCTTTATTTCTGCCATGTCATTCTTCATTTCCTTTATAGTTTCCATATCTTTGTTCATGCTGTTAAGCATTCTTACAATCAGTAGTTTGAACTCTCTACCTGAGAGATTGCTTATCTCCATTTCATTTTCCTCTTTTTCTGGCGACTTCTCTTGTTTGTTCATTTGGGGATGTTTTTTGGTCTCCCCATTTTGGCTACAATTTTGGGTTTGTTTCTAAGTATTAGTTAGATTTTCTAGGACTATTAGTCTTTTTGAAGGGTCTCTGGTACAGGTCAATGTCAGACGCAGTGTGTGACTAGCCCTGAGTACTGTTTGGAGCTATCAATAACCTTAAGCTTGAGGTGTCCACTGCTGGGGCTGGGTGTATTTGGACAGGACCAAGACGCACACCCAAATCTGCTTTGCTAAGGCCCAGGTCCCAAAGCAGATGAGGCAAAGACTCAAAGCACCCTGAGATCTGCCTATGCCTGAAGACTGATGAATCTGATTCTCTTAATAAGCCTCAAGTTGTAGAAGCTCCACAGGGTGGGGTGGCTTATTGTTATCAGTCTCTTAACAAGCCTCAGGCTATAGTAATTCCTCTGGGCAAAGAAAGAGGCTTTCAAGCAGGGTGGGACAATTGTTTCTCCCCTCAGGCAAAAGCCAAAAATTGGCCACCCAAGAAAGATGTCCTCCACAGTCTGGGGGAATGACTTGGCACAGTAATCCAGAGAGGCGTCCCTTGACCTCACTCTCCAGAGCCCACAATCCCAGACTCTCCCCACACAGCTCCAGTCCACTTCACTCCCCCTCTGCTGAAACCCAAGGTGAGTGGCTGCACACAAAATTTTGTGGGTTGGCTTTTTAAGAGGGTGCCTGTAGTTCCAACTGCTTCTTGCTGATAGACAGAAATCTTGATGTTTTTCACAGTCAAATGTTGTCTGGGCAGTTTTTTTCAGTTAAGGTGCTCTTGGCTGGGAAGCCCAGCCTGGGGTTTAGGCCCCAGGGTCCTCAGTGGGAAGACCCCACAGCTGAGATATCCCTCTAGACCTTCAGCTCTTGCCTATGGGAGCCCAGCCAGCTCTCTCATGTCTGCACTTCCTATCAGTCTCTATGCAGTCTCCATTTTTCCTCCTTAGTTATGAGGGTGCTCTCCAGCTAATCTTCAGTTGGTTTTCAGGACAGTTTTTCTATGTTTTAGTTGTAATTCCAGATTGGTTCCAGGAGAGTATCAGTGTAGCTTCTAGTCAGTTTTCAGCCATCTTGGACCCTCACAATCAGTATTCTGAACTCTGTATCTTATAGATTGCTTATCTCCATTTTCTTTAGCTCTTTTTTCTGGAGACTTCTCTTGTTCTTTCATTTGGAGCTTGTTTTTTTATTTCCCCATTTTGGCTGCCTATTTGGGTTTGTGTCTATGTATTAGGGCAATCTGTTAGGACTCTCAGTCTTTTTCAAAGGCCTCTATTGCAGGCTAATGTCAGACACAGTTTGTAACTAGGCCAGAGTACCTTTATGTAGCTATCAACAACCCTTGGCTTGAGTTCCCTTGTTGTAGCTGGGTGCATTTGGACAAGATCAAGACGCACACCAAAGTCTGCTTTTTCAAGTCCCGGGTCCAGAAGCAGATCAGGCAAAGACTCAGATCACTCTGAGGTCTGCCTCTGCCTGTAGGCTGATTAATCTGATGCTCTTACTGAGTCTCAGGCTGTAGAAACTCCACAGAGTAGGATGAGAAGTTTTCCAGCATTGTGGAGCAATTGCTTCTCCCTCAGGCAAAAGCTGCTTGGAAGGTAAATGCCTGCTTCTGTAGTATGAGGGAATGATTCCACACAGGAATCCAGAGGGATGCCCTCTGAGCTCTCGTTCAGAGGCCATATCCCCAGATTCTCCTCCCACAACACCAGTCCTCTCTGCTCTCCTTCTGCTGTAGCCCCTTTAAGAGGGTGCCTGCATTTCCAGTGGTCTGTCACTGGCAGACAGAAGTCTTGCTGCTTTTCACAGCCAGATGTTATGTGGGCACCTTTCTCAGTTCTTGATACTCTTGTCTGCGAAGCCCAACCTTAGGTTTAGGACTCAGAGTCCTCAGTGGAAACCCTCCACAACTGAGATATCCCTCTGGACATTCAGCTGCTGTCTGTGGGAGCCTAGCAAGCCCCCTAATGCCTCTGCACTTCCTACCAGTCTCCATGTGGTCTGTAATTTTTTTCCTTGGTTATGAGGGTGCTCTCCAGTTAGTCTTCAGTTGCAGTTGATTATTCAAGATGGTTTTTCTATATTTTAGTTGTAATTCTATTTTGGTCTATTTTGGTCCCCTCTGCTTCCAACAACCACATCAAAATTATAAGTAAAATACAGAACAACTGTCACACAGGACCTCCTGAAATCTAGCTGAACAGAAGTCCTACAACCAAGGAACTGAAGAAGCAATGAGGCCAGTAGGAGAGGTGGAGACCCAGGCAGATCCAGGCTGAATCACAAAGACAAGGCCACAGCCCCACACACAAGTGCTGCAGTTTAAAACTGGGAAGGATATCTGGGCAGTAGAGGTTTCCCAGAGGAAGGAGGGGTCCCAGCCCCACATTGGGCTCCCAGCCCAGGGTTCCAGGGCTAGGAAGAGAAGTCCTCAGAACTTCAGGCTGTTAAAACCAGAAAGGGCTGTAGCTGAGTGCCATGGAGGCTGCAGGAGTCTCAGGCAGCTCCTCTTAAAGGGTCAGTATATAGACTCACTCAGACATGCTCCCTCTGAGCTCCAGAGCTGGACAGCAGCTTGAAAGGAACCTGGGACACTAGAGGATGAGCTAACTTTCCTGAAATTGGAGTGAGAGGTGGAAGATCAGCTTTCTCCAAGACAGAAAAGCTGGCAGAGGCCATTGTTCCTTTGATGAACCCTCCCCCACAAAGCCAGCAGGCAGGTGCCATATTTGATTCTCCAGCACCTGACTCACATTTTTGGCCCAGCCCTGGTGATTCCCAGAGACCCTGCCCTCCCTACTTGCAAGCTCTTCCAAGCCATTTTCATTGGTTATTCTATGAAATTAGCCTTTCTAGCCTCATTCTTGGGACTTTCTTAAAATCTCTCAAACAAGCAGCAGCTGGCCTCAGTATGCACCATACTTCTTGATAAGCAGCCCCGGGCTTGGCACTAGTGGTAGCCTGCATTGGTTCATAGCTTGGCCTCCCTTGGACACCTCAAAACCAGCACAAATAGCAGCCAACTACAGTGTGCTGACACAGTTCATGCTAGGTGGCCCTGGGTAGAGGCTGACTTTGCATCCCCCAGGAGATCCCAGACACAGTGCACCTGGTGGTCAGACTTGACCATGCTGGATTACAACCCTACCGCATCCACGAGTGACACACTCAAGGGGTGCACTTGTTGAACACCAAAGTTCCACTGAAATAATTCCTGCACAGCATCTCTTTGGCTGTAGCAGCAGCTGGTCCTCAAGGTCTATTGGCCTGGGATTCAATTCCTCCCAGTTATTCCAACAGCAACCAAGGCTCAACTACAACAAGACAGTGCACACTGCCTACACAGCAGAGCATCTAGAACCTCCAGGTCAGGTGTCTGGGGAGTCTGAGCTACTGGACCCTACAGAACACCTACTACACAAAGCCACTCTACAAATTCCAGGATGCATAACAGCTCTACCTAATGCTTATAAACAAACACCTGGAAGCAGCCAAAATGTGGAGGCAAAGACACATGTCACAAATGAAAGAACAGAAGAAACATCCAGAAAAGGAACAAAATGAAATAGAACCAAGCAAGCTACTAGATACAGAGTTCAGAATAATGGTTATAAGAGTGCTCAAGGATCTTAGTAAGACTATTAAGAAAACTAGTGAGATCATTAATGACATAATAAAGTACCAATCAGAAACGAAGGCTACACTAACTAAAATGAAGAATAATTTACAAGGAGTCGACAGTAGATTAGAGGACGCTGAGAATCAAATCAGTAATTTGGAACATGAGAAAGCAAAAAACACCCTACCAGAAAAGCAAAAAGAAAAAAGAATTCAGAAATATGAACACAGTGTAAGGAGCGTCTGGGACAATATCAGGACACCCAACATGTGTATTATTGGGATTACAGAAGGAGAAGAAAGAGAGGAAGAAATTAAAAACCCACTTGAAAAATAATGACAAAAAACTCCTCCTACTTGGGGAAAGAAATAGACTTACAAGTCCAAGAAACACAGAGATTACCAAACAAGAAGAACCCAAAAAGGCCCACACTAAGACACATCATAATTAAAATGCCAAAGGTTAAAGACAAAGAGAGAATCTTAGAAACAGTGAAAGAAAAGCAATTAGTTACCTAGGAAGGAGCACCCATATGACTGTCAGCTGATTTCTCAATAGAAACTTTGCAGGACAGAAGGGAGTGGCAAAAAATATTCAAAGTGATGAAAAGCAAGAACCTACAACCAAAATTACTCTACCCAGCATAGTTATCATTTAAAACTGAAGGTCAGATAAAAAGCTTCACAGATAAGAAAAAGCTGAAGGAGTTCATCACCACCAGACCAGCATTACAGGAAATGTTGAAAGGTCTTCTTTAAGAAGTTAATGAACAAAAGAATTTGACAAGCTAAATAGATCCAGAGACATTGAAGCATGCACAGACTGTCATATCTCAGAGGGACTAGAGAAGGGGGTGGAGGATGAGAAAAGATTAACAAAGGAAGTTATATACATATATGCATAACCCGTGGACACAGACAATAATGAGGTGAAGGCCTGGGGAGAGAGTGGGAGTGAGATGAAGGAGGTTAATGGGAGGGGGGGAATGGAATACTTGTAATACTTTCAACAAAAAAGATAAATTAAAAAAAAGTTTTTGAGATATCATACTGTATAGCACTTCTCAAGTTGACACTAATTTGGTGTCTTGGACTACATTTTCCTTTCATTTTCTAAAATAAAACAGGGTCAGTATCACATAAGAAATATAAATCTTCAAAAATAAAGAGTAATTGCCCTGGCCAGTTTGGGTCAGTGGTTAGAGCGCCGACTCACTGACTGAAGGGTCACAGGTTAGATTCTGGCCAAGGGCAAGTGCCTCAGTTGCAGGCTCCATCCCTGGCCCCTGTCAGGGTGTGTGGGTCATGCAGCCAATTGATGTGGCTCTCTCAAATCAATGTTTCTCTCTCTCTCTCTTTTTTTATCATTCCTTCCAGTCTCTCAAAAAAAAAAAAAAAAAATCAATGGGAAAAAATATCTTTGGGCCAGGATTAACAACCACAACAAAAAATGTTTAAATTAAAAACAAAAATAAAATAATAAAATAAAATTAGTGGCTAAAAAAGTGGTAAGAAGCTGAGAATAAATAATGAATTGTTTCTCTTCCTGAGGCTAAAAGATGCTCACTTTCTATAATTTAAAATACATGAAAGACAATTGTCTGTACACATCTTTACCCCTTACACAGGTTTAAATTTCATATAATTAAAAGTTCAAATTTTCAAAGTTCCTACCAAGTAGCATTTGATAACCTGTTCTAACATAATGCTATACATAACAGCTGCTGTTTTCAGATTTGAGGGAAAAAAAAAAACACATTTTTCAGACTTGTCAGTACTATTTTATTTTTTATTTATTTTTAATTTTTATTGAATTTATTGGGGTGACATTGCTTAATAAAACCATTCAGGTTTCCAGTGTACAAATCTATAACATATGATCTATCAGGACATTTTTAATAGACATTTTATTTTTGCTTAATTTTAAAGTCTAAGAATACCTAGGAGTAGGGTTGAGGTAGGAACCACTGCCATTTTAGGAAGATTCCCCATCTCAGGTATCAGCTTACCTGCCTGAATGTATATGTAACCTTATCTGACCTCTGTAACCCCGCCCACTATTTTCGCACCAAAAGCAGGCCCGACCTCCGACCCTATAAAGCTGACCCAAGCCCTTTGTTCGGGGCCCAGAATTTGGAGACTGCCTCCTCTGGGACCGCATGCATTAATAAAGGTCTCCCTTCGCCTCCTCCGGTGTAGGGCCTGAGTCTTTTCCGCTACATTTTGGTTCCCTGACCGGGAAACGACTCGTGTGCAGGTGCTTTGCCACCGGTGAGGGACCCGCGGGGGGTCTGCGGAGCTCAGAGGCAGGAGGGAAGCATGCTCCCCGGTATTTTTGGGTCCTGGCCTGTCCAGAGCCCCGCAGATGGCCACTCGCGGAGTCCACCCACCCGGGCTGCCGCGGGAGGAAGATCGGATCTGGACACAGGACGAGATCTCTTCGGAAACGGTGAGTGCCCCGGGGACCAAGAGTCCGAGACCAGGCCCACCCTCCGGGTGGAAGGAGAGACTGATCACCTCTCTTGGCCCTTTGGCCACAGGCAGGGACATCCCACCGGGCGGGGATGTCTAAACTCGGTTGAGTGGAGCGTGAGTGTGAGTGAGTGAATGCCTGTGTGGCTCCACGGGCGCTCGCCCACGGAGTCTGAGTGGGCCCCAACCTGCGGTTCCGTGGTGCACCTCATACGGCTCAGGGCAGTGTCAGACTCTGGGGGACCCCGCCCCTCCCTGAGAGTCTGATCCGGGTCAGGGGTTTATACTGACCTGCCAAAGCTAAGAGGCACCTAAATCCCCACGAGGGGAGCGGCCAGGCGGGCGAACTGAATACCCCCTCCCTTGTTTGTCTGCGCCGACATGGGAAGGAAGGGCTATGGGGGGCACCACGTCAATGGTATTAGGTTGTATGCTTAAGAACTTTGACCGGTTCAGGGGACAGGACTCCTTGATGACCCCGGATCAGCTCGACACTATCTGCTCTGGTCGAGTGGCCGTCATTCAGGGTAGGCTGGCCCCCTGAGGGAACTCTTAATCTGGGGATTGTCCAGGCAGTACACCCGGTAGTGACAGGGAAGCCAGGACATCCCGACCAGTACACAGACATAGACAGGTGGCAGGAACTAGCCCGGGAGCTACCGAGTTGGCTTCGCCAGTGCCAAAAACAGACGCCCCGAACCGTCAGGGTCGCCGGAGCCAACAAGAAGGCTCCCTGAATACTAGTGGCCCGCCCCAGGGAAGGCTGGCACCTGCCAATCTACAGGAGTGACCCAGAGGAAGAGCCGCCATTTAGCACGTCCCCGCCTTATGCCCCAGAGCTGAGAGCCCCGGAACCGAACACTCTGGAACCAAAGGCCCCGGAGCTAGAAACCGCCCCCCCACCATCAGTTTCGCCGGGGTGTCAGGCGGAAGCAGTCCCAGCCTCACCAATGGCAACCAGATGCCGTCCCAAGCTGGCCCTACAGCTACCCTTAAGGGAGACCCAAGGGCCCCCACAAGTCGGACCCGATGGGACTGAGCTACCAGGGCATACGACTACAGATCTCCTCAACTGGAAACATCACACTCCCTCGTACTCTGAAAAACTGCAGGCCTTAATAGACCTTATGGAGTCCATTATGCAAACTCACCGGCCCACATGGTATGACTGCCGTCAGCCACTCCTCACCCTATTCAGTACAGAGGAGCACTGGTGCATACTCCAGGGAGCCCTCCAACACCTAGAAACCATGGCACCAGTGGGGACACTAGACCCGGAGCAGTGGGCCAGAACTGTTGGGCCTGAAGTCCAGCCAGAATGGGACTATCACACCGAAGAGGGCAGGGCGGCGCTACAGAGGTATGGAGAAGCCCCCTCCAGGGCATCTGAGCAGGAGCCAGAAGGCCCACCAATATGTCTAAAGTCGCCAATGTAACCCAACGACCAGATGAATGCCCGGGAGATTTCTACGAGTGACTGTGTGAGGTATACTGAATCTGTACGCCATTTCACCCTGAGGGGCCACTGGAAAAAGGAGTGCCCAACAGGGAGAAGAGGCAGATCCAGGGCGCTCCTCAGCCTGAGACTACCGCCCCAACTGTCCTCAGCCTGGCGGGCATGGACTCAGACCAGGATAGGCCGGGCTCCCTGAATCTTGGCCCCCACGAGCCCATGGTCAAGTTAACTGTGGGGGGGCCAAACTCTCCCTTTCATGGTAGACACAGGAGCTGAGCACTCCGTGGTAACCACTGTCATAGTCCCCCGTCGGGGCATGAGATCTCCATTGTAGGGGCAACTGGACTATCGAGTGGCCCGAAGAGGTTCTGCCAAGCCCGAACAGTAGAATTAGGGGGCCATCAAGTAAGACATGAATTCCTGTACAGGACCTGTTGGCCAAACTAGGGGCCCAGATCTCCTTTCAGCCATCGGGGAAAGCCCACTTACAGGTCGGGGCACCGTCTGTGATGGCAGTCCTCATTCCCAGGGGAGAGGAGTACCTCCTCTATGAGAAACTAGAAAGAAACACTAGAGGCAAAACCCCTACCAGCCGGCTCAGAGGGCAGAACTATGGGCATTAATCAGGGCCCTAGAGTTGTTGGAAGGGAAGAAGGTCAATATATACACAGACTCCCCGTATACCTTCTCCACTGTACATATCCATGGCGCCATCTACTGGGAGAGAGGACTACTTACCGCCAAGGGGAAGGACATTAAAAATAGGGCTGAAGTACTTAGGCTGCTAGAGGCAGTGTGGACTCCGGCCAAAGTGGCAGTAATCCATTGCCGAGGGCACCAGAGAGAAGGAACAGAAATAGCAAAAGGAAACTGGCGGGCAGATAGAGCGACTAAGGAAGCAGCCCAGGGTGCAAGTGCCCCAGCCGCCGCTCCAGCTCTAGAAAAAACCGTGTTAGATCTCAGCCTTACACAATCGGACTGTACTTCTGAGGAACAAAAGTGGGCGATCCAGATGGGATGTACTCAGACTACGACTGGCATCTGGGAACTGCCGGATGGGCGGCTGTATGTGCCCCAGACCCAGGTGAGCAATCTAGTGAGGCAATGCCACACCCTGACTCATCTAGGGAAAACGTCCTTGGAGGCCTTGCTAAAGAAGTATCACTACTTCCCCAACCTGGCCAGCATATGCGCTACAACTGTGGCCCGGTGTATAACCTGCGCGCGGAACAACGCTGCTCCAGCCCACAAAGGACCTTCGGCATTCAACACAGGGGACAGCAGCCCTTTGAGGACCTGCAGGTCGACTTCACAGAAATCAAGCCAAGCTGGGGTTACAAGTACTTGCTAGTCCTTGTCTGCACCTTTTCGGGGTGGGTAGAGGCTTCCCCCACCTGGACTGAGAAAAGCGGAGAGGTAGTAAAAGCCCTTTTAAGAGAAATAATTCCCCGCTTTGGACTGCCGACCTCCATCAGCAGTGATAATGAGCCAGCCTTTGTCGCCAAAGTCATCCAGGAGCTAGCAAGGCAACTAAGAATAACCTGGAGGTGTACAGACCTCAAAGCTCAGGGAAGGTGGAGAGGATGAATCGAACTCTGAAGGAGACACTAGCAGAATTCCATCAAGACACTAACCTTCCATGGCCTGATTTACTCCCCTTAGCTTTGTTCAGGGTTCGAAACACTCCTAACCCCATGGGCTACACACCCTTTGAGCTCGTGTATGGGTGACCACCAGCAATATTGCCCATCCCGAGGTAAGAGCTACCAGTAATCGGGGAAGCCAATCAGACTAGGTATCTCCAGAAACTAGGGAAGACACTACAACAGGTACACAAGGCCGGACTCGGCCCAGACCCAGTCCCTAGGGGGGGGGCCAGAGAACCCTTTTAGGCCAGGAGATTACGTGTGGGTTAAGGACTGGAGGAAGGAGCCACTCCAGCCGGCTTGGACCGGACCCCACTTAGTCATATTAACAACCCCTCCTGCCCTTAAGATTGCAGGAGCAGAGCCCTGGGTCCATCACACCCGAGTCAAGAGGGCAGCCGATCCTGAGGTCAACGGAGAACCTGAGGACCGGCCCCAGCCTCGGCTACCCTCCTTGAAGCTAAGGAAAGGACCGACCCACAAACGGATGGTTGTCCAGAATGGCACCTCGCAGCTGCCGGGCTCCTCGCCACAATCTTCGGAGTAGGGCTGGCGGCAACGGCACCTCAGGACTGGAACCTGTGGGGGTGGGTAGCCCTTAGGGGACCATACCTCAGTTTTGCTTGTTTGTGTGGGTATATAGTTTGCTTCCTGTAAGTGCCCCTGCTGTTATCACAGTTCCCGGTGCCAGTGCAGCACCCCGAAAGAGAGAATAAGACTCGGGTATAGTATCGTATGTAGTTGAAGGAAGCCCCTTTTCCTATAGTACTGACATGCCACCAGATAGTGTAAAACCAAACAAGACTCAGTGCACCTGGAATAATAAGGTCTACTGGACAGGGGTTATGCAGGGAACTAGGGGCTACCAGGCTCAGAAATGCCGAGGATATGGACCACCCGGGCGGCAGGTATGTTGGGACCTAATACGGCCATTAAGTAACATGAATCATGAGGAATTAAAAGGAAGCATACAGAGAGGCAGAGAGGCTAGGAACTGGAATTGGGGCCTAGACACTCAGGCCAGGGTGGCTCGTTCCATTAACCGGGCCTTTCTTATCATCCTAATAGGAATATCTGTTGGGCCTATGTAATTAGAATGGCCAGCCAGACCCTAGAAACCACTGTTACCAGAAGGGCCACCGCCAAGACTCTAGCCCTTCAGCAGGTCCAGTATCATGACTCCGGAAAACTGAAGACCCGGAGGACAGGGACATGGATCATGATGCAATAATTGCTGCAGCAACAATAGCATCAGAGGGGGGAAATGAGGCAGGAACTGCCGCCATTTGAGGAAGATTCCCCATCTCAGGTATCAGCTTACCTGCCTGAATGTATATGTAACCTTATCTGACCTCTGTAACCCCGCCCACTATTTTCGTACCACAAGCAGTCCAGACCTCTGACCCTATAAAGCTGACCCAAGCCCTTTGTTCAGGGCCCAGAATTTGGAGACTGCCTCCCCTGGGACCGCATGCGTTAATAAAGGTCTCCTTTCGCCTCCTCTGGTGTACGGCCTGAGTCTTTTCCGCTACAGGGTCACTGTAAAACTTTCAACAATAAAGATATTTAAAAAAATAAATAAAGTCAAAGAATAAATTATATTCAAGTTATTTCAAAAGAAAATCATTGTGAATATATACATAGTTTTTAAGGGGTAAATCCTGAATATGAAGAAAATATAAAGAATTACATTTGCTTTTTGTAGAGAAATGTTTATATTCTTTTAATTTCCTTTCAGCCTATATAGCTCTCTTACACACACATACACACAATTATATGCAACTTTTTTTTTATTGAATTCATTTGAGTTACTTTTGTTAATAAAATTATACAAGTTTCAGATATATGATTCTACAATACATCATCTATATATTATATTGTGTGTTGACCACCCCAAAGTCAAGTCCCTTTCCATTTCTGTGCACATATGCATGCTCCAAATTAGTGTTAAAATGGAATATCAAACATTTATGTTTATTAAACCACCAGAGATTCAATTAATAAGAAACTTATTCTCCCATTTTGTAGCATCAAAAGAGCTACAATTTTAGATTTCCGAGGCACCTATGCACTGTAAAATATAACTATTCTGTCCTTTCCCTTTAAATTTCTGTTGTTCACAGTCCCTTTATGATGTCATCACTAAGCATTACCAGTTGAAACTTACATTGCTTCAGTCCTGGCAACATATAGGCAGGGAAAATGTCTCTTCTAAGATTGTAAGTACTCTTTTAAATACTTTTT
This sequence comes from Miniopterus natalensis, assembly GCF_054644295.1. Taxonomy (NCBI): domain Eukaryota; kingdom Metazoa; phylum Chordata; class Mammalia; order Chiroptera; family Miniopteridae; genus Miniopterus; species Miniopterus natalensis. Next base: position 45,241,233 of record NC_142103.1, on the reverse strand, counting down.
AGTGTTTTTAATGACTAACATGCTCAATTTAGCTACATATTTATATTGTTTAATATAAATAATGTTTCTCTCATTGTAATTTTATTTATAGATTAAAATTTCTATTTTAAACAGAGAAATGAAATTCCCATCAATATCTTGAGTAGTTTTGCTTTGAGATTTGTCTAGTTCGGGCTATTTCACAAAATAGTGGCATGGCCTTGACCACTTTATTTGTGTGTGTGTGTGTGTGTGTGTGTGTGTGTGTGTGTGTGTATTTATAACCACATCTTGTTTTAGGAAGAAGGGAAGTAATTAATGTGTGTGAAAGCACTTTAAAAGCTAAAGCAAGCTAAAACATAGTAAGATTATACTTTGATACATTTAAGTGTATGTGTAAGGAAAATTACATTATTCCATGTTCTGATAAAAAGAAAAACTTAGTAATATTTCCAATGAAGGAAAGCATAGTGAGTTGACTTTTTAAAAGGCGTCATTAAATGGATAATATGTTTTTCATAGGGTATTAAAGAACAGTATTCTGCAGATTTTAGTGGCTGTATCTTTCAATGTTGGTCATTATTTTAAAAGACATTGGGTGGTGTGGCATGGGGGAGTCAATGGGGGGGAAAAGGGAATATCTGTAATACTTTCAACAATAAAAATAAATTTTTAAAAAAGACAATGTCCTTAAAAATATTTATAAAGATAATACAAACAGTTTGGATAATATAGGCACATTGACTTGGAGTTACCAATTAATATCTATGTGCACTAAGATGAACCACATGAGATTATTAATATTCAACCATTTTTACTGATAAAATAGAAATTTTTTATGGTACAATCTAATATAAAAATTGCAAATAAAAATCAATAAGAAAGATACAAATAAGGTGGTATAAAAATAGAGTCTGAACAGGTAATTTACAGAAAAAGATATGTGGATGACCAGTAAACACATGAAACCATGTACAACCTCAACAATGAAAATAAAATTTAAAAAATCTTTGACTCCAAAATTTACATTCTAAAAATTGACAAGGCTTTTTCTTTTTAAGTGATGCATTCTGTAATGTTTGAATCTTTTCTATGTGTGTGTGGCACTTTTAGAATAAGAAAATTCAGTCAGTTTGAAAGAAAGAAAAAGTGAGAAAATGAGGACATCTGTAATGTCAACAAGAAAAAAAGTTAAAAAAAGAATGATTTGATCTAAAAACTAAAATTGAGCTCCTTAATGCTTTTATAAAGATATTTTCAGTTTGATGCTGCCCACATCTGATCTTCCTGCTTACATCACAAAGGCCTCAGGATTATGTTACCCATTGGCGATTATCTCTTTGAAACACACTGTCATCAGCAGAATCCTTTGCCTCCTATTTGAATGATAATACCTCCACTTTCTTGCTCTATCTGAAACTTGTTTCTCAAATACACTGTTTTCCTGAGGCCCTCTCCAGTGGGGAATGATTTTCTTCTGACATTACCTCTTACCTCTGGACCCAGAGGTGAAATAGGTGTCTGCTTAGTTACTCAATGGCATTTCTAAGTCGTTCTTCTTCTCTATTTCCTAAAATTAGCCAGTTATGAATCTCATGTCAGCAGATTATATAACTTGCTGACTTTCCTTGTTATATTCATCTACTGACTTCCAGGTCACTTCCTTTAATTTTTCCATGATTTTCTGTCTGACCCACTCCCAGCCCTCTAATGGTATTATCTTATTCCTGGTTATTTTACTCTATATATAATCATTCTCATACACTAACATCTCAATTCTTTGACTTTATCATCTCCAATTGTAGCGGAAAAGACTCAGGCCGTACACCAGAGGAGGCGAAAGGAGACCTTTATTAACGCATGCGGTCCCAGGGGAGGCAGTCTCCAAATTCTGGGCCCTGAACAAAGGGCTTGGGTCAGCTTTATAGGGTCAGAGGTCTGGACTGCTTGTGGCACGAAAATAGTGGGCGGGGTTACAGAGGTCAGATAAGGTTACATATACATTCAGGCAGGTAAGCTGATACCTGAGATGGGGAATCTTCCTCAAATGGCGGCAGTTCCTGCCTCATTTCCCCCCTCTGATGCTATTGTTGCTGCAGCAATTATTGCATCATGATCCATGTCCCTGTCCTCCGGGTCTTCAGTTTTCCGGAGTCATGATACTGGACCTGCTGAAGGGCTAGAATCTTGGCGGTGGCCCTTCTGGTAACAGTGGTTTCTAGGGTCTGGCTGGCCATTCTAATTACATAGGCCCAACAGATATTCCTATTAGGATGATAAGAAAGGCCCGGTTAATGGAACGAGCCACCCTGGCCTGAGTGTCTAGGCCCCAATTCCAGTTCCTAGCCTCTCTGCCTCTCTGTATGCTTCCTTTTAATTCCTCATGATTCATGTTACTTAATGGCCGTATTAGGTCCCAACATACCTGCCGCCCGGGTGGTCCATATCCTCGGCATTTCTGAGCCTGGTAGCCCCTAGTTCCCTGCATAACCCCTGTCCAGTAGACCTTATTATTCCAGGTGCACTGAGTCTTGTTTGGTTTTACACTATCTGGTGGCATGTCAGTACTATAGGAAAAGGGGCTTCCTTCAACTACATACGATACTATACCCGAGTCTTATTCTCTCTTTCGGGGTGCTGCACTGGCACCGGGAACTGTGATAACAGCAGGGGCACTTACAGGAAGCAAACTATATACCCACACAAACAAGCAAAACTGAGGTATGGTCCCCTAAGGGCTACCCACCCCCACAGGTTCCAGTCCTGAGGTGCCGTTGCCGCCAGCCCTACTCCGAAGATTGTGGCGAGGAGCCCGGCAGCTGCGAGGTGCCATTCTGGACAACCATCCGTTTGTGGGTCGGTCCTTTCCTTAGCTTCAAGGAGGGTAGCCGCGGCTGGGGCCGGTCCTCAGGTTCTCCGTTGACCTCAGGATCGGCTGCCCTCTTGACTCGGGTGTGATGGACCCAGGGCTCTGCTCCTGCAATCTTAAGGGCAGGAGGGGTTGTTAATATGACTAAGTGGGGTCCGGTCCAAGCCGGCTGGAGTGGCTCCTTCCTCCAGTCCTTAACCCACACGTAATCTCCTGGCCTAAAAGGGTGCACTGGCCCCCTCTAGGGACTGGGTCTGGGCCGAGTCCGGCCTTGTGTACCTGTTGTAGTGTCTTCCCTAGTTTCTGGAGATACCTAGTCTGATTGGCTTCCCCGATTACTCGTAGTTCTCCCTTCGGGATGGGCAATATTGCTGGTGGTCACCCATACACGAGCTCAAAGGGTGTGTAGCCCATGGGGTTAGGAGTGTTTCGAACCCTGAACAAAGCTAAGGGGAGTAAATCAGGCCATGGAAGGTTAGTGTCTTGATGGAATTCTGCTAGTGTCTCCTTCAGAGTTCGATTCATCCTCTCCACCTTCCCTGAGCTTTGAGGTCTGTACACCTCCAGGTTATTCTTAGTTGCCTTGCTAGCTCCTGGATGACTTTGGCGACAAAGGCTGGCCCATTATCACTGCCAATGGAGGTCGGCAGTCCAAAGCGGGGAATTATTTCTCTTAAAAGGGCTTTTACTACCTCTCCGCTTTTCTCAGTCCAGGTGGGGAAAGCCTCTACCCACCCCGAAAAGGTGCAGACAAGGACTAGCAAGTACTTGTAACCCCAGCTTGGCTTGATTTCCGTGAAGTCGACCTGCAGGTCCTCAAAGGGCTGCTGTCCCCTGTGTTGAATGCCGAAGGTCCTTTGTGGGCTGGAGCAGCGTTGTTCCGCGCGCAGGTTATACACCGGGCCACAGTTGTAGCGCATATGCTGGCCAGGTTGGGGAAGTAGTGATACTTCTTTAGCAAGGCCTCCAAGGACGTTTTCCCTAGATGAGTCAGGGTGTGGCATTGCCTCACTAGATTGCTCACCTGGGTCTGGGGCACATACAGCCGCCCATCCGGCAGTTCCCAGATGCCAGTCGTAGTCTGAGTCCCATCTGGATATTCTGAAGTAGAATCTGTTTTATGCCCCTCTGCTAGCTTCTGGCAGTTGCTTAGCTCATAGATGCATCACTCCAATCTCTGCCTCCATCATCCCATGGCACACTCTCCCTGACTGTGTCTATGTCCAAATGTCGCTCTTCTCATAATGTCACCAGTCATTGAATTAGGGACCACCCTAATCCAGTACAATGGTCCCTATTTGCAAAAACTCTATTTCCAAATAAGGATAAGTTCACAGGTACCATATAGTAGGAGTTTAATATATCTTTATGGGGAAAACAATTCACTCAGAACACTGGATACTGGATTTTCTTTACTACTTAAGGATATAGCTCCTATAATTAACTCTCTTCTGTATCCCCAGGTTTAGTGAGATATAATTGACATATGACATTGTGTAAGCTTAAGGTATACAATGTGATTTAATGTATGTATATATTGCTCAATGACTACCAGAGTAGAATTAATTAACACCTTTATCATATAACATAATTATCATTTATTTTTTAACTGAGTTTATTTGGGTGATATTAGTTTGCAAAACCATACAGATTTCAAGTGTACAACTCAACAAAACATCATCTGCAGACCACATCATGCACCCACTGACCCAAGCAAAGTCTCTTTCCACACCCATTTTCCTCCAAGAAGAAAATGTTACCATTTATTTTTGTGATGAGAACATTTGAGGTCTATTATCTTATCACATTTCAAGTATAAAGTATTGTCAACAATTGTCACTATACTGTCTATTAGATTCCCAGAATTTATTCAGCTCATCAATGGAAGTTGTTTTGTTTTGTTTTTTTAATATATCTTTATTGATTTCAGAGAAAGGAAAGTAGAAGGAGAGAGAGAGACAGAAACATCAATGATGAGAGAGTCATTGACCAGCTGCAGCCCACAACCCGGGCATGTGCCCTGACCGGGAATCGAACCCTGATTGCCTGGATCCTAGGTCGATGCTCAACCGCTGAGCTATGCCCAGTCGGGCATCAGTGGAAGTTTTTATTCCTTGAATGACATCTCTGTATTTCCCCTACCTCCCAGCCCCAAGCCATCACCATTCTACTATTTGTTTCCATGAGTGTGCTTCTTTAAAATATACATATAAGTGAGATCAAACAGTATCTGTATTTCTCTCTGACTTATTTCACATCTCCTATGGAAATATTCCCATAAATGTGATTGCTATATGGTATGGTAACTCTTTTTTTTTTTTTAATTTTTGACGAACCCACATTCTGTTGTCCATAGGGGCTGTGCAAATTTATATTCCCACCAAAAGTGCACAAGTGTTTCCTTTACTTCACAGCCTCACCAACACTGTTGTCTCTTCTCTTTTTTATAAGGGGATTATCTCATTATGGTTTGGTTATGGATTACCCTGATAGGGATAATGAGCATCTCTTTATGCAACTGTTGGCCATTTGTATATCTTCCTTGGAAAAATGTTTATTCAGGTTTTCGTGCCTTTTTAAATCAGATTTTTATTTTTGCTATAGAGTTGTATGAGCTCCTCATACATTTCGGATCTTAACCCCACATAACGCAGATGGTTTTCAAATATTTTGTCCCATTCCACAGGCTGTCTTTTCATTTTATTGACTGTTCTTTTGCTGTTCAGAGGCTTTTTAAGTTTGATGTAGTCCCACTTGATTATTTTTGCTTTTGTTTCCTGTACTTTTTGTGTCATAGCAAAAAAAAATCAATGTCAAGAAAATATGAGTGCTTTATTTCCCCTGTGTTTTCATCTTGGAGTTGAACATTTTGAGCTTATGTTTAAGTCTGTAATCTATTTCATGTTAATATTTGTGAGTTGTGTAAGATAGGGTTCTACTTTTAATTTTTTTGTAGTTGGATTTCCAGTTTTTCCTCAACCATTCCCCATTGTGTGTTCTCGGCACCCTCATAAATGATTAGTTGTATATGCATGGGTTTATTTCTGAGTTCTTGATTCTATTCCATTGATCTACATTTCTGTTTTTATACTAGCACTATAGTGTTTTGACTACTGTTAGTTAGTAGTATAGTTGGCAATTAAAAAGTGTATGTCTGCCACATTATTCTTTCTCTAGATGCTTTGGCTATTCATAGTCATTTGGGGGGATCCATGCAAATTTTAAAATTATGTTTTCTATTTCTTTGAAAAAATGCCATTGGAATATTGATCAATATTGCATTTAATCTATAGATGGTTTTTGGTACTGTGGGTATTTTTAAAAATAGTATTCTTCTGATCCTTTAACTTAGGATATCTTTTCATTTATTTGTGACTTCTTCATTTTCTTTCATCAGAGTCTTCCAGTTTTCAGTGCTCAGATTTTTAACTTCTTTGGTTAAATATATTCCTAAGCAGTTTATTGTTTTTAACCATTGTAGATAAGATTTTGTCTTTATTATTTGTTATTCAGTTACTTTGTTTTTGGTATATAAAAATGCAACAGATTTCTTTATGTTGATTTTCTATCCAACTTTCCTGAATTTGTTGATTAGTTGTAGCATTTTTGTGGCATCTTTTTTAAATTAAATTTTATTTTTGAACTACAAATTACATTCAATATTATTTTGCATTAGTTTCAAGTGTACAGCATAGTGGTTAGATAATCATACTTTACAAAATGTTTCCCTGATATTTCCAGTATCCATCTGGCATCTTTAGAATTTTCTACATATAAGATCATATGTCTGCAAACAGGAATAATTTTACTTCTTACTGACTTACATGTATTTTATATATAGTCCATTCTAATTGCTCTAGCTAGGACCTCCAGTACTATCTTGAGCAAAAGTGAAAGTAGTGGGAAAATTTTTTTGTTAGTGATCTTAAATAAAAAGCTTTCAACATTTCACTTTTGAGTGTAATTTAAGATGTGGGTTTGTTGTATATGGCCTTTATTATATTGATGTACATTTTTTCTATAGCCAATTTGTTGAGAGTTTTTATATGAAAAGATGTTTTATGTTACCAATACATTTTCTGCATTTATTAAACTTATCATATGATTTTTATCTCTCATTCCATTAATATTTGGTATCACATTTACTAATTTGCATATGTTGATCCATCCTTGCATCCCAGGAATAAATCCCACTTGATCATAGTGTATAATCATTTTAATGTGCTTTTGCGATTGGTTTAGTAATATTTTGAGGATATATATCTATTTATTAGGGATATTGGCCTGTACTTGTTTTCTTGTGCCCTTATGAGGCTCTGATTTCAGGATAATGCTGGCCTCATAACATTCATTTGGTAATGTTATCACCTCTTTGATTTTTTGAAAGTGTTTGAGAAAAATTGGATTATTTTTTAAATGTTTGGTAGAATTCATCAGGAAAACCATATGATACTGGGCATTTCTTCTTGGGAGATTTTCAGTTATTGCAGGAATCTCCTTAATCACTTTTGGTTAGTTTATATGATTGATTTTTTTTATGACTCAGTCTTAGTCAGTTGTATGTTTCTAGGAATCCATACATTTTCCTAGGTTATCCAATTATTTGGTGTATAATTGTTCGTAGTAGTCTTTTACTATCATTTGTATTTCCATGGCAACTGTTTCAATGTTACCTCTTTCATTTGTAATATTATTCGAGTCTATCACTCTTTTTCCTCAGTCCAGCTAAAGGTTTGTCAATTTTTACATTTTTTAAAAACAAAGTTCTTACTTTTCATAATGTTTTTTTTTTGTCTGTTTGTTTGTTTTTCTGGCTCCTAGTTTTATTTTTGTTTTATACTAATATTTTTTTCTTATAACTTTGGCTTAGATTGTTTTTTTCTAGTTCCTTTATATATGAAGTTAGGCTGCTTGCTTGAGATATGTCCTTTTTCTTTTTCATTTTTATTTTTCAATTTCAGTTTACATTCAATATTATTTTGTATTAGTTTCAGGTGTACAGCATAGTGGTCAGACAAATAATATACAAAGTGGTTCACTCAATATTTCAAGTACTCACCTGGCACTGTACATATTTATTACAATGCTATTGACTATATACTTTATGCTGTAATTTATATCCCTGTGACTATTTTGTAACTACCAATTATTAGTTTTTAACCTCTTCATATTTTTCACCCAGCACGCCAACTGTCCTCTACTCTGACAAGTCTTTCTCTGTATCTATGACTCTGTTTCTATTTTGTATGTTTGATTAATTTGCTCTTTTAGATACCACATATAAGGTGAGCCATGTGGTATGTGCCCTTTTCTGACTATTTCACTTAGATTAATGCCCTCTAAGTCCATCCATGTTTTCACACACATCAAGATTTCATTCTTTTTTGTGGCCAAGTAATATTCCATTGTATATATGTACAACCATTTTTTTTTTATCCACTAGTGTATCGGTGGGCGCTTGAGTTGTTTCCATATCATGGCTATATTAAATAGAGCTTTGGTGAACATAGGGGTGCATATAATCTTTTGAATTAATGTTTTAGGGTTCTTCAAGTATATTCCCAGAAGCTGAATCACTGGGTCATACAGCAGTTCCACTTTTAATTTTTGAGGTAAGTTCATACTGTTTACCACAGTAGCTGCACCAGTCTGCATTCCCTACAACACTACACAAGGGTTCACTTTCCTCGACATTGTCACAAACACTTGTTAATGGTTGATTTATTGATGATAGCCATTCTGACAGGTGTGAGGTGATATCTCATTGTAGTTTTAATTTTCAATTCTCTGATGATTAGGGACTTTGAGCATCTTTTCATATATCTTTTTTTTTTACATTTTATTCTTTATTGTTGAAGATATTATGGATGTCCCTTTATACCCCCATTTATCCCCTCCACCCTGCATCCACTCCACCCACAGGCCTTTCCCAGACCAATGTCTGTGTCCATGAGTTATGCTTATAAACATATAAGTTCTTTGATTAATCTATCCCCACCCAGTGCCCCATCCCCAACTTCCTTATGAGATCCCTCAGTCTGTGCCATGCTTCTATGTCTCTAGATCTATTTTGTTCCTCAGATGATTTTGTTTATTACATTCCACATATAAGTGAGATCATGTGGTACTTTGTCTTTCTCTGACTGGCTTATTTCACACCTGTCAGAATGCCTAGCATCAACAAATCAATGAATGACAAGTGCTGGCAAGGGTGTGGAGAAAAGGGCACCCTAGTACACTGCTGGTGGAAATGCAGAGTGGTGCAGCCACTATGGAAAGCAATATGGAATTTCCTCAAAAGATTGAAAATGGGCCTGCCATTTGATCCAGTAATCCCACTTCTGGAAATATATCTTAAGAAACCTGAAACACCAATCACAAAGAACTTATGCATGTCTATGTTCATAGCAGCACAATTTGCAATAGCTAAGATCAGGAAAGAGCCCAAGTGCCCATCAGTAGATGAGTGGATAAGAAAGCTGTGGGAGATTCACATCATGGAACACTATGCAGCTGTAAAAATGAAGGATATTTTATCCTTTGGGACAGCATGGAGGGAACTAGAAAGTATTATGCTAAGTGAAATAAGCAGGTTTGAAGTGATACTTCATTGTAGTTTTAATTTGCCTCTCTATGATGATTAGTAATGTTGAGCATTTTTTCATATGTTTCTTAGCCATCTGAATGTCCTCTTTGCAGAAGTGTCTATTTAGGTCCCTTGCTCACTTTTTGATTGGATTGTTTGTCTTCCTTTTGTTAAAATGTAAGAGTTCCTTATATATTTTGGATATTAACCCTTTAACAGGTGTGTCTTTGGCAAATACGTTCTCCCATACAGTGGGCTCCCTTTTCCTTTTGTTGATGATTTCTTTTGCTGTGAAGCTTTTTATTTTGATACAGTCCCATTTCTTTATTGTCTCCATTTCTCTTCCCTTAGAAGATGTATAGGAAAAATTATTGCTAAGAGAGATGTTTGAGATTTTGCTGCCTATGTTTTCCTCTAGGATTTTTATGTCTTACATTTAAGTCTTTTATCTATTTTTGAGTTTACTTTTGTGTATGGTGTAAGTTGGTGGTCTAGCTTCATTTTTTCAGTAGTATAGTTGGCAATTAGAAAGTGTTATGTCTGCCACATTATTATTCTTTCTCTAGATGTTTTGGCTATTCATAGTCATTTCGGAGATCCATGCAAATTTTAAAGTTATGTTTTCTATTTCTTTGAAAAAACACCTGTCCAGTTTTCCCAGCACCATTTATTGAAGAGACAGTCTTTACTCCATTGTATGCTTTTGACGCCTTTGTCAAATATTAATTGACCATAATGGGAAGGGTCAATTTCTGGGCTGTTTGTTCTGTACCACTGATCTATATGTCTGTTCTTGTGCCAGTACCAGGCTGTTTTGCTTACAGTGGCTTTGTAGTATAATTTGATATATGGTGTTTTGATCCTTCCAACTTTGTTCTTTTTCAAGATAACTGTGGCTATTTGGGGTGTTTTTTGGTTCCATATAAGTTTTCAAAGTGTTTGTTCTAGATCTGTGAAATATGCTGTAGGTATTTTAATGAGCATTGAATTGAATTTATAGATTGTTTTGGGTAGTATGTACATTTTAATGATATTAATTCTTTCAATCCATGAACTTGGTATATTTTTCCACTTGTTTATATCTTCTTCTATTTATTTTTTCAGTGTCCTGTAGTTTTCTGAGTATAGGTCTTTTACATCCTTGGTTAAGATTATTCCTAGGTATCTTATTTTTTTAGATGCAATAGTAAATGGGATTTTTTTTTTTTAGTTTCTCTTTCTGAGAGTACATTATTGGTATATAAAACTGCAATCAATTTCTGTGTGTCAATTTGTATACTGCTACCTTGCTGAATTCATTTATTAAATCTACTAGTTTTTTGGTGGAGTCTTTAGGATTTTCTATGTACCATGTCATCTGCAAATAATGACAGTTTTGTTTCCTCCTTTCCAATTTGGATGCCCTTTATGTTTTCTTCTTGTTTGATCACTGTGGCTAGTACTTCTAGTACTATGTTGAGTAACAGTGGTGAAAGTGGACACCCCATCTTGTTCTTGTTCTTAGAGGAAATGGTTTTAGATTTTGCCTATTGTGTATGATGTTGGCTGTAGGCTTGTCATATATGACCTTTATTATGTTGAGATATGATCCCTCTATTCCCACTTTGGAGAGAGTTGTTTATGAAAAATTGGTGTTGGATTTTATTGAATGCTTTTTCCACATCTATTGATTGATCATGTGATTTTTGTCTTTCAGTTTGTTTATGTGATGTATTACATTTATTGATTTGCGAATATTGTACTAGCCTTGCATCCCTGGAATATATCATCCCCCTTGCTCATGGTGTATGATCTTTTTGATATATTGTTGGATCCAATTTGCTAATATTTTGTTGAGGATTTTAGCATCCATGTTCATCAGGGGTATTGGCCTGTAATTCTCTTTCTTTGTACTGTCTTTATCTGGTTTTGGAATTAGACTGGCCTCATAAAAAGAGCTTGGAAGTATTTCTTCCTCTTTTTTTATTTTTTTAATATATCTTTATTGATTTCAGGGAGAGAGAGAGAAACATCAATGATAAGCGAGTCCTCATTAATCAACTGCCTCCTGCATGTCTTCCACTGGGAATCGAGCCAGCATCCCAGGCACTTGCCCGACCAGGGATAGAGGTACCATCTCTTCAATCTTAGGTCAATGCTCAATGGCTGAGCCATGCTGGCTAGGCCCACTTGGATTTCTTTGAAATAATGTGAGGAGAGTAGGTGTTCATTCTTCTTTGAATGTTTGGTAAAAAATCTCCTGTGAAGCCATAGGGGCCAGGGCTTTTGTATGCTGAGAGACCTTTGATTACTGCTTCAACTTCATCAGCAATTATCAGCCTATTCAGTTTTTCTGATTCTTCCTGACTGAGTTTTGTAAGATTGCATTTTTCTAGAAACTTGTCCATTTCATCCTGGTTGTTCAGCTTGGTGGGATATAGTTGTTCCTAGTATTTTCTTACAATCCTTTGTATTTCTGTTGGGTCAGTTGTTATTTCACCTCTTTCATTTCTGATTTGATTTATTTCAGTCTTCTCTCTTTCTTTCTTGATGAATTTGACTAAAGGTTCATCGATCTTATTTATCTTTTCAAAGAACCTGCTCTTGGTTTTGCTGATCTTTTTTATTTTTTTGCCTCTATGTCATTTATTTCTGTTCTGATTTTTTTTTTTTTTTAACATATCTTTATTGATTTCAGAGAGAGGAAAGGAGGGGGAGAGAGAGAGATAGAAACATCAATGATGAGAGAGTCATTGATCAGCTTCCTAGCCCACAATCCAGGCATGTGCCCTGTCCGGGAATTGAACCCCAATCTCCTGGATCCTAGGCTGATGCTCTACCGCTGAGCCACACTTGGCCGGGCATGCTCTGATCTTTATTATTTCCTTCCTTCTGCTTACTCTGGACTTTTGTTGTTGTTCTCTTTCTAAGCTTTCAGGTTGTAGGTTTAGAGTCTATTAGAAGTTTTTCTTGTTTTTTGAGATGAGCCTGTAGTGCTATGAACTTCCCTCTCAGGACTGCTTTCATTGTGAACCATAGAGTTGGAGGTGTTGTGTGTTCATTTTCATTTATTTTCAGGAAGTTTTTGATTTCTTTCTTGATCTTTTGGTAACCCATTCACTGTTTAAAAACATTCTGTTTATCCTCCATGTGTGTGAATGTTTTTTAGTGTTTTTATTGTGGTTGATTTCTAATTTCATGCCATAGTGATCTGAGAAGATGCTTGATATGATTTCAATCTTCTTGAACTTCTTAGAGACTTTTGTGTCCTAACATGTGGTCTAACTTTGAGAATGTCCTGCGTGCACATGAGAAGAATGTATATTCTGCAGCATCGTGGTGGAATATTCTGTAAATGTCAACTAAATCCATTTAATCTAGTGTGTCATTTAGATTTATTGTTTTGTTTGGATTTTTTGTTTGGAAGACCTATCCAGTGAAGTCAGGGGGACATTAAAGTCCCATAGTATGAATGTATTGTTGTCGATCTCTCCCTTAAAGTCCTCTGGAAGTTGTTTATGAATTTAGGTGCTCCTATATTGGGTGCATATATTTTTATCAGGGTTATATCCTGTTGTTAGATTGATCCCTTTATTATTATGCAATGATCTTTCTTGTCTGTAGTTATGTTTTACATTTTGAAATCTATTTTGTCCAATATAAGTATTGTTACCCCAGCTTTTTTTTTCATTTCCATTTGCAAGGAAATTTATTTTCCATCCCTTCACTCTCATTCTATGTGAGTATTTTGTTTGAAGTGATGTCTTGTAGACAGTATATATTTGGGCCATGTTTTCTTATCCATTCAGCCATTTTATATATTTTTATTGGGGCATTTAATACATTTACAGTTAAGGTTCTTATTGAAAGATATTTATCTATTGCCATTTTGTTTCTTTATGCCTATGTTTCTCATTGTTTTTATTTCTACTTCTAATTACAGCAGTTCCTTTAACACTTCCTCTAATGCTACTTTTGTAGTGATAAACACTTTTAGCTTTCTTTTGTCTACGAAGCTCTTTATTTCACCATCTATCTTGAATGATAATCATGCTGGATAGATTACTCTTGGTTTTAGATCCTTGTTTTGCATTACCTTGAATACTTCAAGCCATTCCTTCCTGGCCTGTAGAGTTTCTGATGAGAAATCAGCTGAAAGCCTTATGGGGGCTCCTTTGTAGGTAACAGATTGCTTTCCTCTAGCTTTGTTTAAGATTCTCTCTTTGTCTTGAATTATTGGCATTTTTATTTATGAGGTATCTGGGTGTGCCCTCTTTAGATTCTCCTTCCTTGAAATTCTCTTTGTTTCCTGAGCTTGTGTGTCTGTTTCCTTGACCATGTTAGGGAAGTTTTCTGCCATTATTTCATCAAACAAGTTTTCTAACAGTTGCTTACTTTCGACCTTCTCTGGTACTCTTATAATGTGAATGTTGTTATATTTCTTGTTGTCTCACAGCTCCCTTAAACTGTCCTCCTGTTTTTCAATTGTTTTTTCTTTTTGGATCCCTGATTGAGTGATTTTTTCCTACCCTGTCTTCTAATTTGCTAATCTGATCCTCAGCTTCCTCTAATCTGCTGTTTACTCCTTCCAATGTATTCTTTATTTCTGCTATGTCATTCTTAATTTTCTTCATAGTTTCAAAATCTTTTTCTCATACTCTTGAACATCCTTACAATCAGTTATCCAAACTCTATATCTGATAGGTTGCTTACCTCTGTTTCATTTAGCCCTTTTTTCTGGAGACTCCTCTTCTTCTTTCATTTGGGGCTTGTTTTTTCTTCTCATTTTAGCTGCCTTTTTGGGTTTGTTTCTAAATATTAGGCAGATATGCTAGGACTGTCAGTCTTTTTGGATGGTCTCTGATATAGGCCAATGTCAGACACAATTTGTGACTGGCCCTGAGTACCCTGTTTGGGGCTATCAATAGCCCTCAGCTTGAGGTCTTTTCTGCTGGGACTGGGTGTGTTTGGACAGGACCAAGATGCACACTTAAGTCTACTTTTCCAAGGCCTGGGTCCAGAAGCAGATCAAGCAAAGACTCAAAGCACTCCGAGATCTGCCTCTGCCTGCAGGCTGATTAATGTGATTCTGGTAATGAGCTTCAGGCTGTAGAAGCTCCACAGATTAAGGGAGATGTTTTCCAGCAGGGTGAGGCAATTCCTTCCACCTCAGGCAAAAGCTGAAAATAGTCTGCCTGAGAAAGTTGTCCTCGACAGTCTAGGGTAATCGCTCAGCACAGAAATCCAGATGTGTGCCCTCTGATCTCACTCTCCAGAGCTCACAGCCCCAGACTCTCCCCACACATATCCAGCCCACTCCACCACCCCCTCCACCAGAACCCAAGGTGAGTGGCTGCACACAAAACTGTATGTCTTGGCTCTTTATGAGAGTGCTTGCAGGTCCAGCTGCCTCTTTCTGGAAAACAGAAATTCAGCTGCTTTTCACAGTCAGATGTTATGTGGGCACCTTTCTCAGCTCTGGTGCTCTTGCCTGGGAGCCCAGATTGGGGTTTAGGCCCCAGGGTCCTCAGTCAGAACCCCCAAAAGCTGTGATATTCCTCCGGACCTTCAGCTGCTGCCTGTGGGAGCCCAGTCAGCCCTCTCACCTCTGCAGTTCCTGACAGTCCCTGTGCAGTTTCCACTTTTCCTCCTTGGTTATGCAGATGCTCACCAGCTAGTCTTCATTTGTTTTTCAGGATGGTTTTCCTATGTTTTAGTTGTAAATCCAGATTGGTCCTAGGAGAGTGTCAGTGTAGCTTCCACTCAGTCTGCTGCCATCTTGGATCACCTCAATTCTTGGATCTCCTAGAATTCTTAAATCTTCTTATTGAATTTATTCTTCCAGTATTATAAAATATTCCTATTTATCTTTATTTATTTTATAGTTAACTTAGTTTGAATTTAGTATAATTCCATAAACTATTAGAGTGTGGGAAGTATCTCTGTTGCATTTTTCTATTTTGGGTGTCTTTATACATTTTAGATCTAGCTTTGATAATCCATTGTGACTTTTTTCTTTCAAATGGTGTACTTAATCAATATTTATTTATATTTTTGTGGTAAGAATATTTAATATAAGATTTATTTTCTTAAAGAAATTTTTGAAATTCATCTTTGTTGTTGAAAATGTTACAGATGTCCCCTTTTCCCCCATTGATCCTCTCTACCCTGCATCCGCCCCATCCTAGGCCTTTCCCATACTATTGTCTGTGTCCCTGGGTTATGCCTATAATTTCTTTGATTAATCTGTCCCCACCCACCCTCGTCTTCCCTCTGAGATTCCTCAGTTTGTTCCATGCTTCAATGTCTTTGGATCTTTTTTGTTCATCAGTTGATTTTGGTCATATATTCCACATATGAGTGAGATCATGTGACACTTTTCTTTCTCTTACTGGCTTATTTCACTTAGCATAATACTCTTCAGTTCCATCCATGCTGTCCCAAAAAGTAAGAGATCCTTCTATTTTACAGCTGCATAGTATTCCATGGTGTAAATGTACCACAACTTTTAGCTTTTTTTTTTAATCCTAATCCGAAGATATTTTTTCCAATGCTTTTCAGAGAGAATGGAAGGGAGAGAGGGAGAGAGAGAGACATAGATGTGAAAGAGACACACCAATTGGTTGCCTCCCACATGTGCCCTGACAGGGACTAGAGATCAAGCCTGCACCTGAGGTACATGCCCTTGGGTGTAATGGAACCCGAGACCCATCAGTCCACAGGCCAATGCTATAACCACTGAGCCAAATCAGCTAGGGCTACCACAGCTTTTTTATTCACTTATCTGATGGGCACTTGGGCATTTTTCAGATGTTAGCTATTGTGAATTGTGCTGCTATGAACATAGAGGTGCATAAATTGTTTCTGATTGTTGTTTTTGGTGTCTTAGGATATCTTGCTAGAAGTGGGATCACTGGGTCAAATGACAGTTTCATATTTAATTTTCTGAGGAAACTTTGTACTGTTTTCCATAGCAGATGTACCAGTCTGCATTCTCACCAGCAATGCACTAAGGTTCCCTTTTCTCCACAACCTTGCCAGCCCTTGTTTGTTGATTTGTTGATGGTAGCCATTCTGACAGATGTGAGTTATCTCATTGTTGTATTATTTTACATTTCTCTGATGATTAGTGACTGAGCATTTTTTCATATATCTCTTGGCCATCTGTATATCCTCTTTGGAGACGTGTCTAACTTAGTTTTTTGCCCATTTTTTAATCGGATTGTTTGCCTTCCTTTTGTTAAGTTGTATATGTTACTTGTATATTTTGTTATTAACCCCTTATCAGATATGTCTTTGTCAAAGATGTCCTCCTATACAGTAGGCTTCCTTTTTGTTTTGCTGACGGTTTCTTTTGCTATGCAGCAGCTTTTTAATTTCATATTGTTCCATTTGTTTATTTTCTCCTTTGTTTCTTTTGCTGTACAACATGGTAATGTTAACTATAAACACTTTGTTAAACAGAATACTTCTAGTCCTTATTCATCTTAGTACATTTATATTTAATGTAATTACTTTACATTTAGATATAAATTTCACATCTTATTTATATTTATGTGTTGTATGTTTTTAATGAATTTGACAAGGGTGTCTTTATTTTATTTTTTAAAAATATTTATTGGGGTGACATTGGTTAATGAGATTATATGGCAATTAATTGTTCATTTCTGTGATACATGATCTGTATATTGCAGTGTATGCTCATCACTCAAACTCAAATTATCTTCCATCACCAATTTGGCCCTCTTTACCCTTTACAAACCTCCACCATTCCTCCCTCTAAAAACCACCATACTGTTGCCTGTGTCTATGAGTTTCTATTTTATATCCCATATGTGAGTAAAATCACATCGTTCTTAACTATTTCTGACTGACTTAGCATAGTATTCTCTAGGTCAATACATGTCACAAATGACAGTATTTCATCTTTTCTTATGGCTGAGTAGCATTCTATTGTATATATGTTCCATATCTTCTTTATCCAGCCCTCTGTTGCAGAACACTTTGGTTTTTTTCCATGTCCTGGTAACCATAATTAATGCTTCAACAAACATGGGTGCATATAGTTTTTCAAATAAATGTTTTCCATTGTGGGATGTAGATATTCAGAAGAGGGGTTGCTGAGTAATGAGGTAACTCTATTCTTCTGTTTTTAAAGAACCTCCATACTGTTTTTCATAGTGGCTGTACCACTTAACATTCCCAGCAACAGTGAATAAGGATTCCTTTTTCTCCACAACCTCTCCAAAACTCAATATTACTTGTCTTATTGAAAATAGTCATTCTATAAGGTATGAGGTGGTATTTCATTGTAGTTTTGATTTGCATTTCCTAATAGCTAGTGAAGTTGAACATCTTTTCATATATCTGTTGCATGCTTTTCTGTTTTCTTGGCAGAGGTGTTTGTTCAGGTCCTATGCCCATTTTTTAAAAATTGTTGCATAATTATTATTTTTTTATTATTGACACTATTACAGGTATCCCCATTCCCTCCTCTAGTCCACCTCCACCCAACTCCTGTCCCCCTTTCCCTCTAGCCATCACACACTGTTGTCTGTGTGTAAGAATTATGCATATATGTTCTCTGGCTAATTCTTTCACTCTCTTTCTTCCAGTCTCCCCTCCCCCCCCCAGCTCTTCTGACATTTTTAGTCGGTTCCATGTATCCATGCCTCAGGTTCTATTTTACTTGTTGGTTTGTTTTTTAAATTTATTTATTTATTTTATTAAATGTATTCAGGTGACAATGGTTAATGTGAATATATAGGATTCAAGTGTGGGTTTCTATGTTACAAGGTCTGTTTATTGCTTTGTGTGCACACCACCAAAGGTAATATCTTCTCCTGTCACCATATATTAAGATTCCCTTCATCCCCCAACTCCTTCTCCCTGGCAACTACCACATTGCTGTTTATGTCCACAAGTTTCAATTTTATATCCCACATATGAGTGACATCATTTGGTTCTTAGCTTTTTCTGACTGACTTATTTCACTTAGCATAATATTCTTGAGATCCATCCATGTTGTTGCACATGGCAGTATTTCATCATTTCTTATGGTTGAGTAGTATTCCATCGTGTACATGTACCACATGTTTATCCAGTCCTTTATTGCAGGACACTTTGGTTGTTTCCATGTGTTGGCCACCGTAAATAATGCTGCAATGAACATAGGGTTGCATATTTCTTTGCAAGTACATGTTTTCCAGTTTTTTTGATATATAAACAGAGGGACTGTTGAGTCATATGGTAGCTCTATTCTTAATTTTTTGAGGAATCACCAGACTGTTTTCTGTAGTGGTTGAACCAGTCTACATTTCCATCAGCAGTGAATGAGGGCTCTCTTTTCTCCACAACTTTTCTAACACATGTTATTGCTTGTTTTGTTGATAATAGCTACTCTAACAAGTGTGAGGTGGTATCTCATTGTAGTTTTGATTTGCATTTCCCTAACTGCTAGTGAGGTTGAACATCTTTTCTTATATCTATTGGCTGTTCATATGTCTTCTAAGGAGAAGTGTCTGTTCAGGTCCTCTACCCACTTTTAGATTGGGTTGTTTGTTTCTTTGGTGTTGTTTTATGAGTTCTTTATATATTTTGAAATTAAACCTTTGTCTCAGTTACTCTTTGGAAGTATCATCTCCCATCTGATTGGTTGCCTCTTTGTTTGTTTGTCTGTTTCTTTTGCTGTGCAGAAGCTTTTTAGATTGATACAATCCCATTCTTTTATTTTTGCCTTTACTTCCCTTGCCTTGGGATCAAGTTCATAAAATGTTGTCTGTGATCAACGTCCATAAGTTTGGTACCTGTGTTTTATTCTTTTGGGTATCATATTTAGTTCTTTGATCCATTTTGGGTTAATTTTTGTACATGGGGAAGGATTCTAATCTAGTTTGTTTTATTTGCACGTGGCTTTTCAGTTTTCCCAGCACCATTTATTCAAGAGACTATCTTTACTTCATTGTGTGTTTCTGGCTCCTTTGTTGAAAATTAACTACCCATATATATGTGGTTTTATATCTGGGCTTTCTATTCTTTTTCACTGATCTATGTGTCATTTTCTGTGACAATACCATAGTGTTTTGATTATTGTAGCTATATAGTGTAATTTGAATTCAGGTAGCATGGTACCTCCAGCTTCGTTCATTTTTCTCAGGATTTCTCTGTCTATTCAGGATCTTTTGTGGTTCCTTACAAATCTAATGATTTCTTATTCTATTTCTTTACAAAATGACATGGTATTTTGATGGGAATTGCATTAAATCTGTATATTGCTTCTGGTAATATGGCCATTTTAACTACGTTGATTTTTCCAATCCATGAATAAAGGATATTTTTTCATTTTGTTGTCTTTTTAAATCTCTTTTAATAATGCTCTGTAGTTTTCAGTATATAGTGTATATAGGTTTTTCACATTCTTTGTTAAGTTTATTCTTAAGTATTTTATTCTTTTGGTTGCATTTACAAAAGGAATTATTTTTTTATTTATTTTTCTGAAGTATTTTAGTTAATATCCAGGAAGGAATTGGATTTTTCTACATTGATTTTGTATCCTGCAAATTTACTGTATTTTTTTTTATTGTTTCTAATAGTTTTTTTGGTGGAGTCCTTAGGGTATTCTATATACAGAATCATGTCATCCTCCAAAAGTGACAGTTTTACTTCATCCTTCCTCATTTGGATGTCTTTTATTTCTTTCTCTTGCCTTATTGTTCTGGCTAAGAATTCCAGAACTATGTTGAATAAGAGTGGTGAGAGTGGACAACCTTGTCATGCTCCTGATCTTAGATGAAAAGCTTTCAGTTTTTCACCATTGAGTATGATATTAGCTGAGGGTTTATTATATATGGCTTTTATTATGTTAAGGTACTTTTTTCTATTCCTAGTTTATTGAGTTTTTGTTCAAAAATGGACGTTACATCGTATCCTGTGCTTTTTCTGCATCTATTCATAAGATCATATGATTTTTTATCCTTTCCTTTGTTAATGTGATTGATTTACATATGTTAAACCACCCTTGTGCCCCTGGAATGAAGCTCACTTGATCATCGTGTAGTATTTTTACATATATTGTGTTAGATTTGCTAGCATTTTATTTAGGATTTTTGCATCTATATTCATCTGAGATATTGGTCTGTAGTTTTCTTTTTTTGTGTGTGTTATCCTTGCCAGGTACTGGTGTCAGGATTATATTGGCTTCATAAAATGTATTAGAAAGTATTGCCTCTTCTTCAATTTTTTGGAAGAATTTGAGAAGGATAGGTATTATATCCTTGAACTGTTGGTCGAATTCACTGGTGAAAACATCTGGTCCTGAAGTGTTTTTTTGGGGGGAGGGGAGGTGCTTGATGGTTGTTTCAATTTTCTTGCTGCTGATCACTCTATTTAGATTTTCCAATTCTTCATGATTTAGTCTAGGAAGGTGTTAAGTAAAGACAATAGGAAGTAGGTGTCCCTTTGTGCCTTCCATTTGTCGTGTTCTAGGAACATTCTACCCTGGAGCACCTAGACATTGACTCTTTTTCAGCAGCAGTTAGCTCCAAACAGCCTACCCAGCCTTCCTGGTTGACCCATAGCTGACCCACTGGTAGAATGCATGAATAGAAACCCATAGAGTTGCCACCCCTCCCCCGTGGTTTTGGTAACCACATGTAGGCTGCCCCATTGCTATAGAAAACTCGATAAATTAAGCGCTTATAAAAAATACTATAAGAATAGCTTCCTGAGGGGCCTTAGAACTCTCCAATGGGGCCGCTCACCGGACACTCCTGAAGCCAAGGAGCTGCCTCAGTTCCCCTGAGTCTTAGAAACACTCTTTGGGTGGTGAGGACTTGCTTTACCCTTTGTCTTACTTTGCTTTACTCTGACTGTTTTGCTTAATCCTCCAATAAATAGTGTTTTGTTGTCTTAGCTCCATCTCAAGTGTGCATGGTAAATGTGTATTTGACCTCTAAATTCTGTGGCCACATAAGATGTAGCCCCTTGTCCCTACAAAAGGTTATATATTTCTAGAAACCTATCCATTTCTTGTAGGTTATTGAATTTGGTGGCATATTGTCATTCATAATAATCTAGTATAATCCTTTTTATATCTGTGATGTCTATGGTGACTTCTCTCTCATTTCTAATTTTGTTTATATGGTGCTTTTCCCTTTTTACTTAGTGAGTCTAGCCATGGGTTTGTCAATTTTATTAATCTGTTCAAAGAACCAGCTTTTTTTTTTTTAATTAATTTTTGTATAGTCTTTTTGTTCTCTATTTCACTCAATTCCGCTCTAATTTTTATGATTTCCTTTCTTCTGATGACCTTGGGTAGCTTTTCTTCTTCTTTATCTAGTTCTTTGAGATGTGATTTTAGGTTGCATACTTGTAATTTTTCCTGTTTCTTGAGATAAGCCTGTAACGATATAAATTTCCCTTTTATTACTCCTTTTGCTGCATCCCAGGAGTTTGATATGTTGTATTGTCATTCTCATTTGCCTCTATATAACTTTTGATCTCATCTTTTATTTCTTCTTTGATTCAGTCATTTTTCAGTAGTTTGTCGTTTAATCTTCATATATTTGTGGGTTTCTTTATTTCTTTTTTTGCAGTAGATTTATAATTTCAAACCATCATGGTCAGAGAATATGCTTGGTATAACTTCAATCTTTTTCAATTTGTTGATGCTAGTTCTGTGCCCCAACATATGGTCTATCCTTGAGAATGTTCCATGTGCACTGGAGAAGAATGTGTAATCTGATGTTCTGGAATGAAAGTCTCTGTAAATGGCAATTATGTCCATTTGGTCTAGCGTTTCATATAAGGCTGATATTTCTTTATTGATTTGCTGTTTGGTTGATCTGTCTAGAGCTGTCAAAGGAGTATTAAGGCCCCCAACTATGACTGTGTTTTGATCTGTTTTTCCCTTTAGTTCTGTGAATAGTTGCTTTATATATGTTGATGTTCCTTGGTTGGGTGTATATATATTAAGAAGTGTTATGTTTTCTTGATGTAGTGTCCCCTTTATCATTGTAAGTGTCCATATTTGTCTTTTGTTATCTTTGTTGTCTTGAAATCTATTTTGTCAGATACAAGTATGGCTAGAGCCTGCTTTTGATGGATGTTATTTTCTTGGAAAATCATTTTACACTCTTTCACTTTGAATCTACCTTTGTTTTGGCAACTTAGATATGTCTCTTGTAGGCAGCATATGACTGGGTTTTGTTTTTTGATCCACTCTGCTTCTCTGTGTCTCTTTATTGGTGAATTCAGACCATAAAAGAGACACAGAGAAGCAGAGTGGATCATTTTATCTATAGCCATTTTATCTTTTGTTTACTGTTAGCTCTGTGCCTCTATTTTTTTGTTTTTTGTTTTGTTTCGTTTTGTTTTTTATTTGTACTTCTGTCTGCTGTTTTGTTTGCTGGCATTTCATAGTCCTTTCCTCTGTGTCCTCTTTTTTTAATCTATGTGTCCTGGTTTGGGGATTTTTGTGTGTGGTTGCCATTAGGTTTAAAAAGAATAATAAAGTTACATATATACAATAGATTTTTTTCTTTCTAGTGCATCTGATGTTCATCTTCCTTTGCCAGTTCAGACCTTTATCCCCTCCACCTTTATATATTTGCTGTCACAAATTATCCCTGTTTATGCTGTATTTTGGTGATCTTACTTGCAGTTCTGTTACGTTATGATCTTTTTCTCAAGTATAATATCTCCCTTGAGTATTTCCTGCAATGGAGCTTTTCTGGCAATAAAATTTCTCAGCCTCTGTGTGTACAGAAATGCCTTTATTTCTCCTTCATATTTAAAGGATGATTTTTCTGGATATATTATTTGTGGCTGATAATTTCTTTCTTTTGTATGTTTGGATATTTGGTTCCACTCTCTTCTGGCTTGCAGAGTTTCTGATGAGAAGTTGAACAAAATTCTGATGGATTTCCCTTTGTAGGTCACCTCTTTCTTTTCTCTGGTTGTTTTGATAATTTTTCTGTCATTAATTTTTTAACAGTTTTAATACAATGTGCCTTGGAGAGGACCTCTTTTGATTTAGGTAGCTAGGTGTTCTGTTTGCTTCCTGGCTTTGAGAATCTAGTTTTTTCTATAGTTTTGGGACATTTACATCCAGTATTTTTTTGAATAAACTCTTTACCCTTCTCCCTCTCTTCTCCTTCTGGCATGCCTATTATTCTAATATTATGTTTTATAATGGAGTCAGATAGTTCTTGTAGGGATCTTTCATTTTTCTTTATGCTCAGGTCTCTCTCTTCTTCCCTCATTTCCAGATTCTTATTTTTGATATCACTATTTTTTCCTCCATCTGGTTGACTGTTTTCTATGCCTGGTAGCTCATTCTTAATCTTAATAGCATGTTTTATTTCCAGGGTTTCTGACTGGTTCTTTTTTAAAGTTTCTATCTCTGTAAAGTACTCATTTTTTCATTGATTTGTTTTCTGAGTGCACTGAATTGTCTGTCTGTATTTTCTCACATCTCAGAACTGCAATCTTGAAATGTCTCTCATTTATATCACATATTTTCATGTGTTCCAGCTTGCTCTCTCAAGTATAATACTCCCTTGAGTATTCTTTCTGATCATTCTTGTTACCATGGTTATTTATGGTACTTGCTACTCTCCTTTTTCTAGACATAAATTTCCCTTCTATAGCAGTAGTGTTTCTACTATTTTCCACTAGATGGCACTGAATGGCAAGATATTTTTTACCTTTTTTATCTCCCACACTTGACCTCTGCGTCTTCCCTAACCCACAATAACTATGCTGCTTGGGCTTGGGGCTTGTTTTGTCCTTCCCATAATGGCAAACCTGGACCCTAAGTTTCTAGTCCCAAGCATCAAAATTGGGGACCAGTCACAGAAAAAAGTTCCCTGACCTAACACCTAGGGCATCAGGTGGCAATTTGTGGGAGTCTAAGGGTTAGCAGGGCTCTGTGGTTTCATTTCTTTGTCAGATATACTCCACCTGACAGTGAACAGCCTTGTGGCAGAACTCCACATCCTGTCATGTTTCTGCTGGTTCAGTCACTTTTTACTCTCTTTGTCTTACTGGACTGTCTCTTGCAGCTCTTTGTTTCTCAGGTCCAAAGGAAATGCCTGATACTGCCAGCTTCCTCCCCACTCCTGGCCCCACCATGTTGTGAGCTCCTGGCTGCAGTACTGTGCCTGAGGGCCATCCAAGGTTTCCTCACTTCTTGTCATCCTGCTTATTCCCAGTTTCCCACCTTTAGATGTTTTGATGTGCTGGTTTCTTATGCATGCCTCTGTGTTGAGCAAGGAACTCTTTGTTGAGTTACTGGTGGTAAGTTTGTTGAAATTTCAGGTGTAGAAGCCAAGGGTATCTCTAACTCTGCCCTTGCTCTGATGTCACCTCACATGTCTTTTGTCTGTTTGTTTTGTTCATTAGATTCCACATATAAGTGAGATAATATGGTACTTGTCTTTCTCTGACTAACATATTTCACTTAGCATAACACACTCCATGTCCATATATCCTCTCACAAAAGGTAAGAGTTCCTTCATTTCTAGCTGTGTGGTATTTCTTTGTGTAAATGTATCACAGCTTTTTAATCCACTCACCTACTATAGGCACTTAGGCTACTTCCAAATTTTTGCTATTGTAAAAAACTCTGCAATGAAGGCAGGGGTGCATATACTCTTTTGAATTAGTGCTTTGGTATTTATAGAATATATTCTCTGAGGTGGTATCACTGGGTCAAAAGGCAGGTCCATTTTTTTATTTTTTAAGGAAACCCCATACTGTTTTCCCCAATGATGCATCATTTTGCATTCCCACCAATAGTGCACTTGGATTCCCTTTTCTCTGCAGCCTCACTAGCATTTATTTTTGTTGATTTATTGATGCCAGCAATTCAGACAGGTATGAGATTATACTTTATTATAATTTTAATTTGCATCTCTGAAATGATTAATGAGATTGAGCAGTTTTCATATGCCTATTGACCAACTATATGTTTTCTATAGAGAGGTGTGTATTCAGGTTGTTTGCCCATTTTTAATTGGATTGTCTTTCTGGTGCCTATAATATATTGAGATATCATCACTCAATTCCCACTTTGCTGAGAGTTTTTATTATAAATAGGTGCTGAATTTTTTAAATGCCTTTATACAGCTATTGATATCATGTGATTTTTATCTTTCAATTAGCTTATGTGCTGTATCACATTTATTGATTTGCGAATATTGTACCAACCTTGCATCACCAGAATAAATTTCACTTTGTCATTGTTTATGACCTTTTTAATGGTATTGTTGTAATATTTTCTGAGGCTCTGAACATCTATATTTATCAGGAATATTGGCCTATAATTTTATTTCCTTGTAGTATCTGTATCTGATTTCAAATTAAAATAATGCTGGCCTGGTTAAAAGAGTGTGGAATTCACCCCTTTTCTAGAATATTTGGAATAGTTTGAGAAGGATAGGTGTTAGTTTTTCTTTAAATGTTTTGTAAAATTCTCCTGTGAAGCCATCTAATTTAGGACTTTTGTTTGTGGAGTTTGTTTGTTTTTATACTATTGTTTCAATTTCATTTCTTGTTATTGGTCTATTCAGTTTTCTGATTTTTTCTGATTCAGTTTTGATAGATTGTATGATTCTAGGAATTGTTCATTTTCCCTGAGATATCCAATTTGTTGGCATATAGTTGTTCATATTATTCTCTTATAATCCTTTTTATTTCTCTGGTGTCAGTTGTTACTTCACCTTTTCCATTTTTGATTTTATTTATTTGGGTCCTCTCTATTATTTTTTTTATGAGATTGGCTAAAGTTTTATCAATCGTGTTTATCTTTTCAAAGAAAGAGGTCTTGGTTTCATTGTTCTTTAGTATTATTTTTTAGCCTCTATGACAGTTATTTCCACTCTGATCTTTATTATTTCCATCGTTCTACTATTCTATTTGTTCTTTTTCTAGTTCATTCAGGTGTAGGGTTAAATTTTTTATCTGAGATTTTTCTTGCTTTTTGAGGTAGGACTGCAATTTTTCTCAGGATGACTTTTGGTATGTCTCATAGATTTTGAATTTCTGTGTTTCCATTTTCATTTGTAGACAGCTAATTTTTTATTTCTTCTTTGGCCTCAGTATTAACTCATTCATTGTAAAATTACATGTTATTTTCCTCCATGTGTTTTACTGTTTTTAGTGTGTTTTTTTAGTTTCATGCCACTGTGATCTGAGGATATGCTTTATAATTTTTCAATCTTGAATATAATAAGATGTATTTTGTTTCCTAAAATGTTGTTTACCTTTGATAATGTTCCATATGCACTTGTGAATAATGTATATTTTGCTGCTTTGGATTGCAATGTTCTGTAAATATCAATAAAATTTATTTAATCTAGTGTGTTGTTTAATGTCTCTGTTTCCTTATTGATTGTTTTTCTGGAAAATCTATTCAGTGATGACTTTGGGGTGTTCAAGTCTCCTACTATAAATGTATTGTGTTTGATATCTCCCTTAAAGTCCACCAAGTTTTTTTATATATGTAGGTGCTCCTATATTGGATGCACATATGTTTACCATGGTTATATCCTCCTGTTGGATCAATACCTTTATTATTATATAGTGACCTTCTTTGTCTCTTGTATGACCTTTGTTTTGAAGTGTACTTTCTTAGATATAGGTATTGCTACACAAGATTTTATTTCATTTCCATTTGCTTGGAATGTTTTTTCCATCCCTTCGCTTTCAGCCTGTGTGAATCTTTTGTTCAGATGTGGATCTCTTGTAGAATGTATATATATGGGCTATGTTTTCTTGTCCATTCTGCTACCACTATTTTGCCTGGAACATTTAATAAATTCACATTTATAGTTATTATTGATAGGGATTTACCTATTGTTATTTTATTTCTTTATGCCTATGTTTCTCTCTCTCTCTTTCATATTCTACTTAAAGCCATCCTTTTAATATTTGCTGCTTTGATGGCAATGTACTCTTTTAGCTTTTTTTTTTTTTAATTTGGGAAGTTCTTTTACTCACCTTCAATTTTATTTTTTTAATTATTTTTCCATTTTAAAAAAATGTCTTTATTGATTTCAGAGAGAGGAAGGGAGAGGGAGAGAGAGATATCAAATCATCGGTGATGAGAGAGTCATTGACCAGCTGCCTCCTGCATGCCCCCTACTGGGGGTTTGACCAGGAATTGAACTGAGATCTCCAGTATCATAGGTCAATGCTCAACTGCTGAACCACACCAGCTGGGCTTCACCTTCAATTTTAAATGATAGCCATGCTGGATAAAATAGCTCTCCATTTTGGTTTGTACGTTTTATTACTTTGAACACTTCATGCCAATCTCTTCTGGCCTGAATTATTTCTGTTGAGAAATCACCTGACATCATAAGTGAATCCCCTTGTAATTAACTGTTTCTGTCTCGTTGCCTTTAAAATTTTCTGTTTTCTTTAAACTTTGCCATTTTTATTATAAGGTGTCTTTGTATGGGTCTTTTTGGGTTCATCTTGATTTGGATTCTTTGTGCTTCCTGAATTTATGTGACTTTTCCTTTTATTATGTTAGGAAGGTTTTCTTTCATTAATTTTTCAAGATTGTTCCTTATCCCTTGCTCACAGTCTTCTCCTTCTGGGACCGCTATGGTTGATAATGTTAGTTTCGTGTTGTCCCAAAGTCCAATAAACTATCTTCATGCTTTTTATTTTATTTTATTTTATTTTATTTTATTTTATTTTATTTTATTTTATTTTATTTTATTTCAATTTTATTTTATTTTATTTTATTTTATTATTTTATTTTAATTTAATTTTATTTTAATTTAATTTTATTTTAATTTTATATTTTATTTTATTTTATTATTATTTTATTTTATTTATTTAAAAAATATATCTTTATTGATTTAAGAGAGAGGAAGGGCAGGGAGAGAGAAAGTTGAGACATCAATGATAAGAGAGTTGTCCTTGATCAGCTGCTTCCTGCACGCCTTTGACTGAGAATTGAGCCTGTAACCTGGGCATGTGCCCTGATCAAGAGTCAAACTGCGATATCCTCATCCTAGGTCGATGCTCAACCACTGAGCCATGCCCAGCCTGGTTATCCTCATGCTTTTAAACTTTTTTCTTTTTGTTATTCTGATTAGATGTACTTTCTTATTTTGTCATCTAAATGACTGATTCAATCATCTGCTTCATCTACCCTACTTTTTTTTAAATAATTTTATTTTTGTTTAAAATATTACAGATGTCCTTTTTTTTACCCAATGACCCGTTATACCCTGTCCCTTCTCCCTCCTCAGTCCCTCTCCCCACCATTGTCTGTGTCCTTGGGTTGTGCATATATGCATATAAATTCTTTGGTTATTCTCCCCCCCTCAACCCACCCGCCCTCTTCCATCCCTCTGACCTTCGTCAGTCTCATCTATGTTTCCATGTTATTGAATCTGTTCTGTTCATCAGTTTATTAAGTTCTTTAGATTCCACGTATAAGTGAGATCATGTGATGTTTGTCTTTCGCTGTCTGACTTGTTTCACTTGGCATAATATTCTCTAGGTCCATTCATACTGTCCCAAAGGTTATGAGATCCTTCTTTTTTATAGTTGCGTAGTATTCCATGGTGTAAATGTCCCACAGCTTTTTTATCCACTCATCTACTGATGGGGACTTGGGCTGTTTCCAGATTTTAGCTATTGTAAACTGTGCTGCTATGAACATCGGGGTACATATATTCTTTCTGATTAATGTTTCAAGATTCTTAGGATACATTCCTAGGACTGGAATCACTGGGTCAAAAGACAGCTCCATGTTTAATTTTTTGAGGAACCTCCATACGGTTTTCCATAGTGGCTGCACCAGTCTGCATTCCCACCAGAAGTGTACTAGGGTTCCCCTTTCTCAACACCTTCCCAAGCACATGTCGTTTTTGATTTGTTGATGGTAGCCATTCTTATAGGTGTGAAGTGATACCTCATTGCGGTTTTAATTTACATCTCTCTGATGATTAGCGACGTTGAGCATTTTGTCATGTGTCTCTTGGCCATCCGTATGTCCTCTTTGGAGAAGTGTCTATTCAAGTCCTTTGCCCATTTCTTAATTGGGTTGTTTGTCTTCCTCTTGCTCAGTACTATGAGTTTTTTGTACACTTTGCAAATCAGTCCCTTATCACATACATCCTTGGCAAATGTGTTTTCCCAGACCGTGGGGTTTCTTTGTATTTTGAGGCTGTTTTCTTTAGCTGTGCAGAAGCTTTTTAGTTTGATGTAGTCTCATATGTTTATTTTTTCTTTTGTTTCTCTTGCCCTAGGAGATGTATCAGTGAAAAGTCCATTGGGTGGGATGTCTGTGACTTTACTGCCTATGTTTTCTTCCAGGATTTTTATGGTTTTGTCACTTACATTTAAGTCTTTTATCCATTTTGAGTTTATTTTTGTGTATGGTGGACTAGTTTCATTTTTTTGCATGTATCTGTCCAATTTTCCCAGCACCACTTATTGAAGAGACTATCTTTACTCCATTGGATACTCTTGCCTCTTTTGTGAAATATTAACTGACCATAATGGCGTGGGTCTATTTCTGGTGTCTCTGTTCTGTTCCATTGATCTATATGCCTGTTGCTGTACCAATACCAGGTGGTTTTGATTACAGAGGCTTTGTAATACAGTTTGAAGTCTGGTAATGTGATCCCTCCCACTCTCTCCTTTTTTCTCAAGATGGCTGCAGCTATTTGGGGTCTTTTTAAAATTCCATATAAATTTTCAAAATGTTTCTTCTAGATCTGTGAAATATGCTGTTGGTATTTTAATAGGAATTGGATTAAATTTCTAAATTGCTTTGGGTAGTATGGACATTTTAATGATATTAATTCTTCCAATCCACGAGCATGGTATATTCTCGCACTTGTTTAAATCTTCTATTTCTTTTTTCAATGTCACGTAATTTTCCGAGTACCAGTCTTTTACATCCTTGGTTAAGTTTATTTCTAGGTATCTTATTTTTTTAGTTGCAATGGTAAATGGTATTGCTTTTTTAGTTTCTCTCTCTGAAAGTTCATTGTTGGTGTATAAGAATGCCATTGATTTCTGGATGTTGATTTTTGTATCCGGCTACCTTGCCAAATTCGTTTATCATATCTACTAGTACTTTGATGGAGTCTAGGGTTTTCTATGTACAATATCATGTCATCTGCAAATAATGACAGTTTTACTTCCTCTTTTCCAATTTGGATACCTTTTATGTTTTCTTCCTGTCTGAGGGCTGTGGCAAAGACTTCCAGTACTATGTTCAACAAGAGTGGTGAAAGTGGACATCCCTGTCTTGTTCCGGTTTTTAATGGAAATGGTTTTAGTTTTTGCTCATTGAATATGATGGTGGCTGTAGGTCTGTCACATATGGCCTTTATTATATTGATGTATGATCTCTCTATTCCTACTTTGCTGAGAGTTTTTATCAGAAATGGGTGCTGGATTTTGCTGCATGTTTTTTCTGCATCTATTAATATGATCATATGATTTCTGTCCTTCATTTTGTTTATGTGATGTATCACATTTATTGATTTGCAGACATTGTACCAGCCTTGCATTCCCAGAATAAATCCCACTTGGTCACGATGTATGATCTTTTTAATGTATTGCCGGATCCAGTTTGGTATTATTTCAGTGAGAATTTTAACATCTATGTTCATCAGGGATATTGGCCTGTAATTTTCTTTCTTTGTAGTATCTTTATCTTGTTTTGGGATAAGGATGATGCTGGCCTCACAAAAACAGTTTGAGTGTTTTCCCTCCTCTTGAATTTTCTGGAATAGTTTGAATAGACGAGGTGTTAATTCTTCTTTGAATGTTTGGTAAAACTCACCTATAAATCCATCTGGCCCAGGACTTTTGTTTGCTTGAAGTTTTTTGATTAGTGCTTCAATTTTATTAGTTGTTATCGGCCTACTCAGGTTTTCTGCCTCTTCTTGATTCAGCTTTGGAAGGTTGTATGCTTCTAGGAATTTTTCCATTTCCCTCATGTTTTCCAATTTGTTGGCATATAGTAGCTCATAATATTTTCTTACAATACTTTGTATTTCTTTTGGTTGAGATGTTATATCACCTCTTTCATTTCTGATTTTATTTATTTGGGTCCTCTCTCTTTGTTTCTTAGTCAGTCTGGCTGAAGGTGCATCAATCTTATTTACCTTTTCAAAGAACCAGCTCTTGGTATCATTGATTTTTTGTATTGTTTTTTTAGTCTCTATGTCATTAATCTCTGCTCTGATTTTTATTATATCCTTCCTTCTACTTCCTCTAGGCTTTTCTTGCTGTTCTCGTTCTAGTTCTTTTAGTTGTGTTACATGGTTAATTAGATCTTTTTCTTGTTTCTTGAGATAGGCCTGTAATGCTATAAATTTTCCTCTCAGGACTGCTTTCGCTATGTCCCATAGGTTTTGGGTTGTTGCCTGTTCATTTTTGTTCCTTTTCATGAAGTGTTGATTTCTTCCTTGATCTCCTTGGTAACCCACTCATTGTTTAATAACATGCTTTTTAGCTTCCATGTGTTTGAATATTTTTGAGTTTTTTTATAGT
Organism: Miniopterus natalensis; assembly: GCF_054644295.1. Classification (NCBI taxonomy): domain Eukaryota; kingdom Metazoa; phylum Chordata; class Mammalia; order Chiroptera; family Miniopteridae; genus Miniopterus; species Miniopterus natalensis. Next base: position 45,209,284 of record NC_142103.1, on the reverse strand, counting down.
CGTTGATTTCTAGTTTCATGGCATTGTGATCTGAGAAGATGCTTGATATGATTTCAGCCTTCTTATATTTGTAGAGACTTGCCTTGTGCCCTAACATGTGGTCTATTTTTGAGAATGTTCCATGTGCACTTGAGAAGAATGTGTATTCTGCTGCTTTAGGTGAAATGTTCTGTAAATGTCAATTGAATCCATTAGGTCTAGTGATTCATTTAAAGTCTATGTTTCCCTGTTGATTTTTTTGTCTTTATGATCTGTCCAATGCTGACAGTGAGGTGTTAAAGTCCCCCACTATGATTTTGTTGCTGTCAATCTCCCCTTTAAAGTCCCCCAAGAAATTTTTTATATATTTAGGTGCTCCTGTATTGGGTGCATAAATGTTCATAAGGGTTATTTCCTCATGTTGGATTGATCCCTTTAGTAATATCTAGTGACCATCTTTGTCTCCTGTTATGGTGTTTATTTTGAAGTCTGTTTTGTCAGAAATAAGAATTGTTACTCAGGCTTTCTTTTCCTTTCCATTTGCATGGAATATTTTACTCCACCCCTTCACTTTTAGCCTGTGTGAATCTTTTGCTTGCAGGTGGGTCTCTTGTAGACAGCATATATTTGGGTCCTGTTTTCTTATCCATTCAGCTACCCTTTGTCTTTTGATTAGACCATTTATTCCATTTACATTTAAGGTTACTATTGATATCAACTTATTTAATGCCATTTTTCCCCTTTATGTTGTTGTACCTTTCTCTCACTATTCCTTCTTTTTCTTAAAGCAGTCCTTTTAGCATTTCTTGCAATGCCGGTTTAGTGGTACTGCACTCCTTTAACCTTTTTTTTTTGTCTGGGAAGATTTTATTTCACCTTCAATTTTAACTGATAGCCTTGCTGGATAAAGCAATCTTGGTTGCATGTTCTTGCTTTTCATTACTTGCAGAACTTCATGCCACTCCCTTCTGGCCTGAAGAGTCTCTGTTGACAAATTAGCTGTCAGCCTTATGGGGGTTCCCTTGTAGGTGACTGTTTGTCTCTCTCTTGCAGCCCTTAATATTTTCTTTGTCCTTGACATTTGCCATTTTAATTATGATGTGTGAGCCTCTTTGGGTCCCTCTTGTTTGGAACCCTCTGTGCTTCCTGAACTTGTGTGGCTTTCTCCTTCGCCAGCCTGGGGAAATTTTCTATCATTATTTCCTCCACCAAGTTCCATCCACCCTACTTTTAATTTTTTCCAGTGTATTCTTGATGTTCAACTTCCAAGATATGGTATTCATTTCCAACTGGTTCTTATTCATGTTTTCTATTTCCTTATTCATGCTGTTGTAGTTCCTACTAAGTTTCTTGTAATTCTCACTAAGTTCCTTGAGCATCCTTATAAATATTCCTTTGAACTCTATCTGTTCAATTGCTTGCCTCTGTATAGTTTAGCTTTTTTCTGGAGATTTATCCTGTTCTTTCATTTGGGGCCTCTTTTTTGTTTCCTTATTTTTGCTGTCTTTTTTTCTATGTATTTTTTAGATTTGTTATGACTCAGTTTTCATGGGGTGACCTTATGTACTAGGTGTTTTGTGGAACTCAGTTTTTAGTCACTTTGATCACCTGAGCTGGATGCCCTAACAATGTCTCTTGTGGGCCTCCTTGTTATAATTGGGTCTTGATTGCTGTGGGCCTATTTGTAGTGGAGTTTGATCCTCTGGCTGGCTGAATCTGAGGCACAATTTTGACCATATCATGCAAGCTGTTTCACAGGTGCTTACAGAAAAAAATAAAAACAATAAATAACTTCAAAATAAAAATAAATAATAAACCAAGAACAACAAAAACTTCAACAAACAGGGGAAAAAAAAGAAAAAAGAAAAATAATAATATTAAAGGAAAAAAAAGAATAAGAGAATAAAATGGAAGGAAAGACAACATTAAAGGAGAGAAATAGAAAAAAAATCAATATTAAGACAAGAAAAATGGAAAATGAATCAGAAAAAGAAAAAGAATGAAAATAGAAAAGAGAGAAGTAAGAAATATGAATAAAAAAAGAGAAGATAAAAGAACAGCAAAAACAATGAATTAGAAAAGAAAAAAATAAAGAATAAAAAAGAAAACTGTGAAGCTTGTTGGATCCTGCTCTGGTGCTCTCTGAAGCTGGCCACTTAGTGCTCAGGTTCTGGGCTTTCCAGGAGAGTTTTGGGTGCAAACCAATGTCAAATGTTCTCTGTGACTGGTCCTTGGAAACCTGTTCAAAGCTATAAATGATCCACAGTTTGTGGCTGCCTCTGCTGGGCTTGGCTGGGTGCAGGAAGTACAAATCTGCAACCAAGGCTGCCTTTTACCAGCACAGGGCCCAAGGGCTGGTGACCAAAAGTTCCAAGGCACCTTAGTATCTGCCACTGCCTGCTTCCACCTGCTGGCTGTTTGTCAGTCTTAGTCACTGAAAAGGCTTAATCTCTGAAAGAGTCTCTGATGAAATCTGGAAGTTAAGGCCACTGGAACTCCCATGGTTGTGAGGTATCATTCACACTTCAGGTAAGATGGTGTATTTCCCTGTCCCTGGGCCACACATCTGATTCTGATCCATATTTTTTCCTGACCTCAGCATGGCAGAACTCCTAGTAGTCAGACTGGTAGAGACTATAAAGTCCAGAGCTTAGGTCTGCCAGAAACTGGGGAGGTTGCTTCTATAGGATCTTCCATGTGGTTCTCTGGAATGTAGAGGGAATGATCCTGCCCCAAACCCAGTCAGTGACAACCCCTGAGACTGCCCATGTCCTAAGCCCCAGCCTATGCTGCTGACTCCTTAGCCAGGCTTAAAATGCAAGGTGGGATGATGGGAATTCTAGAGGATGAGGACAGTGGGATTCCATAGTTTGGGGTGATCAAGATTCCAGGGGATGGAAGTAGTTGCGTTTCCCTAGTCTGATGTTTCTGGGATGGGGTTGTTTCTTCCCCCAAAATAGCTGCTGCAACATTGGAGGATGCCCTAGCACTGGGATATTGGTGGCCACTCCCCTATATCTCTCCCCCAAACCAGACACCCTATATTCTCCTCAGGTGATTACAGTTCTCATTGTCCTTCATCTGCCAGAACCCTTGGTGAGTGGCTGTGAACAAAAATTTTGTGCATCAGTCCTTTAAATGTGTGGCTTTGTCTCCAGCATGCTCTTCCAATCTTTGGTTGACAGAAAACCTCTACTTTTCACAGGTGGATGCTTCATGGACACCTGTTCCCCGCTCTGGTGTTCAGGACTTGGGAGGCATGAATGGGGCCTATGCTTCATGCCTCTCAGTGGGAACCTCCTGAAGCTGAGTTATCTCTCTGTAACTTTTGCCTGCCACCCATTAGCGTGGTGGCCAACTCCTTTTACAATTCGATCCTTCCTACCAGTCTTGAGGTTGCTTCTATTGTCCTTGGATAAAAGTCTCCTGAGAGACTCCAATAACTAATTCAGGATCATGGTCCTTCAATTTAGTTGTAACTTCCAGTTTGATTTTGGGAGGTTTGTGAGGAAGATCCACATACTCTTGAACCTCTCCCTCTGCCCAATATTTTTGTTGTTGTTAATCCTCACCAGAGGATATTTTTTCCATTGATTTTTCAGAGAGAATGGAAGGGAGAGAGTGAGACAGACAGAGAGAAACATTGATGAGAGAGACCCATCGACTGGTTGCTTCCCGCACACACCCTGGGGTGGGGAACAAACCTGCAATCCAGAGTTCTGCCCTTGATCAGGAATCAAACACATGACCCTTTGCTATGTGGACTAATGCTCTAACCACTGAGACATACTAGCCAAGGCCTTCTGCTGAATTTTAATTGGATTGTTTGTTTGTTTGCTATTGAGTAGTATGAGTTCTTTATATATTTTGGATATTAACTTTTTGTCAGTACTTTTATTTGTAAATATCACCTATCAACCAGTTGTTTGCTTTTTGGTTTGTTGTTGGTTTCTTTTGCTGTGCAGAAACTTTTTAGCTTGATACGGTCCCATTCATTTTTTTGACTTTGCTCCCTCTGCCTTTGGCAAGGGTTCAATTCATAAAATCTTCTCTAAGACCAAATTCCATATATTTATTTCCTATGCTTTCTTCTATGTGTTATATTTTTTCATCTTATATTTTGGTCTTTGATCCATTTTGAATTAACTTTTTGTACATGGGGACAAATTGTACTCTAGTTTCACTCTTTTGCATGTGACTTTTTGATATTCTCAGCACCATTTATTGAAGAAACATTCTTTTTTCCATTGCATGCTTTTGGCTTTTTTATCAAAAAATCTTTGCCTATATACATGTGGTTAAATTTTGGGCCCTCAAATCTGTTCCATTGGTTGGTGTGTCTATCTCTCTGTGAATTATATATGCTGGGTTTGTTTAAATGGTACTTTGGAAAATATTTTTTTAACTGAATTTAAGATTGGTTAATAAAATTATAGAGGTATCAGTTAATGCAATTCTATAATGCATTAACTGTATATTGAAATGTATGTTCACCACCCCAAGTTAAGTCTTATTCCATCACCACTTACCCCCCAATACCAACTTCTGCCTTTTCCCATTTAACTTACCTTGTTGTCTATGAGTTTTATTTTACTTAATCCCTTCACCTTTTTCACCCATACCTACAACCTCTCTACCCTCTTAAAGCTCTAAGTGTCTTCTTTACCTATGATTCTGTTTCTATTTTGTTTGTAAGATTATTTTGTTCATTAGGTTTAACATATGAGTGAAATCATATGATTCTTGTCTTTGTCTGACTGGCTTATTATAAAAACAGACATACAGATAAATTGAACAGAGTAAAAAGGGCCCAGAAATGAACCCATGCTTATATGATCATTTAATATTGAACAAAGGAGGCCAAAATATACAAGGTAGGGATAGATTATATAATAAATAGTGTCAAAAAACTGGATAGATACATGCAAAAAATGAAAGTAGACCACCTTCTTACACCACACACAAGAGTAAATTAAAAATAGATTAAAGACTAAATGTTAGACTTGAAATCACAAAAACCCTAGAAGAAATCATAGGTAGTAAAATCTTGGACATTTCTTGAACAAAAAAAGTGGGACTACATCAAACTAAAAAGCTTTTGTACAGAAAGAGAAATCATGAAAAAAATTGAGACAACCCACTGAATTGGAGAACAGGTTCACTAATGATACATCTGATAAGGTATTCCTATCCAAAATTTATAAAGAATTTCTAAAACTTAACACCAAAAAAGCAAAAAATACATTAAAAAATGTGGAAAACACCTGAATAGACACTTCTCCAAAGAGGATATACAGATGGCCAATAGACATATTAAAAAGATGCTCAACGTCACTAATCATTAGAGAAATGCAAATTAAAACCACAACTAGATATCACCACACAACTGTCAGAGTGGGTATCAACAAAAAATTAACAAACAAGTTCTGATGAGAATGTGGAGAAAACTGAACACCTGTGCACTCTTGGTGGGAATGCAGATTGGTGCAGCCACTGTGGAAAACAGTATGGAGTTACCTCAGAAAATGAGAAATGGAACTGCCTTATGATCCAGTCATTCCACTACTGAGAATATATTTTAAGGAACCCAAAACACTTATTAGAAAAAATATATGCTCCCCTATATTCGATGTAGCATTATCTGCAATAGCCAAGATTTGGAAGCAGCCTAAGTTTCCATCAGTAAATGAGTGGATAAGAAGGCTGTGGTGTAGCCCTAGCCAGTGTGGCTCAGTGATAAGAGCATCAGCCCACAGACTGAAGGGTCCCTTGTTTGATCCGGGCCAAGGGCACATACCTGGGTTGCAGGTTCAATTCTCCGCCTTGACTGGGGTGTGCATGAGAGGCAACCAATCTTTGAATCCCTCTCACATTGCTGTTTTTCTCTCACTCTCTCTCCCTCCCTTTCATTTTCTCTTAAAAGCAATGGAAAAAATATCCTGAGTGAAGATTAATAAACAAATCTGTGGTATATTTATATATTGGAATCCTACTAGGCCATAAAAAAGATAGAAATCTTGCCCTTTGCAAAAGCATGGATAAACCTGGAGAGCACTGTGCTGTATTATCAGTGCTCTGTAGTAAAATTTGAAGTCAGGTAGGATGATACCTCCTGCTTTGTGCTTTTTTCTCAGGTTGCTCTGTCCATACAAATCTGATGATTTCCTGTTCTAACTCTTTATAAAATTCCCTAGAGATTTTGATGAGGATAGCATTAAGTTTGTATATTGCTCTGGGTAATATGGATATTTTAACTATATTGATTCTTCCAATCCATGAACGTAGACTATGTTTACATTTCATTGTATCTTTTTCAAACTTTTGAAATAATGCTTTGTAGTGTTTGGTATATAGGTCCTTCACTTTCTTTGTTATGTTTATCCCTAGGTATTTTATTCTTTTTTTTTTAATTGGAAACGTGACTATAATTTTCATTTTTTCCTGAAGTTTTATTCTCACTGTATAGAAGTACAGTGAATTTTTGTAAATTGATTTTGTATCCTGCAACTTTATTTGTTTATTGTTTCTAAAAGTTTTTCAGTGGAGTCTTAAAGCATTTTCTATATAAATAATCACATCATCTGCAATAAGTGGCACTTTTACTTTTTCATTCTTAATTTGGATGCCTTTTATTTATTTTTCCCTTGCCTGATTGCTTTTGCTAGAACTTCCAGTTCTATGTTAAATAAGAATGATTAAAGTGGACATTCTTTTCTTCCCCCTATCTTAGAAGAAAAACTTCTAGTTTTTCACCATTGAGTATGATATTAACAGAGTTTATCATATATGGTCTTTATTATATTAAGGTCTTTTCCTTCTATTCCTGTTTTATTTAGTGTTTTAGTCATAAATGGATGTTGTATCTTATGAAATGTTTTGTCTGCATCTATTGATAAGATCATATTATTTTTATCCTTGTTTTGTTATTGTAGTTTATTGCATTGATCTATTTGCCTGTGTTGAACCATCCTCATGCCCCTGGAATGAAGCCCAACTGATTGTCATGTAGTACTTTTTAATGTATTGTGTTAGATCTGCTGGCATTTTATTTAGGATTTTTGGATTTATATTTATCTGAGATATTGGTCTGTAGTTTTCTTTTTCGGTGTTATCTTTGCCAGGTTTTGATATTAGGGTTATGTTTTCCTCCTAAATGTGTTAGGAATTACTCCCTTTTCAATATTTTGAGAGTTTGAGAAGACTAGGTATCAGATATTCTTTGAATGTTTGGTAGAACTCACTAGTGAAGGCATCTGGTCCGATGCATTAATTTTGAGGAAGGTTTTGCATTGTGTATTAATTTCCTCACTGTTGATCATCTATTTAGACTTTCCAATTCTTCATTATTCAGTCTAGGAAGGTGGATATTTCCAGGAACTTGACCATTTATTCTAGGTAATTGAATTTGGTGTTGATAGTCTTTCACAGTATTCTTTTATGATCCTTTGTATATCTATGATGTCTGTGGTAACTTCTCTTTCATTTCTGATTTTGTTTATATGGGCATTTTCTCTTTTTTCCTTAGTGAGTCTAGCCAGGGGTTTGTCAATTTTACTAATCTTTACAAAGAATCAGCTCTACGCTGTATTAAATTTTGGTATAGCTTTTCTGTTCTTTATTTCATTCACATTTTCTCTAATTTTTATTATTTCTTTTCCTCTGCTGACTTTTGGTTGCTTTTGTACTTCTTTATGCATTTATTTAGGGTATAATGTTGGTTGTTTCCTTGAGATTTTTTTTTGTTTCTTGAGATAGACCTGGAATAATACAAACTACCCTGATATAACTGCTTTCAATGCATTGCAAATGGTTTAATATGTCATATTGTCATTCTCATTTGTCCCTATAGATCCATTTTTATTTTTGGTTTTATTTATTTTTATTTTTTTAATGTTCAAAATATTACAGATGTCCCTTTTTCTCCCCATTGACCCATTCCACCCCACTCCAAATCCCTCTCCAATCCCTCACCCAACCATTGTCTGTGTCCTTCAGTTATGCATATATGCATATACTTTAATTAATCTTTCTCCCTAGAACCATCCACCCACTTCCTTCACTCTGAGATTCGTCAGTCTGATCCATGCTTCAATGTCATTGAATCTATTCTGTTTATCAGTTTATGAAGTTCTTTAGATTTCACATATAAGTGATATCATGTGATGTTTGTCTTTCTCTGCCTGGCTTATTTTGCTTAGCATAATATTCTGCAGGTCCATCCATACTGTCCAAAAGATACAAAATCTTTCTTCTTTACAGCTGAATAGTATTCTTTGGTGTAAATGTACCACAGCTTTTTTATCCACTCATATACTGATGGGTACTTGGGCTATTTCTAGATTTTAGCTAGTGTAAATTGCACTACTATGAACACAGGGGCACATACATTCTTTCTGATTAGTATTTCATGATTCTTAGGATATATTCCTAGAAGTAAGATCACTGGATCAAAAGGCAGTTCCATTTTTAATTTTTTGAGGAACCTCCATATTGTTTTCCATAGTGGCTGCACCAGTCTGCATTCCCACCAGCAGTGAACCAGGGTCCCTTTCTCCACATCCTCACTAGCACTTGTCATTTCCTGATTTGTTGATGGTAGCCATTCTGGCACATGTAAAGTGATACTTCATTGTGGTTTTAATTTCCATCGCTCTGATGATTAGTGACATTGAACATTTTTTTATATGTCTCTTGGCCATCTGTATGCGTTTTTTTTGAGAAGTGTCTCTTTAGGTCCTTTGCCCATTTTTTAATTGGGTTGTTTCTTTTCCTCTGGTTGAGTTGTATGTGTTCTTTGTGCAATTTGGAAATTAGCCTCTTATCAGATACATTTTTGCAAATAGGTTTTCAAATACTGTTGGTTTTCTTTCTATTTTTGAAGCTGATTTCTCTTGATGTGCAGAAGCCTTTTAGTTTGATGTAGTCCAATGTTTATTTTTTCTTTTGTTTCTCTTGCCCTGGGAGATGTATCAGTGAAAATTCCACTAAGTGAGATGTCTGGTAGTTTGTATTATCAGGATGTTTTCTTCCAGGATTTTTATTTTTCAAGACTTACATTTAAGTCTTTTATCCATTTTGAGTTAATTCTTGTGTATAGTGTAACTTGGTGGTCTAGTTTCCTTATTTTGCATGCACCTGTCCAATTTACCAACACCATTTATTGAAGAGACTGTCTCTACACCACTGTATGTTCTTATCTCCTTTGTCAAATACTAACTGACCATAATTGTGTGGATCTATTTCTAGGGTATCTGTTCTGTTCCATTGATTTATATGTCTGATGTACCAATATCAGGCTCTTTTTACTACAATGGCTTTGTAGTACAATTTGATATCCAGTAAAGTGATACCTCCCAATCTCATCTTCTTTCTCAAGATGGCTGTGGCTATTTGGGGTCATTTTGGTTCCCTATAATTTTTGGAATATTTGTTCTAACTCTGTGAAATATGCTGATGGCATTTTAATAGGAATTACATTGAATCTGTGAATTGCTTTGGGTTATATGGACATTTTAATGATATTAATTCTTCTAATCCATGAACATGGTATATTCTTCCACTTGTTTATATCTCCCTCTACTTCTTTTTTCAGTGTCCTATAGTTTTCCACGTACAGATCTTTTACATCCTTGGTTACTTTATTCCTAGGTATCTTAATTTTTAGTTACAATTGTAACTGGTATTATTTCTTTAGTTTCTCTTTCTGAAGTTCATTGTTGGTTTATAAAAATGCAATTGATTTCCTGATGTTAATTTTGTATCCAAGTACTTTGCCGAATTCATTTACCAAATCTAGTAGTACTTGGAGTCTTTAGGGTTTTTTATGTACAATATCATATCTGCAAATAATGACAGTTTTTCTTCCTTTTCTCCAATTTGGATCACTTTTCTATGTTTTCCTCCTGTCTGATTGCTTTGGCAATGACTTCCAAGGCTAAGTTGAATAAGAGTGGTGAAAGCAGATATCCCTGTCTCCTGCTTGTTTTTAAGGGATATGGTTTTAATTTTTGACCATTGAGTTTGATGCTGACTGTAGGTTTATAGCATATGACCTTTATTATGTTGAGGTATATTCTCTTTATTCTGAATTTTCTGAGAGTTTTTATCAAAAGTGGGTCCTTTATTTTGTTGAATGTTCTTTCTGCATCTATTAGTATGATCATATGAATTTGTCCATTGTGTTTATGAGATGCATCACATTTATTGACTTGCAGATATTTTACCAGCCTTACATCCCTGGAAAATATTCCACCTGGTTGTGGTGTATGATCTTTTAAATGTATTGCTGGATCCAGTTTGCTAGTATTTTGATGAAGATTTTAGCATCTAGGTTCATCAGGGATATTCGCCTATAATTTTCTTTTTTTGTAGGATCTTTATCTGGTTTTGGGATTAGGATGATGCTGGTCTCATAAAAAGAGTTTGAGAGTTTTCCCTCCTCTTGAATTGTCTAGAATAGTTTCAGTAGAATAAGGGTTAATTCTGCTTTGAATGTTTGGTAAAACTTGCTTGTAAATCCATCTGGGCAGGACTTTTGTTTCCTGGTAGTTTTTGATTACTGCTTCAATTTCATTAGTTGTTATCAGCTTATTTAGGTTTTCTGCCTCTTCCTTACTCAGCTTTGGAAGAATGTATACTTCTAGGAATTTGTCCATTTCACTCATGTTGTTGAATTTGTTGACATATAGTTGCTCATAGTATTTTCTTACAATCCATATAATTCTGTTGAGTCATTTGTTATATTACCTCTTTCATTTCTGATTTTATTTACTTGGGTATTCTCTCTGTTTCTTGGTGAGTCCAGCTAAAGATGTATCAATCTTATTTATCTTTTCAAAAAAAATGTTTTTGGTTTCATTGATTTTTGGTATTGGTTTTTTACTCTCTGTGTCATTAATTTCTTCTCTGATCTGTATTATTTCCTTCTTTCTACTTCCTCAGGGCTTTTCTTGCTGTTCTCATTCTAGTTATTTTAGTTGTTGTGTTAGATGGCTTAGTAGAGCCTTTTCTTGTTTCCTGAGGTATGCAAGTGCTGCTATGAACTTTCCTCTCAGGACTGCTTTCTCTGTGTCCCATGGATTTTGGATTGATATCTGTTCATTTTCATTGTTTTCCAGGAAGTGGTTTTTTTCTTCCTTGATCTCATTGGTAACCAATTCATTGTTCAATAACATGATATTAGCCTCCATGCATTTGAATATTATTGAGTTTTTTTTTATAGTGGTTGATTTATAGTTTCATGCCATTATAATCTGTATTCTACTGTTTTGGAAAGAAATGTTCTGTAAATTTCAATTAAATTCATTAGATCTAGTGTTTCATTTAAGGTCTGTGTTTCCCTGTTGATTTTTAGTTTTGATGATCACTCCAGTGATGACCCTGGGTCTTAAAATATCCCACTATAATTGTGTTTCTGTTGATATCCCCCTTAAAATACATCATGAAATTTTTTATATATTTAGGTGCTCCTTTATTTGGAGCATATATATTTAAAAGGGTTATTTCCCCCTGTTGGGTTGATCCCTTCAGTATTGTGTAGTGAAGATCTTTGTCTCTTCTTTTCTTTATTTTGAAATCTATTTTGTCAGAAATAAGTATTGCTACTCCAGTTTATTTTTCGTTTCCATTTGCATGGAATATTTTTTTCCATCCCTTCACTTTTAGCCTGTGTGAATCTTTCACTCTCAGGTGGGACTCTTATAGACAGCATATATTTGAGCTTTGTTTTCTTATCCATTCAGCTATTCCTTGTCTTTTGATTTGAACATTTATTCCATTCACATTTAAGGTTACTATTTATATATACTTATTTAATGCCATTTTTTCCTTTTATGCTGAAGTACCTTTCTCTCACTATTCCACCTTTTTCTTAGAGTAGTCCTTTTACCATTTCTTGCAATTCTGATTTGGTGGTACTGAACTCTTTTAGCCTTCTTTTGTCTGGGAAGCTTTTTATTTCACCTTCAATTTTAAATGATAACCTTTCTGGATCAAGCCATCTTGGTTGCAGACTCTTGCTTTTCATTACTTTGAGAACTTCATGTCAGTCCCTTTGGGCCTGAAGAGTTTCTGTTGAGAAATCTGTTGTCAGCTTTGTGGAGGTTCCCTTGTAGGTCACTTTTTGTCTCTCTCCTGCAGCCCTTAATATTCTCTCTTTGTCTTTAACATTTGCAAATTTAATTATGATTTGTCTTGGAGTGCGTATCCTTGGGTCCCTCTTGTTTGAAACCCTCTGTGCTCCTGAACTTGTGTGGCTTTCTCCTCACCAACGTAGGGGCATTTTCTGTCATTATTTCCTCCACTAATTTCTCTATCCCTTGCTCTCTTTCTTCCCCCTTTGGCACCTTTATGCTGCAAATGTTGTTTTGCTTCTTGTTTTCCCGAAACTCCCTTAAACTGTCCTCATGCTTTTTAAGTGTTTTTCCTTTTTGCTGCTCTGATTATTTTTTCTTACCTTATCTTCTATGTCATTTGTTCTATCCTCTGCTTCATTGAGCCTGCTTTTAATTCCTTCCAGTGTATTCTTTATATCAGATATAGTATTCTTCGTTTCTGCCTGCTTCTTATTTATGATACTAAGCTTTTTTTTCATATTTTCACTAACTTCCTCAACCTTTCCATTTAGTTTTTGGTTGTTCTTATTAATTTTCTTGATCATATTTATAACCAGTACTCTGAACTCTTTTTCTGATAACTTGCTTACCTTCATCTTATCACTGTCTTTTCTGGTGATTTTTCCATTTCTTTAGTTTGGGGGTTGTTTCTTTGTTTCCCTGTTTTGGTGCCTCTTAATACTTGTATCTGTCTATTAGATATATTTGTTGTCTCCCAGCCTTGTGGGGTGAGATTTTATAGTATATGTCCAGGGGTACACAGTGGTATGTTTTCCCTATACTTTCGAGCAATTTGCTCCAGGTGTGTCCCTTTTGTGGTTGTCCCTTTAGTGATTTCTTTGGGCTCTCCTGTCTTGTGATTGGGTCTAGATTGTTTTTTACCCTCTTTGGGGAGTACTCTCCTCTCAGGTTTTCTAACTGTGTGTCTCAAGCCCAACAACTTCCTGTGATATGTTGTACAGGTTTTGGCAAGGCAATAAAATAAACAACCAAACTGCCAAAAAACAAAAGTATCTTACAAAATATTTTTACAATGACAATGAAAACATCCCAAGAAAAAATAGAATTGGGAGAGTGAAGTGAGAACACAAATGCTAGACCCCAAAAAAAGAGAGAGAAAAAAATAGAGAGAGAAAATGATATTATTGCTAATAGTAATGAAAGATAAAAAAAGTAATAATAATAAACTAAAATAAATTGTAAAAAATAAGGAAGGGATTGGAGATTTTTTAAAAAAGCAGAGAAAAGGTTCTGAAAGAGGGGAGAGCAAAAAATAAAGGGTAGTGCATAAGAATAGGAAAATAGTGGAAAGTGAAAAAATAAAAATACAATAAAGAGACAAACAGAAACAAACAATCAAACAATAACACAGGAATACAAAAAGGAAGAAAAAGAAAGAAAGAAAAAAGTTATGCCAATGGAATGAGAAGAGAGAGAGATAATGCAAGGGCAGGGAAGAAGTCCAATAAGATATATGGGGAAAACAATAGAGTAAAGCAGTAAACTTATTGGTTATAATGATAATGTCCTAGCAATTAAGCAGAGAATATCAAGAAAATCTTGATGATAGAACAAAAGATAAAACAAAACAAAGCAAAAAACAAAAACAAAACAAGACCAAAAAAAAAAACAAGCAAATCAAAACAAATTAAAAATAATAATTAAAATTTTTAAAAATAAAAAAACTTTTCTCTCTTTTTCTCAAGGAAAAAAAACCCAATCAAGATAGTTTCAACTGGGCAGCTTATTTTCTCTGAGGCTCACTGTTGTGCATGTTGATTTCAGTTCTCCTGGGAGGTACTTGTGTATCAGCCAATGTCAGGAGCTGTCTAAATTTGGCTTTGGTGTCCTTAGGTAGTTGGCTGATCTGAGGCTCTCTGTGGTGTACCTCCACCTGTCAGCTATTTTTCCTCCCCCTTGTGGTTGCCTAGTCTTACTCGAGAGTCTTCTGTAGAGTCTTCAGGGTGCAGGATGGCTAGTGTAGCTCAGAATACTGATCCCCTTACTTAGAGATTCTTCAGTCAGGCACCCACTTTGCAGAAGTTAGTCTCTGCTTCAAAGCCAGCTCCTCAGTCTCTACCCTATCCTCCAATTTTAGTTCCCCATATAATGCCTACTGCAGTTTCAGACGGACTTCAGTCTATTTCCTTTTCTGTATGGACAGTTTCAGTGGCCTGGGCTCAGTGGGTTTGATTAAAAAACATTTCAGTGAGCACTTTGCTTGCTGCCCCCAACAGGGACTTTAAGCTTTTCCTCTAGTTCCCAAACAACAGACCCTGAGAGTCTTATTCTTGTATTGTTGTCCTGTGAGCTGTTCTCCCTTACCTCTCAGGACTGTGCCCTGTGGGGGATATATGGGGTTTCAGTGAGGTGAACTAGCTCCTTTCCTGTTGGAGGTGCTGCTTCTAGCCTGCAGGAGAGGAAGGCGTGCTCCGACCCTCCTTTTCCAGATGTGGTTGGCTAATCACAGGTAGTGCTAATTTCAAACTCTCCACAATGCAGACATAAATCCCAGCATTCACTGGTCTGTCTTCCCAACGGAAACCAGAAAGATGGACATCCATTCAGAGATCAAAAACTCAAACATGCACAAAGCAACACACAACAGAGAATCTGACCTGCAAGGTGCTGTTGCCCCTGTGCCTCAGTACCAAACATTAGGGGTCAGAAAGTCAGACCCACTGAGGTCCCCTGGACAGCTGATCTCAGTAAAGCTGGTGCAGCTCTTTGCACAATATCCAGGCACCCCTCAAGGTGGGTCACATATCCCAGAATCACCCCACTGGGCTCTCAGGCAGCGGGGAATCTTATCTGTCCCACAGGCAGCTCTAGTCCATCTCTGTCAGCAGGAGGGCTCTCTTCCCCTTCCCCACACCACACAGATCAAATGCCCTCTTGGGTTGTACATAATGCTTTACAGGAAGGTAGACAGTCCCCGTATGTGGCTGCTCAGTGCATCCTTCTGTCCCCTTTCTATTCATAAACTTCACACTATGGGACTGCCTTTTCTATGGTCAGTACCTGGTGTGAAAGATGTATGTGGTGGCTGCCATTAGAAGCTTTGTTTCACTAGGAAGGCATGGTCCTCTCCTTGAAAGCACATTGTTCCCCTGGGTCCATCTTCTCTCTGCATGGTGCTCTCCTTTCCTTATCGTCTGCTTTGGGTTTGAGATTCCAGCCTTTGTATGCCAGTGCACACTCCCAATAGAAAGGAGCTTTGCAGGCTCTAGCCTTAGGGTCTCAGAGCCCAGCACGGGCTTCATGAGGGACTCCTTTTATCTATGACCCCTCTTACCAGACTCTATGATGTTTCTTCAGTGCTCCCTACTCAAAATACATCCACTCAGGTATATGTCTCTGGTTTTTCCAAGCTGGTTATGGAGTATTTTAGTGGTAAATTGAGTCTGTGGTTGGGAACAAGGGCACTGTGCTTCTTGTCACAGTGCCGCCATCTTCCCCATCCCTGTCTCTATCTACCTTTTGATCTCACCATCTATTTCTTCTTTAACCCAGTCATTTTTTATAGTATGTTGTTTAATCTGCACATATCTGTGGTGTTTTTTAAACTGTTTCTTTGCAGTTAATGTTTAATTTCAAAGCATTGTGGTCAGAGAATATGCTTGGAATAATATCAATATTCTTAAATATGTTGAGACTATGGTTTATCTTTGAGAATGTTCCATGTGCACAGGAGAAGAATGTATAATCTGATGTTCTGGAATGAAAGGCTCTGTAAATGTCAGTTATGTCCATTTGGGTTGATATATCTTTATTAATTTTCTTTTGATTGATCAATCTAGAGGTATCAATGGAGTATTTAGGTCCCCTATTATAATTATGTTTTTTTCAGTTTCTCCCTTTAGTTCTGTGAGTAGTTGCTGTATATATTTTGATGCTCCCTGATTGGGTGCATATATATTAACATGTGGTATGCATTTTTGTTGCATTGCCCTCTTTATCATTATCTCTTATTACCTTTCTATCTTGAAATCTATTTTGTCAGATATAAGTATGGCTACAGCTGCTTTTCTGTGGGTGCTATTTGCATGGAGAATTAATTTCCACCCTTTTACTTTGAGTCTATTTTTGTCTTTGCAACTTAAATATGTCACCTGAGGGCAGCAGATAGCTGGGTTTTATTTTTTGATCCAGTCTGATACTCCATGCCTCTTTATTGATGAATTCAGTCCATTTACATTTAGGGTAATTATTGATATATGGGGACTTTTTATAGCCATTTTAACTTTTGTTATCCTCTAGCCCTGTGCCTCTATTTTTTTCCTTTCTCTTGTGTTTCTGACTGCTATTTTTATTTGGTTGTATTCTATAATTTTACACTCGGTTTCTTCATGTTTTAGTTTATGTGTCCCAGTTTTGGTTTTTTTGTGTGTAGTTACCACTAGGTTTATGAAAAATAATATTTCATATATAAGGTATTTTTTGAATGATTTACTCTCCATACACCTTTGCAAATTCAGACCTTTACCCCCTTTTTTATGTTTTTGTTGTCACAAACTATCCTTATTTATGCTGTAAGCTTTTTAAATTTATCTTTATTGTTGAAAGTATTATATATTACCCTTTCTAACCCCCATTGATCCCTTTCACCCCACATCACCCCACCCCCAGGCTTACCACATATCAATGTCTGGGTCCATAGCTTATGCATATGAGCAGAAAAGTTCTTTGATTAATCTCTCCCCACCTACTGACCCACTTCTGCCTTCTGTCTGAGAAACCTCACTCTGTTCCATGGTTTTATGTCCATGGTTTTATTATTTTGTTCATCAGTTGATTTTGTTCATAAGATTCCACATATGAATGAGATCATGTGATACTTGTTTTTCTCTGCCACAGCTTTTTAATATGTTCATCTACTGATAGGCACTTTGGCTATTACCATATGTTAGCTATTGCAAATTGTGTTGCTATAAACATTGTGGTGCATAAACTCTTTCTGATTGGTGCTTTGGGTTTCTTAGGATATATTCCTAGAACTGGGAACATGGGATCAATGGCAGTTCCATTTTTAATTTTTTGAGGAAACTCCACACTGTTTTCCACAGTGGCTGCACCAGTCTACATTCCCACCAGCAGTGTACTAAGGTTTCCTTTTCTCTACATTCTTGCCAGAATTTGTAGTTTGTTGATGGTAGCGATACTGACAGGTGTGAGGTGATATCTCATTGTATTAAGTTGCATCTCTCTGATGATCAACTACTTTGAGCATTTTTTCATGTGTCTCTTGGCCATCTGAATGTCCTCTTTGGAGAAGTGCCTATTTAAGTTCTTTGCCCATTTTTTAATTGGATTGTATGTATTCCTTTTGTTAAGTTGTATGAGTTCCTTATATATTTTTGATATTAACCATTTATCAGATGTGTCATTGGCAAATATCCCATCTCATGCATTGGTCTCCCTTTTCATTTTGTTGATGATTTATTTTGCTGTGCAGGAGCTTTTTATTTCAATGTAGTCCCATTTGTTTCTTTTCTCCTTTGTTTCTCTTGCCCTAGGAGATGTATTAGCAAACATATTGCAATGAGAAATGTCTGAGATTTTGCTTCCTATATTTTCTTCTAAAATTTTTATGGTTTCATGACTTACATTTAAGTCTTTTACCCATTTTGAGTTTATTTTTGGGTATGACATAAGTTGGCAGCCTAGTTTCATTTTTTTGTGTGCATATTCCTGGCTAATTTTCCCAACACCATTTATTGAAAAGAATATCTTTACTCCATTGTGTATTCTTGCTCTTTTATCATATATTAATTGAGAATAATAGCTTTATTTGATTTCTGGGTTCTCTATTCTGTTCCACTAATCTATGTTCTTGTTCTTGTGCCAGTGCCAGACTTTTTTTTATTACATGCTTTGTAATATAACTTGATATTCAGTATTGTGATCCCTTCAACTTTGTTCTTCTTTCCCAAGGTTGTTGTGGTTATTCGAGGTTTTTTTGGTTCCATATAAATTTTTGTAGTGTTTGTTCTTGATCTGTGAAATATGCTGTTGGTATCTTAATAGGGATTGCATTGAATTTATAGATTACTTTGGATAGTTTGGAAATTTTAATGACAATAATTCTTCCTGTCCATGAACATGGTATATTCTTCCACTTGTTTATATCTTCCTCTATTTTTTCAATGTCCTGTAGTTTTCCTGAGTACAGGTGTTTTATCTCCTTGGTTTGGTTTATTCCTAATTAAATTAATTTTTAGTTGCAATGGTAAATGGGATTTTTTTCTTTTGGTTTTTCTGAGAGTACATTATTGGTCTATAACTGTGTCACAGATTTCTGCATGTTAATTTTGTATCCTGCTACCTTGCCAAATCATTTCTTAAATCTAGTAGTTTTTTGGTGGAGTCTTTAAGATTTACTATATACAATATCATTTCATCTGCAGATAATGACAGCTTTATTTCCTCCTGTCCAATTTAGATACCTTTTATGTTTTCTTCTTGTCTGATTGCTGTGGCTAGGACTTCCAGTATTATGTTCAATAAGAGTGGTGAATGTGGACACCCCTGTCTTGTTCTTGGTCTTAGGTGAAATTCTTTTAGTTTTTGCACATTGAGTATGATGTTGGCTCTAAGTTTGTCATACATGGCCTTTATTGTGTTGATTTATGATATCTCTGTTCTACTTTGCTGAGAGTTTTTATCAAAAATGGTTGTTGGGATTTGTCAAATGCTTTTTCTGTGTCTATTGATATGAATATGTGATTTTTGTTTTTCAATTTGTTTATGTGATATATCACATTTATTGATTTGCTAATATTGTACAAGTCTTGCATCCTTGGAATATATCCCACTTGCTCATGGTGTATGATCTTTTTAATATATTGACGGATCCGATTTTCTAATTTTTTTTTGAGGATTTTAGAATCTATGTTCATCAGGGGTATTGGCCTGTAATTCTCTTTCTTTGTAGTGTATCTGGTTTTGGAATTAGGCTAATGCTGTCCCTGTAAAAAGAGCTTGGAAACGGTCCTTCCTGTTGGATTTTTGGTAAAGTTTGAAGAGAATAGGTGTTAGTTCTTTAAATGTTTGGTAAAACTCCTTTTTGAAGCCATCTAGACCAGGGTTTTTGTGTGCAAGGAGTTTTTTGATTGCTGCTTCAACTTCATCAGCAGTTATTGACCTTTTCAGGTTTTCTGACTCTTCCTGATTGAGTTTTTTAAGGCTGTATTTTTCTAGGAATTTGTCCATTTCATCCCGGTTGTGCAGCTTGTTGGCATATAGTTGTTCTTAGTATTTTCTTACAATCTTTTGTATTTCTGTTGGATCAGTTGTTACTTCACCTCTTTCCTTTCAGATTTTGTTTATTTGGATCTTTGTTTCTTGATGTGTCTACCTAAAGGTTCATCAATTCTGTTTGTCTTTTCAAGGAACCAGCTCTTGGTTTCATTGATCTTTTGCATTGTGTATTTTGTCTCTATTTCATTTATTTCTGCTTTTGTCTTTATTTCCTTCCTTCTACTTATTCTGAGATTTTCTTGTTTTTCTCTTTCTAAGTCTTTAAGTTGTAAGGTTTGATACTTTACTAAAAGTTTTTTTTTGTTTGTTTGTTTGTTTTTAGGTAATCCTGTAATAATATGAACTTCCCTCTCAGGACTGCTTTCATTTTGTCTCATAGATTTTGTGTTGTTTTGTGTTCCTTTTCATTTGTTTTCAGAAACTTTTTTATTTTTTCCATAATCTCTTTTTAACTCATTCATTTTTAAATAACATGCCATGTAGCCTCCATATGCTTGCATGTTTTTTAGTTTTTTTATTGTAGTTGACTTCTAATTTCTTGCTGTTGTGGTTTGAGAAGATGCTTGATATGATTTCAATCTTCTAGAAGTTGTAGAGACTTGTTTTTTGTCCTAACATTTTGTCTATCTTTGAGAATGTCCAGTGTGAGCACTTGAGAAGGATGTACTTTCCACAGCTATGGGGTGGAATGTTCTATAAATGTCAATTAAATCCATCTCATCTAGTGTGTAATTTAGGTTTACTGTTTCCTTGTTGATTTTTTGTCTGGAAGACCTATCCAGTGAAGTCAGTGGGGTGTTAAAGTCCCCCACTATGACAATATTGCTGTCTATCTCTCCCTTAAAGTCCTACAGAAGATTTTTATAAATTTAGGTGTTCTTATATAAGGTGCATTTATGTTTATCAGGATTATATATATACTCTTTTTGGATCTATCCCTTTGGTGTTATGTAGTGATCATTCTTGTCTCTTGTTATGGTTTTCATTTTGAAGTACATGTTTTTCACATTTGAGTATTGCTACTCCAACTTTTTTTAATTTCCATATGCATGGAATTTTTCCCCCCATCCCTTCACTCTTATTCTGTGTGAGTCTTTTGTTCTGAGGTGGGTCTATTGTATACAGCATAAACTTGGGTCAGGTTTTCTTATCCACTCAGTTACCCTATGCCTTTTGATTGGAGCATTTAATCCATATACATCTAAGGTTATTAATGATAGATTATTTATGCTTATGTTTTTTTCTTGATTTCTAATTCTAATTACAGCAGTCCCTTTAACATTTTCTGCAATGCTGGTTTGGTGATGATAAACTCCTTTAGCCTTTTTTTCTGGGAAACTCTATTCCACCACTATTTTGAATGATTGCCTTCTTGGATAAAGTATTGGTTTCAGCACCTTATTTTGCATTACCTTGAATACTTCATGCCATTCCCTTCTGGCCTGTAGAGTTACTGATGAAAAGTCTGCTGACAGCCTTATGGGAACTCCTTTGTTGGTAGCACATTGCTTTTCTTTTGTTTCCTTTAAGATTCTCTCATTTTCTTGAATTTTTGGCACTTTATGATTTGTCTGGGCATGGACCTGAAGGAATTCTTCTTGCTTGGGACCCTCTGTGCCTCCTGAACTTGTGTGACTTTTTCATTCACCAGATTAGGCAAGTTTTCTGCTCTTATATCTTCAAACAAATTCTTTATCCCTTGCTTATGCTCTTCCCCCTTCTGGCTCTCCCATGATGTGAATATTGTTACTTTTCATGTTGCTCCACAGTTCCCCTAGACTGTTTCCCTGTTTTTTTAATTTTTCTATTTCTTTTTGAATCTCTTATTGAGTTATTTTTTCTACCATTTTCTAATTCTCTGATCCGATCCTCAGCTTCCTCTAATCTGCTGTTTATTCCTTCCAATGTATTCTTTATTTCAGCTATGTCATTCTTAATTTTCTTCATAGTTTCCATATCTTTTCTCATTATCCTTACAATTGGTATTCTGAACTGTATATCTGATAGATTGCTTATCTCCATTTTAATTAGCTCTTCGTCTGGAGAAATGTCTTGTTTTTTCATTTGGAGCTTATTTTTGCTCTCCCCATTTTGGTTGCCTGTTTATGTTTCTGTCTATGTATTATGTAGACCTGCTAAGACTCTCAATCTTTTTGGAGGGTCTCTGGTGCAGGCCAATGCCAGACACTCTTTGTGACTAGTCTTGAGTATCCTGTTTGGAGTTGTCAATAACCCACTGCTTGAGGTCTCTTCTGCTGGGTCTGAGTGCATTTGGGAAGGATCATTATGTACACAAATGTCTACTTTTCCAAAGCCCAGGTCCAGAAGTGGATTAGGCAAAGACTCAAAGCACTCTGAGGTCTGCCTTTGCTTGTAGGCTGATTAATATGATTCTCTTAATGAGCCTCAGGCTGTAAATACTCCCTGGGGTAGGGCAAGAGTTTCAACAGTAGGTTGGAGCAATTTCTTTCCCCCAGGCAAAAGCTGCTTCAAAAGTTAATGTCTGCCTGAGAAAGATGTCCTCTTCTGTTTGGGGGAATGATTGCACAAGAATTCAGATGGGTTTCCTCTAACCTCTATCTCCAGAGTCCACAACCCTAACAACCCTAGATTTTTCACACATCTCCAGTCCACTCTGCCCTCACTCTGCTGAAGCCCAAGATGAGTGGCTGCACAGGAAACATTGTGCATTGGCTTTTTAAGGGGGTGCCTGCATTTTTAACCATCTCTCTCTGACAGACAGAAATCCTGCTGCTTTTCACATCCAGATGTTTATAAGCATCTTTCTCAGTTTTGGTGCCCTTGGGCTTGGAAGTCCTGCTTGTGGTTTCAACCTCAGAGTTCTCAGTGTAACCCCCTATAGCTGAGATATCCTTCTGGACCTGCAACCGCTGCCTGTGGGAGCCCAATGAGCCCTCTTGTCATCTACACTTCCTACCAGTCTCTGTGCAGTCTCTGCTTTAGGTCCTTGTTATGAGGGTACACTCCAGCTAGACTTTACTAGCAGTTGATTTTGCAGGATGACTTTTCTATATTTTAGTTATAATTCCAGTTTGGTCCTGGGAGAGTGTCAGCATAGCTCCACTCAGTCCACCCCTATCTTGGGAATTTTTTGCTGTAAGTGTGCTGGTGATTTACTCATATTGTTGTTACCTTTTGTTCTTTGTTTCAAGTAGAATAAACCTTTTGTGTATTTCATGCAGAGTGGGTCTTCTGGTGATAAATTTCCTTAGCTTTTGTATGCCTGGAAAATTATTTCTCCTTTATATCTAAATGATAACTTTCCTTTTATATTCTTGGCTGGTAAGTTCTCTTTGAATATTTGTTTCCACTTGTTCTATATATTTGTTCTTTATTCCTCCTTTTGTCTTTCTCTTTAAATTAATTAAACTTCTCAAATTAAATTTCCCTTCTATTTTTTTATTAGTTTTATATCTTTTCATTAATTTTTGTCATTATCTTAGAGATTACAACATAACCCTTTAAATTATTATAGTTTAGTGAAAATTAGTATTTTTACTTCTCCCCAAATGATGCAAACACCTTGCAACATTTTAATTGTGTTTATTCCACCCACATTTATGTACTATTACTATCATAAATGTTTTCATAAAATTTCCATTTTATTTTTAACTTAACTGATATTATTTTTATTTGTGAATACTTAATGTTTGTGTTCAGTACCCACATAAGTATTTTTTTATTGTCTTTATTTCATCTTGTATTAACTGTGCATCATCTTGGGTCATCTTCTCATACCTAAAGAATTCTCATTTGTATTAATTTTAGTGCTTTCTACTGGCAATAAAATTTGTACATTTTTGTTTGCATAAAAAGTCTTTATATTAAATTATTAAAATATGTTTGTTGTGTAAAAGTTCTAAATTGACTTTTTTTTCTTTTGTAACTTTAAAAATATTATTCCATTTCTTCTGGCATCTCTCTCTCATTTTCTCCCTTATGTGAAGATATAAGTTGGGGTCATGTAGCAAATAAAATATCCACAGCATAGTTTATAAAATTTAAAAACAACATGCTTTAAAAGAAGAAAACTATTTCAAGGTTTAATTATATTTGAGCTCTAATAACCTGAGGCAAAGACCACATTTATATAAAGCAAACATGCCATAATATATGGCTCAATCATCCCCTTTTCTCACTGTTCTTTGATTGCTTTTCTAGTGTTAATTTGCACAAATTGAGGTGCATATGTAAATTTTAAAGTATGTGAATAAGATAATTTCAATGTATATGATTTATTTCATCTTTAAAATCTATCTTAATGTGTCATTCATATAAGGTATATTACTGCAATAGAATGTAAATTGTACTCTAATTGTGTCCAAAAGAAAGTTTTGAAAACACTACTTTAGACTGTAGTAAGGAAGTGAAAATCAATGTATGTGCAATTTCTTTTTCCAAGAATATGAAAGCAGTGATCTAGTTAGCATATCATATTTTCTAACTTAAACTCCCAGGATCACAGGCCACAATATCTTCTAGCTTCACTATTAAATGAAAATGTGTTAAACACAAATTAATTGATCATTTATCATTTGACTTGTGTAAAAGCAAAAGGCACATGATTGAACTACTTCAGGTATCTATGAAGCTTTCTTTTTCAAGGCCATTCAGAGCTGTGGTTCTTAAACAGAACTGAGTACCAAAACCACCAGAGAAAATTTTTAAATGCATATTTGATTAAGCACACCCAGAGATTCTGCTTCATGAATCCAGGAGTTCTCAGGAGTGTTTACATTTTGAAAATTGCCAAGTTAATTATTATATTTGCCTTTAGTTGAGAACAACTGGTTTATATATTTTAATTAACTAGGGTCTCCAAAATCTTCATAAGTAAGTTAGTAATTATTTAGTGATGAGTATGAATCAGGCTTTGTGCTAGATACTAGCGCTTTACTTAGGAAATGAAAACATATTTGATTCAAACATAAATACATTTGACTAGTTTTACTTATTTTTGTTTAAAATTTGATGGTTTGGAAAAGTAAAAAAAAATGTTCTAAAGTATCCGTGTATATAAATACAATCTCAGAATCAAGAATGGTCACAATTCATTGTCCCTGCTAACTAATAAGGAAGTATTATTTTAAAAATAAATTATACCATGTATATCTTCAGTAGGCAGTATGATTGTTTCCAGATCAAATTTGCACTTTCCAAATGGAACATACCATGGATCAACTTTCCCTGTGTGTAAGAAAAATTCAAAATCTTGATTAACAGTTACATATGCCACTATCACACATCATTAGTGGTTTGATTTTTTGTAAGTACTGAGAAAACCAAAAAATGAAGGGTTTTTTTAAAAAAAACTTATTCAATGAATTTAGAAAATATGTGGGTTTACTACTGTTTTAGACTTTTTCACTGGAAAAATTGAAGGTATACTGGTTGGATTTATTGTCTTATATAATTAAATAAAATATTTTACATATTTTAAGTTATGTCAAATTAATGTTTTTATTTCATCATTCATTCCATTATTTTTGTTGATATTTCTGGTGAAAATAAACTTTTGTTCATCTATAACTTGATTTAGAGGAGAGATGTGATATGAATTATAAGTATGTTTTTGGATAATGAAATCCAGAGAATTCATAAAAATTTTCAGTTTTATTATTGAGAAGTTATTATTATTGTTGTTGTTATTATTCATAGTACAAATTTACTTAAAGTATTTTCTTTTTTTAACAGACAAGAAGTAAACATCAAAGCATATGATAATTCCATGCCAAGTAAGAATTTTGTCTTTGTAGTTCAATATTGTTTGATTATATTTGAGAATAAACTTAAGAATGAATTACTAGTATCTTCCATTCAATATGATAAAGCATAAAATGCCTTGAATTTTGGTTAAAATTTAGAAGAATCATGTATGTGTGTATATGTGTATGTCTATGTTGGTATGTGCGTATGTGTAAAATATTCTGACCTTAATGTGGGCATGCACACATTATTTTGAAAGGAAACATTTAATTTATTCTTCCTCATTATAAAAAACAACCTTAGTTTCATAAGGCTCCCTTGTGTTTAAAACCACTATAACAAAAAGAAAAGTAGAAAAAGAAAATACAGTTATAAAGATGAAAGTGGATCATTCATTTGTTACTCAAATACAACTTTAGGAAAGTTCTCCTTAATAAATTGAGTTTAAATCTGTCTGCACTGCTACAATGTTTACCCATTGGTTCTAGTTCTTCCTTCAAGAAACACATAAAAGAAGTCTCTAACTTTGTGATGAAGAGAATAGACACTGGAACCAAACTGTTTGACTTTTAATTCTTATACTTTATGATTTTGAACAAATAATGTAAACTCTCTCAGTGCTTTATTTTTCTGTATCTGTAAAATGAAAGCAATTATATATTATATTATCTAATTCAAAGTGTTGTTTGAGGATTAAATGAAATGATGTGTATAAAGTGCTTAAAACACTGTCTGACACATAGTAAGCAATATGTTAGTGTTAGCAGTTGCAGCTATTCTATAAATGCTGTCACTACTATTCTCCCATATAACATCTCCTTAAATATTTGAACATAGAGAGCACATTTTTGCTTAGTGTCCCCAAGTCCTGGAGAACTGTCCTTAGTTACCTTACTAGTTTCTCTTTTGACACAGCTACCAGAGAGTGTGATCCTCTTGATCGCTCTATTCTGGATATCCTCAAGTGTTCATATGTTCCTTTAACACATTTTATTAAAGTTATTGGGTAACAATAGTTAATAAAATTATATAGGTTTCAAGTGTACAGTTCTACAATACATCATATCTATATTACATTGTGTGTTCACCACACCATATCAAGTCTCCTTCCCTTTTAAAAATATAGTTCACAAAAATGAATGCAATATTTTCATCTGTGGCCCTAATTCTTGTGTCTTGAAATAACACTGAGGTCAGAGGAGTACTGAAATAAATAATTAGATTTGATCAATTGAGATTTTTACTATTTCCTTTATGCTCAACATTGTGCTAGCTATTATGGGAACTATACAAGTAGTCATGTGGTCTTCAACCTAACTAAAAAGATATAAAAGAAACCAAAATAGAGAAAACTATGGAGATGTTTAAAAAGAAATAATCTTTCTCTATTTTCCATTCTTACTGTTGATTGTACTATTTTAACTATTATAATTTAAATATCTATCTGTAAAAATGGTTTAATCTAAAAAATAAAATTATATGTGATGAAAGAATATTTTACTTTAGGTGGTGAGCACACAATGCAATATACAAATGATTTACCTTAGAATTGTACACTTGAAACCTATATAATCTTATTAACCATTGTTAACTGATAAATTTAATTAATTTTTAAAATTAAAAATGCCATTTTTAAATATAGATATTGCAAATAGGGAGATAATCGTTTATGGGAAAATCTCATTGAAATCCCTAATTGATATTCAAAGAAACTACAAACTCCAGAAAGAAAATGGATATTTTGAGTTATAACTTAGTTTAAGCAATATATTTCTTACTTATGAATAGCTCAGTGCTTATGAAAGTCTGTCTACTAATTGCAAATTATTTATTGTCTTCTCTTATGTTAGTCAGCAAATCAAGCAGAAAATTATGGAATCAAGAATGCTTCACTTTGACAATTCCTAAACCACCTCAGCCAGGTAGAAAAAAGAGATCAAGACCTTCAGAATTACAAATCACAGTTCCTGTAAGTACTGAAAAGGACATTTTAAAACTAAACCTAAGATTATACATTATATACATATAGATAGAGATACATAATTTAAATTTTACTATTGGTAGCAGATATTTTAAAATATATAATTCCCCATAAAACAGATTTTCCTCTTCTGTTTCAGATTAAACTTTTATTTTTATGTGGCTCTCCATTTCAAAGGCATTATATAGCTAATAGAATAGGCAAGCTAAAGAATCAAATGTTGCAAATGGTGGGATCTCTCAGGAAATTTTTACTAGCTGCGAAAACAAAAAATTTGAAACTTAGAGCAGTAGCTGATCTTGATGAGGTTATAAGAGCCTCTCCATTTTCCTTAATCTGGCACCAAGGATACTAGATACTGGGAGAATCATTTTTTACTGCTTTTATGAAGTGGAGTTATCAACAGCAAAAAGAAAGACTAGTGCTCAGAGGTCAACCCATGCTATTACCAAAATATATTTCAAAAGCATCTCCCAAAGCAGAGTTACATTCAATTAATTTATTCAAGAGTTATTCATATATCTGTAGTGATTCAAGCACATGCTTCTCTTCATGGTCTTCTTTCAATTCCATATAACCATTTCATTGACTGGTGATGTCTCTACTGAATAGCTGAAAAGATATAATAAGTAAATGTAAAATTAATCTATGTGGCCACTATGATATTCATATTTGACAAATGTTTGGGTGGGAGTTTTAAAAAATTACACTACTGCTACACAAATTACTGTGAATCAAACATTTGTTTTATTTTATGTATTTGCTTTTGACAATACTTAACAGCAGGGCTTACAGGCTTTTAATTTTATCAGAGACCTTGAAAGCAAGAGTAGAAATAAGGCTTGGCCTGAAGCCTACAGCTATCACAAGAATTGTCATGACAATCTTGATGGGCATAAGCTTATTTCTGAAATAACTTGAGGGTGAAGGGTGTACAAAATGTTCCAAAAGACCTCTCCCATATTGGGGTCCAAAATGAACCCACTATTAATTTTAAGTTCAGGCCTTGGAATATCATGGATCATTGTGGGTCTGCTTCAATCTCAAAGTGAATCAATATATGAATAGCATTTCTTGTAAAGCAATTTTATTTCCAAAGTAGAGTTATCTCACATAAACACACAAACACACATAGGACATTGAAAAATAAAATAAAAAATAAGTTTTAAATGAATGGTTAAGAAGAAGCTAGACTATTTTCAAGTTTTAATATATAATTTGATTTTGATTTTATGAAAATTTTAAATTAAATTTATTGGGGTAACATTGGTTTATAAAATTATATAGTTTTCAATTGTACAATTCTATGATACATCATCTGTATATTGCATTGTCAAAAATTCTTATTATTTTAACCAATCTTTTTAGAGATGTGACAAAAGAAAATTAGAGGAAGTTCATAAGCCACCTCATATATGGATAAGGCATTTTTTAAGAAAAATTTTCCAAAGGCCATCTAATTACTTCACTGTCAGTAGACAGGCTCCATTTAGCCATCCTTGTACTCCTAAAACCCATCCTGGAAAGGCAGGATCTAAAAAGTTGGAAGATTACAATAAAAGAACAACTTTTAAGAAAGATTCCAAGAAAAATACTGGCCCACATGAAACAGCTCCAGAATCCAAGGAAACAGGAAATAATAAAAAACCTAAAAGAGGAGACAAAACAGACAAAACTCCATCAAAATCATCACATGAAAGTGAAATATCTACGGAGTCAAAGTACAAATCAGGAACAAACCCCAAATCCAAAGATTCTCAGGCAGTCTTAATGAAGCAACCAAAAAAATGTAAGAGAGATTTCAAAAATTCCAAGGAGACAGATATTGAATCCATATGTACAAAAAAGGAATCTAAGAGCTCAAAGAACAATTTTAATGCCAAATCTGAGGCTTGCTCAATAAATATTTCAAATATGGATTTAATGACATATTTAGAGGAGTCTGGTGCTGAATCCATGGAATTTGGTATGTGGTTAAACAATTACTCACAGAATAATTCAAAGAAGCCTTCGAAGAAGGAAGCAAAGAAAAGCTCTGATGCTGAATCTTCAGATTCCAAAGATACAAAGAAGGATAAAAAAGGTAAAGGGAAAAACAAGAAGAAGGATGCAAAGGAAACAGAGTCAACTGATGCAGAATCTGAGTCTGAATTGGAGTCAAAAAAGGATAAGAAAGATTCAAAGAAAGGTAAGAAAGGTTCAAAGAAAGATGACAAGAAAAAGGATGCCAAGAAGGACATGCTGTCAACTGATGAGGATCCTGAATCTGAACAGATTTCAAAAAAGGATGAAAAAGTTGAAAAGACCAATAAGAGAGAGTCAAAGAAAGATGACAAAAAAAAGACTGCAATGAAGTCTGAAGAGTCTAGTGAAACTGAATCTGATTGGGACTCAAAAAAGGAAATAAAAGCTAAGAGAAAGTCAAAGAAAGATTCCAAGAAACAGGATGCAAAGAAGAGCATAGAGTCTACTGATGATGAATCTGATCTATCTTCCAAGAAAGAAGAAAAGAAGCCAGGGATGAACAAAAGTTCAGATGCTGAATCTGAAGAGTCAATGCATAAACCTAGGGCTAAAAATAAAGGCGTTGATGAATCAGATGCAACATCTACAGATTCAAAGAAGGAAGCACTGGAAATAAAAAAAGATTTTAAAACGTCATTCAGAAAGACGACATTCAAAGAAAAAGAAAAACAAGCAGTTGCAGGTAGAGTTCCTCCATCAAGAGAAAGTTCACTACCATCTCCTTGCGAGCCTTTACAACTATCACCTAAGATCAAACGTCTCTGTCGGTGCAAGATGGATCCTCTGCCTCCAAAACCAAGATATGCTCCTTTGGTATGTTTACTTCTCTTCTATTTTAGAGACATATATTAGAAATGAAAGATATTTTAAAATTTTGAATTCATACTTTCTTTAAAGAATAGTCCTCTTTTACTGGAATATTGACAAGTTTGGGACTCTCAGGTAAGAAAGATAAAAAATACTTCAAAATGACTCAAAATAGTGGCAAAACAAATGTCAAAAAGTTAAAAAGAATATATAGATTGGAGCATAGAGAACTAGGTTGTGATTTAAAAAATCATTTAAAATTACTTGTAAGGGGAGCCATATTACAAAAGTGGTTAATGGTTCTATACTTAAGAAGAAACAAACATGAAAGTAGACTAAAACTTGTACAGGCACAGATCTAAGTAAGGTGTAAATACATTTTCTAGGAAGTTGCTGAATATAGTAAAAAACATAACCAAAATCCAGTCAGAACTGTTTGGAAATATAACATACCAGGATTCATATAGGCAAAATATTAATTATTAAATCCATATCTGAACTAAGTTTCTATATGACATATTATCCTTACCAATGATCAGAAAAAAGCTAACTTACCAGACGTAACTCAATCTCCTCTGATTTACAAATGTCTCTTTTTGGTTAACTCAGTCTCTTTGGGGATAAATATTCCATAAATTTAAATTTTCCATTTCTGTCCTTCAGAATATCGCCTCTTTCATTTTCCTTCATCCATAATCTTGCTGTAAGGGTAAGCTTAAGTAGACATCTCACTTTGAGAGGAGTGACTTCTGTCCTCCCTTTGTAGCTTTCTCTGATCATTGGTTGAGGTGTAGTTCATTTGCATGGTTTCTGTGTATCAGCCTGTGTTTCTCTGCTTTCTCACATAGTGTTTTTTTATCTGTTTTCAGCATGGTAGGGATAAATCTGCTAAAATCAGAGAATATGTGGATATGGATGGGTCTTGACCTTGAGCTTCTAATTTTAATTTATTCCTCTGCTTTCTCCACTTCTTCCCTGTTCTCCTATTCTTCTTTCTCAAAGAGCTTCAACTTCTAATCTTATGGGAACCTCCATTTGCTTTTCATACATTTTTCTTTTTTGGAATTTATAAATTTCTTTTATCTCTCTCAGAAAGTCTGGATTTTAATTCCATTTTCTCCTGCTAGATTCAAAAAATCAGCTTTGAGACTCAAAGCTGAAATAACAATGGCCTTGTTTAGAGGTCAATCTTATAGGTTGAGTCAATGGGTGGGAAGTCATTAGGACAAGAATGAATATATATTGCTGGATAATTTTTAAGGTAAATGGGAAAATAACCTCAAATAGCTGGAATATTTTCTACAAGCAGTTTTTATAAAAACTAAGTAAAATGTAAGGAAACAAGCTGGGGCCAAAGATAAGTTTTATTTATGAAAAACAACTTCAGGGTATGTTCTGGGTTTGTATACATTCACCACCAAGTGTCTTCAAAAACTTTCATATTCTTAGCTACCATCCAGCCAGACTCTTCCATTCCAACCACTTCATGAAAGTGCTCTTTTCAAGATTACCAAATACCTTGTTGGGGCCGCATCAACTGGTCTCTCTTCTCACCTCATCCTTTTTTTATTGTTGACAGTATTACAGATTCCCCCCATTCCCTCCCATTCTTACTGATAGCTTTTTATTAACTTTATTGTATCCTCCTCTACCTAACCTTTAAGGAGGGAATGACCTAAAACTTGATCCTGAACCTTCTCTATCTAAAATCCTCCTGTGGTGAGTTCACTAAATGCAATTATTCTAAATATTATTTATGTATTGATGAGTCCAAAATTATTACATATAGCTCTGATCTTCCTGAGTTTCAAATTTTTTCTTTTAAATATATCTTCATTGATTTCAGAGAGATGATGGGAGAGGGAGAGAGAGTTGAAACATCAATGATGAGAGAGTCATCATTGATTGACTGCCTCCTGCATGCCCTGGACTGGCCCCACAACCCCAGGCATGTGCACTGACCGAGAATCGAACCAAGATCTACTAGAGCCTAGGCCGATGCTCAACAGCTGAGCCATGCCTGACTGGGCGCTGAGTTTCAAATTCTTATATCTAACCACTTACTTGAAATTTCATTGTAGATTCTACTAGGCATCTCAAACTTAACATATCTTAACAATACTCTTAACCCATGCCCAAATGCATTCCTCCTCAGTCTTCCCCACCTTAGTAAATGACACCACCATTCACCTACTAGATCTTTTCAAACCTGGATATCATCTATATTCCTCTCTTTTCCTTATCACTCACATATATGCAATCAGTAAGACTAATATACTTTATTTCTAAAGTTATCCTCACTTTTCTCCATCTGAGTCACTACTACTACTTCCACGGTCCCAATGAATATTGTTTTTCCTGGAATACTGCAAGAGTTACTAACTAGACTTGCTATCCCTACTCTTCACTGCTTAAAACATTATAGTGGTTTCCTATTACATTCAGGAAAAAACTCAAACTTCTTTCCTAAGCTTTAAATGACTATATCATCTAGGCTTTACCTGTTTTCCACCCTCATCTGTACCACTTTCTCCCTTTTATTTTATGATCTAGCTAAACTGGCATTCTTTGTGTTTCTCAAACAAGCCAAGATTCTTTTCTTCCCAAGCCACTGCATAGGCTGTTCCACTGCTTGGAATGCTCCTCCCCAGATCTTTGCATTACTAATCCTCATTGTTTTGCTTTTTAAGCTTATATGTTATCTCCTTAGAGAAGCCTTCCCTGATTGCCATATCTTATGCTATCTCTTCCTGCAACAACTTTCCATTCACTCTCCAAACCCTAAATACTATTTTATTTCTCTTTATAGAATGTATCTTTATCTAAAATTATATGTTTATTCATTTGTTTATTAATTACATTCATCAGTAAGATTCAGGCTACATCCAGGTGGTGAAAATTATCTGTTTTTTCATTCCTGTATCTACAGTTCCAAAAGAAACACCTGGGCAACATTTGGCTGGTTAAGAACTTGGTCTGTCTAAATAGCTGCAGATCATAGCACACTAGTAGACTTTCTGACTTCCATTTTTCCAATAATTTCTACTCTAGCAATATCAGACTAAAATGAACAAACAGCAAGGCATTTTGGAAAGAGGGGAAGTCACAAAAAATGCTACTTACATTCTAAGTAGATGTCTGAAAAGAATACGTAAATATCCTCATTTGTGTGGAGGGAACTTATGAGCAGACTATATTAATGCATCTTAGGTCTCTTTCAATATGGCCTCAAGAAACCATACTAATTATCTCTCCCACCCTCACCAGAGTCCTATTGATTCTCATAGCAGAACATAAATAAGGCTATTGCCATGTTTCAGAATCAGATCTATTTATACTCCTGGACTAAAATAACGCACATTTGAAATAATGTTTGTAGAAACTTGCCATGTTTCTCAAAAATAAATGAAAAAGTCTTTATATTCTATTTACTGTGGTAAACAACTAGAGTTTTATGTTTAGAGTGTTTGTTTTTTATTCTAATTTTTTATTTTTTTATTTAGGTATAATTGACATATAACATTATGTTACTTTCAAATGTACAACATAGTGATTCAATATTCATATATATTGAAAAATGATCACCACAATAAGTTTAGTTAACAACCATTACCATACACAGTTACAAAATGCTTTATTTGGTGATGAAATTTTTAATATATACCCTCTTAGCACTGTAAAATATGTAACATAGTATTATTAAGTATGGTCACCATATTATAGTCTCATGACATTTATTTTATAGATGGAAGTTTGTACATTTTAACCCCTTTCACTCATTTCACTCACTCCCAACCTCCTCACATTTGACAGGCACCAATATGTTCTCTTTATATATTAACTTTGTGTTTGTTTGTGTTTTCCCACATGTAAGTTAGATTATACAGTATTTGTCTTTATCTATCTGACTTATTACATTTAGCATAATTCCCTCAAGTTTCATACATGTTGCTCTAAATGGTAAGATTTCCTTTTTATGGCTGAATACTCTATTCTGCTATATATATATACTGCATTTTTTTATCCATTGATTTGCTGATGGACACGAAGGTACATATATCTTTCTGAGTTAGTTTTTGTTTTCTGTAGATAAATACCAGAAGTAGAATTGCTGAATCATATTAGTTTTATTAAATTTTTTAGGAACCTCCATACTGTTTTATAAAGGGAATACCAATTTACATTCCCACAAACAATGCACAAGTCTTCCCTTTTCACCACATCCTTGTCAGAACTTTTTATTTTTAGTCTTTTTGATAATAATTTTAACAGGTGTTAGGTGATATCTCATTGTTTTGATTTACATTTCCCTGATGATTAGGGATGTTGAGCACCTTGTAATTTACCTGGTGAACATCTGAATGTCTTCTTTGAAAAAATGTCTATTCAGATAATTTGCACATATTTTAATTGGATAACTTGTGATTTGCTGGGGTTTGTTTTTGTTTTTGATATTGAGCAGTATGGATTGTTTATATATTTTAGATATAAACCTCTTATCTTATATATGATTTGCAAATATTTTCTCCCAAATAGCAGGTTGCTTTTTCATTTTGTTAATGGTTCACTTTTCCATATGAAAGATTTTTAGTTTGATATAGTTACACTTATTTATTTTTATTTTTGCTTGTGTTGCCTTTGCTTTTGGTGTTAAATCCAAAAAATCACCGCCAAGACCAATGATGTCTCAGAAGCTTACCAGGCAAAAGCTTACAGCCTATGTTTTCTTCTAAGAATGTTATGGCTTCAGATCTTCAAATCTTTGATCCATTTTGAGTTAATTTTTGCCTGTGGTATAAGATGGTGATCCGATTTCATTTGTTAACATGTAGTTGTTCAGTTTTCTCAACACCATTCAGTGAAAAGACTGTCCTTTCCCCTTTGTATTTTCTTGGTTCCTTTGTCAAATATTAATTGAACATACATACATGGGTTTATTCCTGGATTCTCTATTCTGTTCCATTAATTTATATGTCTGTTTTTAATGCTGATACTATACTGTTTAGATTATTGTAGCTTTGTAATGTAATTTAAAATCAAGGAGTGTGTGCTTCCAGTTTTTTTCTTATTAAGATTGCTTAGGCTGTTTGGGGTTTATTATGATTCTATATAAATTTTAATCTTGATAGTTACATTTCTGTGAAAGGTGCCATTGACATTTTGATATGGATTGCATTGAATCTGTTGTTTTCCCTTGGTAGTATGGACTTTAACAATATTAATTCTGTTAATCTATGAGCATAAAATACATTTGCATTTATTTGTGTCTTCATTTTTTTTATCAGTGTTATAGATTTTAGTGTACAGGTCTTTCAACTCCTTGTTTAAATTTGTTCCTGTGTGTTTTACTTTTTTATGCAATTGTAAGTTTTCTTAACTTTTCTTTTTGCTAATTTGTTCTTAGTGTATAAAAATTCAACAGATTTTTGTATATTGATTTTGTATCCTGCAACTTTACTGAATGTGATCATTAGTTCTAACCATTTTGGGGGGAGTCTTTAGGGTTCTCTCTATATAATATGTCATCTGCAAATAGGGACAGTTTTATTTCTTTTCTGATTTAGATTCCTCTTATTTCTATTTCTTGCTCAATTGCTCAGGCTAGATTTTCCAATTCTATATGAAATAAAATTGGTGAAAGTAAGCATTTTGTTTTTTCTCTGATCTTAGAAAAAAAGCATTCAGCTTTTCACCATTAAATATGAATTTAACTCTGCGTTTGTGATATATGGCTTTTATTATGTTAAGGTACATTCCTTTTATACCCATTATTTTGAGAGATTTTGTCATCAATAAATGTTGAATTTTGTCAAATCCCTTTTCTGTATTTAAGATTATTTTTATCCTTTGTTTTGTTACTGTGGTGTATCTAATGGATTGATTTACAGATGTTGAACCATCCCTTGAATAAGTGCCACCTCAATATGGGTTTGGTCCTTTTATTGTATTGTTGCATTAGGTTTGGTAATATTGTATTGAGGATTTTTTGCATCTAGGTTTATCAAGGATGTTGTCCTTCAATTTGTTTTTCTTGTGGTGTACTTTTCTGGTTTTGGTATCAGGAGAATGTTGGCCTCATGATATGAGTTTGGAAGTGTTCTCTCTTCTTTTATATTTCGGAAGAATATGAAAAGAATTGGTATTAATTTTTTTGTTTGTTTGTTTGCTAGAATTAAACGGGACAACACTGTTTTCCTGCACTTTTGATTGTTGGGTGGTTTTTTATTACTGATTCAGTTTACTTACTAGTAATCAGTTTGTTCAGACTTTCTACTTCTTCATGATTCAATCTTATTGTATGTTTCTAAGATTTATCCACTTCTAAGATGTGCAATTTGTTTGTGTATAATTGTTAATAATAGTCTTATCATCTTTGTTTTTCTGCTGCATCAGTTGCAACATTTTCTCTTTTATTTTTATTTTTATTTGTTTGATTCCTTCCTATATTTTCTTGATGAGTTTAGCTAAAGATTTGTCAGGCTTTTTTTCAACTTTGTTTTATTGATTCTTCTTATTTTCTTTGGGTTTCTATTTCATTTATTTATGCTCTGATAATTATTTCCTTTTTCTACTAACTTTGAACTTTATTCCTTCTCTTTTTCTAATTCTTTATTGAATAAAATTAGTTTCTTTATTTGAGATTTCTTTGTTTCTGGAGGCAGGCATTTATTGCTATAAACTTATCTCTTAGAACTGCTTTTACTGCATCCCAAATACAACTTTGGTAAGTTGTATTTCTATTTTTATTTGTTTCAAATGATGTTTTAATTTTTCTTTTGATTCTTTCTTTGACATATTGGTTGTTCAGTAGCATATTGTTTAATCTCAACATAATTTTAAATTTCTCAGTTTTTATCTTGTAATTGATGTCTAGTTTCACCCATTATGGTTGGAAAGGATGCTTGATATGAGTTTAATCTTTTTAAATTTACTAAGACTTGTTTTATGACCTAACACATAACATGTTTTGGAGAATGTTCCATGTGCACTTGAGAGTAATGTGCATTTTTTTTATTTTGTATGAAAATTTCTGTATATATTTGTTAGGTCTATATGGTCATTTAAGGAAAAAGATTCCTTATGGATTTTCTGTCTGTATGATTAACTTCTATATGTATTTTTTACTAACAAATGGTACAATTTTTATAACAACTGAAACAATACAAAATATGTAAGTAAAATTATTTAGATCTTTGTGCCCACTCCTTCACTCCATACTTCTCTACAATTCCATCCATTTGAGGTAACCAATGTTAACAGCTTGGTGTCCATTTTTCTTTTACAATATCTTACATACAAAGATATGTAAGTAGATAGATACATAGATAATTTGTTTTGAATAAAATTAAAATGCATATTGAGACATAGTGACAGTATTTTATATTTGCCTTTTCACTTGACTATAACCTGTTCATCCTTGTAAGTCAGTAGATATATAATTAATGCTATTATTCTTATTGCCAAATCCTTCATGATAAAAGACACATAATTTTATATAACAAGATACTATACATCTTAGATTAGTTTTCCTTCAGTACTTTTGATTTTTGCTTGTTTTTCCACTCATTTCTTTTTTTAAATTAAATTTATTGGGATGACATTAGTTAATAACAAACAAAATAGAAACAGACTCATACATACAGAGAACACTCCTCATTTTTATACTCATCCATTGCTACCTCTTATCTTCACCCCACATATTTTTTTTTAAAAAAACATTCTTTGTATTATTCCGTACTTTTCTCCAAGATTCACTTTACCATATTAAACTTTTAAACATGTACACACACACACACACACACAGAGTGGGGAGAGTGGTGCAGAGAACAGGAGAGAAAGTGAAGTTATGTTACTGTTTTATTTAAAGACCATGAAATTCTGCATACTTCTATGCATCACAGTCAGCGATAGATGTTAAATCTCTTCCTTTTGCTATTCGAATAGATGAAAAGTGATACTTCACTCAGACTTTAATTTGCATTCCCCTCACTACTAGTGATTTTGAATATCTTTTGAATTTTTGTGGTCACTTGGTTTTGATTGCTTGAGAATTATATTTTTGTATATTTTATTCATTTTCTCATGAGCTATTTGTATATTTTTTGTTAATTTATGAATATTATCTTCATATTATATATATTAATTCTTTGTCTATCTTCTTTGTTGTATTTTCCTCAACTCTCATGTGTTTATTGACTTTTTCATGATTTACTTCATTGTGCAATAATTTTTAAATTTTATATAGCCAATTATATGCATATAATTTATTTCATTTATTCTTAGTTTTCTACAGTGATGAAAATTATATTCCTCATGGTGAAATTTTCAACAGAGGTTAAAAAACTAGTCCTTAATAAAAAATAAACTCTTATCAGCTCCTCAGCTCAGAGTATTGTGATAATCAAGGTTTTATTGTACTGAACTCTGTTAAAAAAGTGATCCAATAATATCTTCTAAAAGTACTAAATAATTTGTTTGAAAATAGGAAGCATCGTGTATGTTGTACAATCAAGTAGCTACTATCTAAAGTTTTGGAGTCAGACAGCTTTGATTTAAATTTTTCTCTACCACTTAACATCCAGATATCTTTGGGGAATTTTCTTATTTATTTAAACATTAATTTCCTCAAGTATAAAATGAAACATTGATAAAACCTTCCTTATAGGAAATTGAAGCATGTATAGTGCTTCAGATAGTATCTGGCATTGTATGTATTATGCATTTTCATGGAGTTCCACTGCTATTAATATTGATCAAATAATGATGTATGCATATTTTAATTTTATCCAAGCATATAGTAAAAGAAACCAATTTAGTACAAAATGTTATGTTACTAAATAAACCAAGCAATATTTTAATTGTTATTCTCTCTTCAAAATCAGTCAATTGATAGTTTATTTCATTTTCTAAGAGGTACTGTCATTTATTGAGAACCCAGAATTTATGTAAAATTATACTCAATACTAGGCATTTGATTAAATAGCTTATTTTGTCAATTTTTACAATTAAAAGTAAAAAAACAAAAGTAAAACCAAATAACCAGAAAACCCAAAGAAAGAGGCTACAAGACAATTTTTTGTTCCTATTCAAAGAAAATAAATGTTGTTTGTATAATACTAGAGTGCACCTCAAAGTACTTATTCTATGTGAAATCAGCTTAAAAACCAATTGAATTTAAACACAAGAAAACTCTGGAGCTGTGGGATCCTGTTAAATTTATACTTTTTTTCTAAGAAAACATGTTGCTTTTTGATAAAATAAGGCAAGTATATGCCTTTCTTATTCAAGATATTTTTCTTCATTTCCAAAGGAAGAATTGAACTAGATGAGCTCAAAATTGAAACCAAGAAGTGTTTGGTGTTTTTTAACTGTTCATGAGAGACATAGGACATATATCTACTCATACTTGGGATGAAATAAGGATGAAATTCCCCTAATGAGCTGGCATGGTTGGTTAAACTACCATAATGCAAAAATTAATAATGACACTGAATGAAAACTATTGTCTCATGGAATAATTCTTAGGAAAGAATAGAGGAATTCTTAAGCATCACTGATTTCTAGAGTTTTTAAAAAAAGATTTTATAGATGTATGTACAATATATTGGCATGAGTGAAGAGGTTATTTTTTTCTGACACTGTCATTATCTAATTTGCTCTATTTTTTAAAAAGCTACTGTTGCTTTAATTTGAAACCATCTCACTGTATTTGATGATGACATATTAAAGTACTAGGATAATTTAATAATTCAGACAGTGAAAAACAGGTGCATATTAATGTGCTGCTGTTTCAATTTCATTTCTTGGTTACTTCCATATCTATAAATAATGTAATTTTCTGGTAACTTCTTAGATTTACACATTTTCTATTGGTTTTCTTCCATAATGAATGAAGATTTTATGTCCATCATTTTCTTTCTCTTTTTCTAATATGTTTTTTTCTTTGTTTTTATTTCTTTATTATTTACCTTTGTAACTTTAAATACTTGTAACTTTTTTCCTAGTGATCTTACTTTTCTCTTAAGTTCTCCTTTCCTGTCCCTTTTCTCTAATTCTTCTTTTATTATATTTTAATTAAATTTATCAGGGGTCACATTGGTTAATAAGATTTTATAGGTCTCAAGTGTACATTTCTATGATACATGACCTGTATATTGCATTGTGTGCCCACAACCCAAAGTCATCTTTTTTCAACATGTTTTTGGCCCCCTTTACCCTTAACTATTCCCTACCCCCTTCCCTCTGATAATTCCATACTGTTTTCTGTGTCTATGTGTTTCAATTTTATATCCCACATATGAGTGAAATCATATTATTCATAGCTTTTTCTGAATGACTTATTTAACATAATACTCTCAAGGTCCATTCATGTTGTTGCAAATGGCAGTATCTAATCTTTTTTATGGCTAAGTAACATTTCATTTTATTGTACCACATATTCTTCATCCAATAATCTTGCAAAGTATATTTTTGTTGTTTCGATGTCTTAGCCACCATGAATAATGCTGCGATGAACACAGGGGTGCAAATATCTTTGCAAATGTTTTCAAATTTTTCAGGTGGGTATCTAGAAGAGGGATTGCTGGGTTATATGGTAACTTTCTGCTCAAATTTTGAGAAATCTCCATATTGCTTTTCATAGTGGCTGTACCAGTTTTTATCCCACAACCTCTCTAAAACTGGATGTTACTTGTCTTGTTTATAACAGCCATTCTAACAACTGTGAGGTGGTATATCATAATAGTTTTTATTTGCATTTCCTTAAGCTAGTGAAGCTGAGCATCTTTCATATATCTGTTGGCCATTCGTATGTCTTCTTGGGAGAAATGTTTGTTCAGGTCTTCTGCCTGTTTATTAATTGCATTGTTTGTTTGGTTGGTTTTGAGTTGCATGAGTTCTTTATATATTTTTGGATATTCACCCTTTGTCAGAGTGGTTGTTTGCAAATATCTTCTCCTACTTGGTTGGTTGCCTTTTTGGTTTTTTGGTGATTTTTTTTTTTTTCTGTTCAGAAACTTTTTAGGTTGATATAGAATCATTTATTTATTTTTCCCTTTACTTCCCTTGCCTTTGGGGTCAAATTCATAAAATCTTCTCTAAGATCAAGATCCATAAGTTTAGTACCTATGTTTTTTTCTATGTAAAAAATTGTTTCAGATCTTATATTTAGGTCTTTGATCCATTTCAAGTTAATTTTTGTATAGGGGAAACCTGTAATCTAGTTTCATTCTTTTGCATGTAGCCTTTCAATGTTCTCAGCACCATTTTTTGAAGAGAACTTCCCTTCTCCATTGTATTTTTTGCTCCTTCGTTTAAAAATGATTTGTCCATATACATATGGATTTATTTCTGAGCTCTCAGTTTTGTTCCAATAGTTTGTGTGTGTGTGTGTTCTTCTGCCAACACCACACCGTTTTGATTATCATTGCTCCATAGTGTAATTTGAAGTCAGATAGTGTGTTACCTCTGAATTTGTTCTTTTTTCTCAGGAAAGTTTTAGCAACTTGGGGTATTTTGTGGTTCCATACAAATCTGATGATCTTTTGGTCTATTTGTTTTAATGCCATTGGGATTTTGATAAGGGTTACACTACATCTGTATATCATATGGGGTAATATGGAC
This sequence comes from Miniopterus natalensis, assembly GCF_054644295.1. Lineage (NCBI taxonomy): Eukaryota > Metazoa > Chordata > Mammalia > Chiroptera > Miniopteridae > Miniopterus > Miniopterus natalensis. The sequence continues at coordinate 45,167,770 of NC_142103.1, read as the reverse complement.
ATTTTAGCTATGTTGATTCTTCCAATCCATGAACACGGAATATCTTCCCATTTTGTTGTGTCTTTTTCAAACTCTTTTAATAATGCTTTGTAGTTTTCAGTACATAAATCTTTCACATCCATTGTTAAGTTTATTCTTATGTGTTTTATTCTTTTTGTTGCAAATTCATAAAGAATTGTCTTTTTCATTCCTTTTTCTGAAATTTCATTTTTAGTATATAGGAATGCAGTGAATTTTTGTGCATTGATTTTGTAACCTGCAACTTTACTGTATTTGTTTATTGTTTCTAATAGTTTCTTCAGTGAAGTCTTTAAGGTTTTCTATATAAAGAATCATGTAAACTGGAAAAATCTAGCATTTTTTTTCATTCTTAATTTGGGTACCTTTTATATCTTTCTCTTGCCTGGTTGCTCTGGCTAGGGCTTCCAGTTCTATGTTGAATGAGTGGCAAGAGTGGGTATCCTTGTCTTGTTCCTGATCTTAGAGGAAAAACTTTCAGTTTTCACCAATGATTATGATATTAGCTGAAAGTTTGTCATATATGGCCTTTATTATGTTGAGGTATTTTCCTTTTATACCCATTTTACTGAGTGTTTTAATCATAAATGGATGTTGTATCTTATCAAATGTTTACCCTGCATCTATTGATAAGTTCTTACTATTTTATCATTTTTTGTTAATATAGTGTATTACATTGATTGATTTGTGTATGTTGAACCATCCTTGTGCCCCTGGGATGAATCTATTTGTTTGTGATAAATTGCTTTTTTAATGAATTGCTTTATATGGTTTGCTAGTATTTTGTTATCTTGAAATCTATTTTGTCAGATATAAGAATGGCTGCATCTGCATTTCTGCAGATTCCATTTACTTGGCGAATCACTTTCCATCTTTTTATTTTGAGTCTATCTTTCCCTTTTCAGCTTAGATGTCTCTCCTGAAGACAGCATATGTCTGGGTTTTATTTTTTCATTCAGTCTGCTACTCCATGCCTCTCTACTGTGAATTCAGTCCATTTACATTTGAGGTTATTATTCAATATATGAAGATTTCCAAAAGCCATTTTGTCTTTTGTTTTCTGTTAGTTCTGTGCCTCAATTGATTCTTTTCTTTTGTGTTTCTGTCTGTTGTTTTTGTTAGGTGATATTGTATCATTTTTTTTCTCTGTTTCCTCTTTTTGTAATTTATGTGTCTCAGATTTGTGTATGTGTGTGTATGTATGTGTGTGTGTGATTACCTTTATGTTTGTTAAAAAAGATTTCGTGTATATATAGTTGTCCTGTTTCTTTAAAAGTGCTCTTTTAAGGATCTTCTGTAATAACCTGTCCCTTCTGACAGTTGTCAGTTTGTTCCAGATATCCAAATATTTGTTAAGAGTCATAATGTCAGAAAGAATACTGAACCATGAGTCGAGTGTTAATAATAAAACATGTTTATTAAAATAAAATAAAGATCTTTATAATAAATGGTCAAGAAATAAGAACAAATAATTTATGCAGGATTAAATAGATATAAAAACAAATCATGAAAAAATATGTTATGTAGTATTAGTAATCAAATAAAACCCATGAGGTCCTTTTTCATTTAATAATGCAGTAAATATATACAAAAATTGTGTAAATGCAAAATATATAAATTTTATATATATTAAGTATGTAAGATATATTGCATAAAGATAAGACATTGATGATAAATAGATGATGATAGATAGACAGATAGGTGATAGATAGATAGATAGATAGATAGATAGATAGATAGATAGATGATAGATAGATGATAGATGATAGATAGATAGATAGATAGATAGATAGATAATAGATAGATAGATAGATAGATGATAGATAGATAGATAGATAGATGATAGATAGATAGATAGATAGATAGATGATAGATAGATAGATAGAGATGATAGATAGATGATAGATAGATAGATAGATAGAGATGATAGATAGATGATAGATAGATAGATAGATAGATAGATAGATAGATAGATAGATAGATAGATGATAGATAGATGATAGATAGATAGATAGATAGATAGATAGATAGATAGATAGATGATAGATAGATGATAGATAGATAGATAGATAGATAGATAGATAGATAGATAGATAGATAGATAATAGATAGATAGATAGATGATGATAGATAGATAGATAGATAGATAGATAGATAGATAGATAGATGATAGATAGATGATAGATAGATAGATAGATAGATAGATAGATAGATAGATAGATAGATAGATAATAGATAGATAGATAGATAGATAGATAGATAGATGATGATAGATAGATAGATGATAGATAGATAGATAGATAGATAGATAGATAGATAGATAGATGATAGATAGATAGATAGATGATAGATAGATAGATAGAGATGATAGATAGATGATAGATAGATAGATAGATAGATAGATAGATAGATAGATGATAGATAGATGATAGATAGATAGATAGATAGATAGATAGATAGATAGATAGATAGATGATAGATAGATGATAGATAGATAGATAGATAGATGATAGATAGATAGATAGATAGATAGATAGATAGATAGATAGATAGATAGATAGATAGATGATAGATAGATGATAGATAGATAGATAGATAGATAGATAATAGATAGATAGATAGATGATAGATAGATAGATAGATAGATAGATAGATAGATAGATGATAGATAGATAGATAGATGATAGATAGATAGATAGATAGATAGATAGATAGATAGATAGATAGATAGATAATAGATTATAGAGAGACAAATGATAGATAGATCTTATGTAGAGCTGTTGAGGCTTCAGGGTCAGTGGTACATTTAATCACTGCTGACTGCAAAACAAGAATGACAAACTGGCATAACTTTCCTTTGGGCCTACATGGGACTATGTAAGAAGGATCATAATTGGAACAGTACTATTTTACTCAGTAATCTCATTACTAGATATGTATTGTAGTGAAAAAATTCAGCAGAAGGAAAAACAAGCTCTAGGCATAAAAATGATGAGTACAGAACTGTCTATAAGAGAAATATTTGAAATTAAACTAAACATATAAAATTAAGAGAATGGTTTAGTAAATCATAAAACAAAATAGTATGTATTTATTGAAATTATAATTATGAAATCTTGAGAATTCAAGGGAAAAGTTCATTCTATGATGTTATGACTAAGCAAAATCTGCATATTTGTGGAGAAAGAGTAGAGAGAAGTACGCAAATGTAAAGTACTTGTATTAGTGTGGTGTAATTTGGAGTGACTATCAGTTATTTTTAATGTATTTTTGTGTTTTTTGTTCATTATCAATTTTAAAATTTCTAGTATATTAAAATAGTTGTGAGACCTTAGATTCATAATATAACATTGTTGGGACTTGATTGCCTATACAAATACTGGTGGTTGGGCTGGAATTCAGTACTTCTCATCTTTCAGTGGATTTTAGAATCACCCAGGAAAGTTGCTGAAAATGCACATTGTTAATTCCATCTCAGAATTTAACTTCATAGGTTTGGGGTAGAGTCCATGGACCTGTATTTTTAAGAAATAATTAATATTTATATCCACATTCTCTTCCACCTATGGTGTTCTGGGTTTTGACATGGTTCTTAACACACAAGAAACTCTATAATTAATAGATAAGTAACATTTTACTTTTTCTTTTCTTTTTCCCCCCTTTACTCCTTAGCCTGAAGCAAAGTGGATTCATAAGCTGCTTTAAAGGACAGCGGAGCACTTGTTTTCACAGAATGGCCTTACCACAGTAAACTCTAGCTACTCTCAAACTAGCATTTCTACTTCTGTGGGATTGTAATAAATAAAAACAAGTCTTCTGTGAGTACCAGGATCTGATTTTTTCTTGCATGTAATTTATAGAGATGCTTTGTGGAGATGTGTGCTTCATTTATTAAATGTCTAAACCAAAATACTGCAGTATTTTACCCTGTGTTCTGAAGCTTCACTTTGGAAGCCGTTTCTTAGTTTAGGTTAAAATGTAGTGATCTTCCGTTGGATCCACTTATCATATTGTGTTAAATTTCTTTGCTATCACTTAAAAAGAGTAAATAAAGCTCTGGCCAGTGTTGTTCAGTGGTTATAGAGCCCTCACACCTAAAGATTACATGTTCAATTCCTGGTCAAGGACATGTACCTGGGTTGCAGGTTTGATCCCAGCCCAGGTCAGGGTGCTTACAAGAGGCAACCAATCAATGTGTCTCTCATATTACTCTCTCTCTCTTTCTCTCTCTCTTTCTCTCTCCCTCCCTCTCTTCCATTCTCTCTAAAAATCATTGGAAAAAATATATATCTTAGGATGAGGATGAACAACAACAAAAAAGTAAATAGAATGGAAGTAAGTAAGCATACCTTTCATACTCTTAAAAGAAATAGTTTTAGTTATATAGTAACTCTCACTTACCACATACATATACACAGTTCTCAATGTAATAATTTGCCTTCAGACAATTTCCCTTTAGTTTATTATTTATTTAATGATAAACTGAAAGTGTCCCTAGAATAATAACACACGTTTGTAAATTATTTTACATATTTCCATGATTATGCTTGTCATATACTTTCCTGAGACCAGGAAAGGGGTGTGGAATGAAAGATAATTAATGATGATAGATGATAGATGATAGATAAATAGATGATAGATAATAGATAGATAGATGATAGACAGACAGATAGATAAATGAAAGATTACTGTTTATGTACTATAAACTTGATAGCTTATAAAAATAGAAATTTACCTCACACAATTCTGGAGATTGGGAAATACAAGATCAAAGTCCCAGGAGATTTTATGCCTGGTGAGAGCCCAATTTCTGGTTCATACACAGGATTTCTCACTCTGTCTTCATGGTAGAAGAAGACTAGTGAGCTACCTCTGTGAAGATTCTTTTATAGAAACACTAATCTAATTCTTGAAGGCTGCACCTTCTCAAAGCACCTCCCAAAGTCCCTACCTAATACCAACATTTTGGGCATTAAGATTTTAACATATGCCCTGCTGGGCATGGCTCAGCGGTTGAGCGTCAACCTAGGATCCAGGCGATTGGGGTTTGATTCCCGGTCAGGGCATATGCCTGGGTTGTGGGCTCGATCAATGACTCTCTCATCATTGATGTTTCTATCTCTCTCTCTCTCTCTCTCCTTTCCTCTCTCTGAAATCAATAAAGATATGTTTACAAAAGAAAAAGGATTTTAACATTTGAATTAGGGGAGCATAAATATTTAATCTGTAGCAATGATATATATGCAGATATAGTTAGATATAAATGTGAAAACCTCTTGCCTGGCCATCGTGGCTCAGCAGTTGAACATCAACCTATGATCCAGGAGATTTTGGTTCAATTCCTGATCAGGACACATGCCCAGGTTGCAGGCTTCATACCCAGTGGGGGACGTGCAGGAAGCAGCTGATCAATTACTCTCTCATCATTTATGTTCCTATCTCTTTCCTCCTTTCCTTGCTCTAAAATCATTAAAGATATATTTTCTAAAAATATATAAAAACCTCGTTCACTTCACCTAGTTTGTTTTCTGTCTTTTTGTTATAGTCTTCACTTCTATTTACTCTCAGAAATGAATATATATCAAATCCAATTTTTAATTTTTTTAATGTTTTAATTTATCTTTATTGTTGAAAGTATTACAAATGTCCCATTTTTTTCTGCCATTGATCCCCCACCCTACACCCCTCCCCCATGCCTTCACCACACTATTACCTGTATCCATGAGTTATGCATATATGCATATAAATTCTTAAGTTAACCTCTCCCTACCCACCCCTGCATTCCTTCTGAGAGTCATCAATCTGTTTTTTGCTTCTGTGTCTCTGAATCTATTTTGTTCATTGGTTTATTTTGTTCATTAGATTCCACATGTGAGTATGATCATGTAGTATTTGTTTTTCTCTGAGTGGCTTATTTCACTTAACATAGTACACTCGAGGTCTTGCCATGCTGTCCCAAAGGTTAAGGGATACTTTTTTTATAGCTGCATAGTATTCCATAGTATAAATGCCCGAGAAGATGACTGATATGATTCCAGTCTTCTTGAACTTGTAGAGACTTGTTTTGTGTATTAACATACGATCTACTTTTGAGATGGAAAGATCTTGAATATAAATTTAAGTGAAAAAAAATCAAGGTGCTGAAAGGAGCTCTGCCAGCCCCACCCCCTCCATGAGTGGAGCCCATGGGTGCTCATGACCCTCCTTACAAGTAAAGGAGTACTGCTCACCCTGTGAGCATGAGCAGAGGTTGCAGTCCCTCACACACACTCCATCAGCTCAGGGTCCTCCAACAGTGGAGCACCCTGCTTAGCCCACCCAGCAGCAGAGTATCAAGACCTGCCACGCCAACCCACCACACCTGACCAGGCACCCTTGGACAATGGACCCTGCTTATTCGAAGAGGAGCTCCCAGCCCTGCCATCATGACTCAAGGCTCCCAGAAGCACAGACCACCACCATGACACATTGAGCCTGGCACAGCACCCCTGGATAAATGTCACCACAACTTGACAACTGCCTGGTAGCTGTGACTTAACACCCCCAGATAGAAACACCTGCCTCCCCAACCAGGTAAACCTGATCTGTTACCCCTGAAAGTCTAAACTTGCTGCAACCTGATGCACATGGACACTCTGACCTGCCACAGTGGCCCAGTATGCCTAATTCGGCACGACCAGAAGATCTGATCCACTGCTGTGTCTTGGTGTGAACAGTCACCTCTGGACACACAAATCTCCCACAGCCCCACCCACCTCAACTGGAACCCCAGACTATGGATCTTCTAAAAAGGGGAGACAAAGAAAAAGCCCCCAAATGACAGAAAAGGAGGGATTTGCAGAAAATGAATTAAATGAAATGGAGGCTGGCAGTTTGTCAGATTATAAAGGTGCTCAAACAATTTTGTGAGACCTACAAGCAACCTAACAAGAAAAATAAGGAGCTTAATAAGAAATACACCAGTCTGAAAAAAGTGGTTGAAACATTGAATAAGAATCAATAGGAAATGAAGAATGACATAGCTGAAATAAAGAATACCATGGAAGAATTCAACAGTAGGCTAAACGAACTTGAAGACCAAATCAGCAAATTAGAAGAAAAGGTAGAAAGAAACACCCATTCAGAGCAGGAACTGGGAAAAAATTTAAAAGCAGGAGGAGAATATAAGGGAGCTTTGGAACAACATAAAACATCACAACATCTGCATTATAAGGGTACCAGATGGAGAAGAAGCTGACCAAAGAATAGAGAATCTGTTTGAAGGAATAATGATAAAAAACTTCCATGACCTGGTGAAGAAAAAATTTAGACAAGTCCAGGGAACACAGAGAGTCCCAATCAAGATGAAACCCAAAATACCCACACCATGACACATCACAATTAAAATGGCAAACATTAAAGAAAAAGAAAAAATCTTGAAGCCTGCAAGACAGAGACAGACAGTTACCTACAAGGGAGCTGCCATTAGACTGCCAACTGATTTCTCTATACAAATAGTTCAGGGCAGACAGGAGTGACATGAAGTATACAAAGTAATAAAAAGCAAGGGCCTGAACCCAAAACTACTCTATCCAGCAAGGCTATAATTCAACATAGGTGAAATCATGAGCTTTGCAGACAAAACAAGGCTAAAGGAATTCAGTACCAGCAAACAAGTCCTGCAAGAAGTGCTAAAGGAACTGCTGTAATAAGAAACAGAGGAACACAGGCATAAAGAATAATAATGGCAACAAATTATGTTGTATCCATAATCTCAAATGTAACTGGTTTAATGTTCTAATCAAAAGACATAAGGTAGCTGAATGTATAAGAAGAAAATATGAACCATATATATGCTGTCTACAAGAGAACCATCTCAGAGCAAAAAGTTCACACAGGATGAAAGTAAGTAGATAAAAAAAATTTTCATGCAAATGGAAATGAAAAAAAAAAAAGCTGGGGTAACAATACTCATATATGACAAAATAGACTTCAAAATGAAGACCATAAAACAGACAATGAAGGCTACTTTGTAATGCTAAAGATATCACTACAAGAGGATGTAACCTTGGTAAACATGCACACTCAATATAGGAGCACCTAAATATATAAAAATACTTCTGGAGGATTTAAAGGGAGAGATTGACAACAATACAATCATAGTAGGGGACTTTAACACCCCACTGACATCACTGGATAGATCTTCTAGACAAAAAATCAAAAAGCAAACAGTGACCCTAAATGGCACACTGGATTAAATTAATTTAATTGATATTTACAGGGCATTCCACTCCAAAGCTGCAGAGTATACATTCGCCTCAAGTGCACATGGGACATTCTCAAAGATAGACCACACAACTTAAGTCTCTAAATTCAAGAGGATTGAAATTATATCAAGCATCTTCTTCAGCACAATGGCAAGAAACTAGAGATAAACTACAATAAAAACACCACAAAACATTAAAAAACATGGAGGCTAAATAGCATGTTACTAAACAATGAATGAGTTACCAATGAGATCAAGGAAGAAATAAAAACCTTCATATAAACTAACAAAAATGAACATACAATCACTCCAAATCTATGGGACAGAATGGAAGCAGTCCCTAGAAGGAAGTTCATAGCACTACAGGCCTACTTCAAGAAACAAGAAAATTTTCTCATAAACTCTCTAATCCTTCAACTTAGACTTAGCACGTGAACAACAAGAAAAGCCCAGAGTAAGTAGAAGGAAGAAAATAATAAAGATCAGAGCAGAAATAAATGACGTAGAGACTAAAAAGCAATACAAAAGATCAATGAAACCAAGATCTTGTTCTTTCAAAAGAAAAACAAGATTGATGACACTTTAGCCAGACTCACAAAGAAACAAAGAGGACCAAATAAATAAAATCAGAACAGGAAGTGGTGAAGTAACAACTGACACCACAGAGATAAAAAGGATTGTAAGGAAATATTATGAACAACTATATGCCAACAAGCTGGATAATGTGGATGAAAAGGACAAATTTCTGGAAAATTACAACCTTTAAAAACTGAATCAAGAATAATCAGAAAATCTGAATAAGCTGATAACAACTAATGAAAGTGAATCAAAAAACAATCAGCAAACAAAAACCCTGGCCTGCAATACTTCACAAGGGAGTTTAACCAAACATTCAAAGAACTAAGATCTACCCTCTGAAATTTGTTCCAAAAAATTCAAGAGAAAGGAACATTTCCAAGCTCTTTTTATGAGGCCAGTACAATTCTAATTCCAAAACCAGATAAAGACACTACAAAGAAAGATAATTACAGGCCAATATGCCTGATGAACATAGATGCTAAAATCCCCAACAAAATATTAGCAAATCAGATCCAGCAATATTTTAAAAACTGCATACACTGCAACCAAATGGAATTAATTCCAGGGATGCAAGGATAGTACAGTATTCACAAACAAATAAATGTGATACATCACATACATAATTTTTAAAAAAAATCACATGATCATATAAAAAACACAGAAAAAGCATTTGACAAAATCCAACACTCATTTTTGATATAAACTCTCAGCAAAGTGGGAATGATGGTATCATACCTAAATAGAGTAAAGGTCATATATGACAAACCTACAGCCAACTTTATACTCAATGGGCAAAAATAAAACCACTTCCCCTAAGAACAGGAACAAGACAAGGATGTCCCCATTCTCCATTCTTATTCAACATAGCACTGGAAGTCCTACCCACAGTGATCAGAGAAGAAGAAAATATAAAAGGCACCCAAATTGCAAAGTAGGAAGTAAAGCTGTCACTATTTGCCAATGACATGATATTGTCCATGGAGAACCCTAATAATTCCACCAAAAAACTACTAAATTTAATAAATGAATTTGGCAATCTTAGCAAGATACAAAATTAATGCCCAGAAATCAATGCCAATTTTATACACCAATAATGAACACACAGAAAGAGAAACTAAAAAAAAAATCCCATTTACCATTGTAACAAAAAAATTAAGATGCTTAAGAATAAACTTAGCCAAGGAGATAAAAGACCTGTACTCAGAAAATTACAGAACATTGCAAAACGAGATAGAGGAAGATATAAACATGCAGAGGAATATATCGTACTCATGGATAAGTAACATCAACATCATTAAAATGTTCATACTACCCAAAGCAATCTATAGGTTCAATGAAATTCCTATTAAAATACGAATGCCATATTTCACAGATCTAGAACAAATATTCCAAAAATTTATATGGATCCAAAATGGACCCCAAATAGCTGCAGCAATCTTAAAAAAAAGAAAAAAAATTGGAGGAATCACTATACTAGATATCAAGCTACAGTACAAAGCCACTGTAATCAAAACAGCCTGATATCGGCAAAATAATAGGCATATTGATCAATTGAACAGAACAGAGAACCCAGAAATTAACCCAAGCCATTAGCCTCAATTAATATTTGACAAAGGAGGCAAGAGCATACAATGGAATAAAGAGAGTCTCTTCAATAAATGGCAGTGGGAAAATTGGACAGGTACATGCAAAACAATGAAGCTAGACTACCAAGTTATTCCATACACAAGAATAAATTCAAATTGGAAAAAGACTCAAATGTAAGTCATAAAATCATAAAAATCCTACAATAAAATGTAGGCTGAAAAATATCAGACATCCCCCTTAGCAATTTGTTTGCTGATACATCTCCCAGGGCAAGGGAACAAAGGAGAAAGAAACAAATGGGACTACATAAAAATGAAAAGCTTCTGCACAGCAAAAGAAACCATCAACAAAATGCAAATGGAGCCCACTGTATGAGAGAACATATTTGCCAGGGATACACCAGTCAGTGGGTTAATATCCAAAATATATAAGGAACTCAAAGAACTTAACTACAGAGAGACAAATAATCCAATTAAAAATTGGACAAAGGACCTAAATAGACACTTCTCCAATGGCACATACCTATGGCCAAGAGACATGAAAAAATGCTCAACATCACTAATCATCAGAGAGATGCAAATTAAAATGACAATAGGGTATCACCTCACACATTTCAGAATGGCTACCATCAACAAATCAACAAAGGACAAGTGCTGATAAGAATGTCGAGAAAGGAACCCTAGTACACTGTTGGTGGGAATGCAGACTGGTGCAGCCACTATGAAAAACAGTATAAAATTTCCTCAAAAAATTAAAAATGGAACTGACATTTGGCCCAGTGATCCCACTTCTAAGAACATATCCTCAGAAACCCAAAACACCAATCAGAAAGAACATATGCACCTCTGCTTTCATAGCAGCACAATTTACAATTGCTAAGATCTGGAAATAGCCCAATTGCCCATCAGCAGATGAATGGATATTAAAGCTGTGAGACATTTGCACCATGGAATACTATAGAGCTGTAAAGAAGAAGGATCTCTTACCCTTTGAGAGAACATGGATGGACCTGGAAATTATGCTAAATGAAATAAGCAAGCCAGAGAAAGACAAATATCACATGATGTCACTTATATGTGGAATCTAAAGAACATAATAAAGTGATGAATAAAACAGATTTAGTGACATAGAATCATGGAAGAGACTGATGAATCTCAGAGGGAAGGTGGGGGTGTGGGGGTGGTGGGAGAGAGATTAGCCAAAAATTTATATGCATATATGCATAACCCACGGACACAGACAGTAGTGTGGTGAAGGCTTGGGGCATGGAGTGGGTGTGGGGTAGAAGGGGTCACTGGGGAAAAAGAAGACATCCGTAATATTTTCAACAATAAAGATATTTTTAAAAGCTGTGATACATTTATAGCATGGAATACTATGCAGCTGTGAGAAAGATGGATCTCCTACCCTTAGGGACAGCATGGATGGACCTGGAGAGAGTTATGCTAAGTGAAATAAGCCAGTCAGAGAAAGACAAGTATCACATGATCTCACTCATATGTGGAATCTAATGAGCAGAGTAAACTGATGAACAAAACAGATCCAGAGACATTGAAACATGCAACAGATGGCTGTATCTCAGAGGGAAGGGGGGAGATTGGGAAGAGATACATCAAAGAGCTTATAAGCATATATGTAGAGCCCATGGACAAATGATAGTGTGGGGAAGACTTGGGGTGGGGGCAGCAGTGGTGTAGAGGGGGCTAAAGATGGAGAGAAAAAAGGGGACATATTTAATACTTTCAACAATAAAGATTAAACTTTTTTTTTTTAAAGATACCTTTACATATAAAGGACATTTTTTTTGTTTTTGCAACACTGAAAATTAGTATCAAAATAAAGCCACCAAAATCTTACTACAGAAGTTTCAGGATGACATTTTATGTATATATATATACATATACATATATATAATTAATGTTTTCAGTTTAAATAAAGCAAAGTCAGATTAGCAAATTTTCTTTTAAAATCAAGTTGCTGAAGAATGTATATACTCCATGAGATTTAGTTATTTTTAAAGGGATAAAAAGTTGTATGTTTGCTTGCCTTTGTATAAAGAAGCTCTGGAAGGATATAAAATAAAATAAATTACTTATAAAGGAGAAATGGTGTTTGAAGAAATAAATGAGGAACATGGACAAAGTTTAGATCCAATACTGATATTCATCCAGTATGCAAGGATACAGCTGTACTGGCTGATAAAATACACTTGATCCTTGAACAGTATGAGTTTGAACTGCATTGGTCTACATGTATTTTCTTTTCAATAAATATGTACAGTACTTTAAATGTATTTTCCCTTCTTTACAGTACTTTAAATGTATTTTCTCTTCCTCTTAATAACATTTTCTTTTTGTTAGTTTACCTTATTGTAAGAATACAGTATATAATACATATAACATAAAAAATATGTGTTAATCTACAGTTTATGTTATCAGTAAGGCTTCCAGGCAACAATAAGCTATTAGTAGTTAAGATTTGAGGGAGTCAAAAGTAATATGTGGATTTCAGACTGCATGGGGTTTTGGGGCTCCTAACCCCTGTGCTGTTCAAGGGTTAACTGTACTTCCAAAACAGTTGGTAAATGACAGCTACACTGTTCACCCTCCACTTTAAATGTTGCTCTGATTTTCTCCCCTGGAACACCAGGGATTCTCTGGGTATCAAAAGTTAAAACAGTGAGTACAAAACAAGATGGTGATATAGGTAACAACTGTACCTTCTGCCTCCCACAACCACATCAAAATTACAGCTTAAATACAGAACAGCCATCACTCAAAACCTCCTGATATCTAGCTGCACAGAAGTCCTAAAACTAGGGAATGGAAGAAGCAACAAGACGAGTAGGAGGGGTGGAGACTTGGGTGGATCAAGGCTGAATCTCAGAGACACGGCTGTGAGCCTACACCCAGTGCCTCAGTTTAAACCCAGGATGGATATCTTGGCAGTGGAGGTTTCCCCAAGGAGGGAGAAGTACCAGCCCCACATAAGGCCTCCCAACCCAGGCCTCCAGGGTCTAGAAGAGAAGTCCCCACAACTTCAGGCTGTGAAAACCAATGGGGACTATTGCTGAGGAACACAGAGGTTGCAAGAGTCCCAGGCAGCTCCTCTTGAAGGACCCGCACAAGGAAACACTGAGACAAGCTTTCTCTGAGCTCCTGAGCTGGGCAGCAGCTTGAAAGAAACCTGGGTCATTTGGGGAGGAACTTACTTGCCTGAAATCAGGGTTAGAGGTAGGGGAGCAGCTTTCTCCCAGACAGAATTGCTGGCAGAGGCCATTGCTCCTTTGCCAAGCCCTCCCACACAGAGCCTGTAGGCAGGAGCCATATTTGACTCTCCAGCACCTGACTCACACTTTTGGCCTCACCCTAATGATTCCCAGGGACTCTGCCCCTCTCTACTTGCAAGCTCATCCAAGTCATTTCCTGTGGCTTTTCTATGCAAGTGTCTTTTCTATGCAAATGGCCTCTAGAGCCTCATGCTTAAGACTTTCCTAAAATCTCTCAAACAAGCAGCAGGATACCCCATATGTTGATAAGGGGCCCCAGGCCTGCCACTAGTGGCAGCCTGCATAGTTCATAGTGTGGATTCTCCTGGACACCTCTAAGCCCAGCACAAGTAGCAGCCAACTATGGTTTGCTGTATAGCTCATGCTGGTGATCCTGGGCAAGGCACTGGCAGAGGCTGACTTTGCTTCTACTGGGAAGCCCCAGAGACAATGTACCTGGTAGTCAGACCCAATCATGCTGGATTACAACCCTACCACATCCACGAGTGACACTCAGGTGGCGCACTTTGTGAACACCAAAGCTCCACTGAAATAAATCCTGCTCCATAAGAGTGTCTCCGGTACAGCAGCTCTTTGGCTGTAGTTGCAGCTGGTCCTCACAACCAATTGGCCTGGGGGTCAATTCCTCCCAGTGATGCCAATAGAAACCAAGACTCAACTACAACAGGACAGTGAACATGGCCCATACAGGGGAGCACTTAGAATGCCCAAATCAGGAGACTGGAAAGGCTGAGCCACTGAACCCTACAGGACACCTACTACACAAAGCCACTCTACAAATTCCTGGAGACATAGCAGCTCTACCTAATACATAGAAATGAACACCTGGAAGCAGCCAAAATGTGGAGGCAAAGACACATGTCACAAACGAAAGAACAGAAGAAACGTCCAGAAAAGGAACTAAATGAAATAGAGCCAAGCAACCTAAGGGATACAGAGTTCAGAATAATGGTTATAAGGATGCTCAAGGATGTTAGTAAGACTGTTAAGAAAACAAGTGAGACCATTGATGACACAATAAAGTACCAATCAGAAATGAAGGCTACACTAACTGAAATGAAGAATAATTTACATGGAATCAACAGTAGAGTAGAGGACGCTGAGAATCAAATCAGCAGTTTGGAACATGAGGAAGCAAAAAGCACCCAACCAGAAGAGCAAAAAGAAAAAAGAAACCAGAAATATGAAGATAGTGTAAGGAGTCTCTGGGACAACTTCCAGTGGCCCAACATTTGTATTATTGGGATGCCAGAAGGAGAAGAAAGAGAGCAAGAAATTGAAAACCTATTTGAAAAAAATAATTACAGAAAACTTCCTCTACCTGAGGAAAGAAATAGACTTACAAGTCCAGGAATCACAGAGAGTCCCAAGCAGGAGGAACTCAAAGAGGCCCACAGCAAGACACACCATAATTAAAATGCCAAAGGTTCAAGTCTAAGAGAGAATCTTAAAAGCAGCAAGAGAAAAGCAGCTAGTTACCTACAAGTGAGCACCCATACAACTGTCAGCTGATTTCTCAACATAAACCTTGCAGACCAGAACGGGGTGGCAAGAAATATTCAGTGATGAAAAACAAGAACGTACAACCAAGATTTCTCTACCCCGCAAAGCTATCATTTAGAATTGAAAGTCAGATAAAAAGCTTCTCAGACAAGGAAAAGCTAAAGGAGTTCTTCACCATCAGACCAGTACTACATGAAATGTGGAGGGTCTTCTCTAAGAAGAAGCTAATGAGCAAAAGAATCTAACAAACTAAATAGATCCAGACGCATTGACGCATGCAACAGACAATCATATTTCAGAGGGAAGAGGGAAAGGGGGTGGAGAATGGGAAGATATTAACCAAAGAAGTTTTATCCATATATGCATAACCCATGGACACAGAAAATAATGAGGTGAAGGCCTTGGGAGGGAGTAGGAGCAAGTTGGACAGGGTCAATTGGGGGGCGGGAAATGGCACACCTGTAATACTTTCAATGATAAAGAGAAATTTTAAAAAAATAAGTTAAAACATAATGAGAAATATAAAATACTTTTTAATGGAAACACTGGTAAAGGTAAAGGAAGAAAGGAGCAAGACTCCTAAGCAGTTCTGACCCCTGTGAAAAAAGAAAGGAAAGAATGGAAAGCTGGGTAAGAGCTTCAGATATGCTGCAGCTCAGAGAAAGCCTCAGGCAGGCCAATGAGGAGCCCTGAACAAACATTGCTCTTTAGAGGACTCTGTGTTGTATACGAATAACCTCACCTTAGTACCCCATGATGCTCATTCATTGGCCTGGAGCAATCTAGTACAAGTGTCTCCCCAGCTTGCACACTATTGGATCTCAAATTTTCAGAAGCTAGAGGCTGTCAAGTGATGACACTCCTCACCTCAGGATCTCTCATTAAGTAAGATCTGGGCAGCAAACTCCAATGGCTGTGACTACACAGATCCACTTCTCTATCCATACTCACTCCTCCAAAGTTCCCATGGGCTTCTTCCCCTTAGGGGAAAATTAAAAGAGAAAGCGTAGTGAAAAAAACTTATCTTCCACCACTGTAGTTGACTGTCCATCCTAACTTGTTCTGATCCTCAGCTACTTTTTCCACAGGTGTTGATGCCTTACCTGAAAGTGTGACTCCAAACTTCATTTCTGAAGGGTCTGATCGTCCAGTAGTAATACCCTCCTCCAACTCTATCACAGCTAAATTAGGCAAGGGAAGACCGAGATGCCCACCTGAATCATGTTGCTTCCACAGATATTTCTTCCTTCTCATGCAGTGAAAAGCATCTCTACCTCCTGTTCATCAGGTTAAATTATAATTTCAAGATGGTGACTCTTCTTCATAACAGCTAGCCTCTAGACTTGGGAATTCAAAGTGTCCTGATAGTAGCCATAACTTATACTCCAATGGGACTATTTCTGGATCCCCTGGCAAGAATATGTCTCTTTTGGGGGATCAAGACCTATATCTCTGCAATGGCCAGAGCTGATTTGACAAGAACATAAGCCCCAAGTGAATCATTCGAAGTGGTGATAAGTGAGACCACTCTTCAGTATATCCCTAGATTTCTGGGTACAAGTGTTTTTCCTGTAGAAATATCTTGATTTAATGCATGTGTTTTATCTGAAAAGATAGGAACAATCTTGCTGAGTATTGCATCCAAGCAATTCATCATACCTTCAAGTAGGTCATGTAAGCTTTCTTTGAGACCACTCCTTCTGAGTAGTGCAATATGCAATATATCCCCTGGATCTTATGGTCAGGTGCCCACTCCCACACCTCCTTTACTGTGAAGTGGATACACGGGTCAGATACTATACTCATTATGATCACCTATGTGTTGCTGTAATGTAGGTGTCATCCACTTTCAGCTTGAACCCACCAAGCCAACTTATTTATAAATCAAGCTCAGGTTTTCTCTCCTCCTTCATATATCCATAGGTGCAAGTTGAGGAAAGGTTCTGGTGCAAGTATATTGCATAACACAGAAGTCTGTGCTACCTGTTTATGCAGCTTATTATAACCTCTGGTTCTGCTCAGGCTTGACTCCAGAATGATAATTTCCATTTTATGATGGACATCTGCTACATGTCTGAATTTCTGATTTGGTAAACCCAATAACCCTGGCATATAATTGGCAATTCTGGATGCATGGTCGTTTGGTGCCCTATGGTATAGCATTTTGTCTTTGTTATGACCCAGCACCATGCCAGGAGCTGTCTCTCAAAGGACATATAATTCTTTGCTATAGATGGCTTGGCCTTGCTCCAGAATCCCAAGGATTGCCTGTGACATTGTTACACCTGACCCTGCCCTATGCCCCACCTTTCATCTTTTCCCAACACTGACACCCCCAAACCATAATGTCTTCTTGATTATATGAAACAAGCAGCAGAGGTACTGATGCCACAACCCAGATTTGTTGCCAAGTCCTTTGCTGTTTCCAGGTCTCATTGAAATCTGGCAGCCAAGTGTTACCCAATAAATAAAATGAAGCAATATTCTGAGGTGTGAATTGTGATGCTCTAGAATTCAAATAATGCTACCAGGATTGTGCTTCTTTCTATGTAATAGTAAATGCAAATCTGCAGCAATTTTTCTTTCCATTCTCTCAGCATGCCCTTGACCACTGGATTTGTAAACATTTTACTCAAGTTGTAAGTTTCTGAATACATTTTTAAGTTTTTTCTTCCATTCGCTAAAAGTCATGTGCATTAATAAGGCCTTTCAGCATACTACTTAACTTTTTTATTATCCTGCCTCATCAGCATGATATTATCAATGTACAATAGCAGGGTGATGTTTTATGGGGTGTCCAGATGTTCTAGAATTTTTAGACTATATTGAGAAATAATGGGAAATTTATACAGCCCTGAGCAAAACTGTAAATGAATAGTGTCTGTCACATGTGAAGGTGAACTTTTTTTGTTACTAAGTTATGACTGGATAGAAAATAATTCATGCCCAGACCAATGCACTTGAGGACTTACTAAACTAATCAAGCAATAATATCACATCCAGCAGAGCAGCTGCAATTGGGGGTACTATATAGATGACTTTGTGGAAGTCTATAGTCATTCTCCATAATCTATCCAGTTTTGTCAGTGGCCAGACTAGCAAGGTAAACAGAGATATGAGTGGGATGTTACCCATGCATTACTTAGATCTTTAAAAGTGGTGCAAGTCATTGTCAGCTGGATCTAGGAAAGCTATATTGTTTTTTGTATTTCTCTCCAGGAGAGGAAAGGGAAAGTTTCAAAAGTTTACACTTGAATTTCTCTGCTATACTAGCTCCTACTCCACAGTCCATGGAGCAAATAGAGGTTTACTTCAACTGTAAAGTATAGAATTAGTATCTGTACACTTAGGAATTGAGGAAATTACCACTGGGTGGGATTATAAGTTCCTTGGATCCACTGTAAACTGAACTATAACCAGTACTCTGTTTATTACCTGTCCACATGCATTACTTTGTTAGGGCTGCTTAGCAAAATGGCAGGTGCCTAAGCCACCACCAACTGGGTGGCTTAAATGACATAAATTTCTTGGGACATATATATCTTATTTCTCTTGGGCAATTACCTAACAATGGACTGCTGAGTCATATGGAGTTGGTTGTCTTTTTGTGTGGTAGTTGTCCATTCATATATCTTTTTCGACAAAAAAAAAGTATATTCAAATATTTTACTCATTTTTTATTGGATTGTTTAATTATTGAATTGTGTTTCTTTTCTGAATACAAATTGTTCATCGTATAAATGTATTGTAAATATTCTCTTCCATTCTTTGGCTTGACTTTTCTTTGTCAGCATTGTCTTTTGAAGTACAAAAATTTGTGATTCTTTAAATAAAAAATCCAACTTACAATGTTTTTCCTTTATTGTTTGTGTTTTTGGTAACTACTTTTTAAAAATATATCTTTATTGATTTCTGAGAGAGGAAAGGAGAGGGAGAGAGAGAGAGATAGAAACATCAATGATGAGAGAGTCATTGATCAAGCCCACAACCGGGGCATATGACCAGACCAGGAATTGAACCCTGACCATCTGGATCCTAGGTCGACACTCAACAGCTGAGCCATGCCCGGCTGGGCTATTGTTTGAGAAATCTTTGCCTGCCCCAAGGACAAATGTTTGCTCCTATATTTCCTTTAACATTTTTAAGATAAAATAAGTAGTAATAAATGGTAAACTAATTTTGTTCTTACTGAGGCAGGGTATTCTTGAGTATTAGGTAAAATTATGAAACATTTCCTAAATTGTGAAAAAGAGAAGAATGGTTGATTATTTATGATTATACTAAAGCTTTCTGTTGTTTTTGTCTCTGAGAAAAACTTATTCTAAATGCTTTTCCTATCAGGATATTCTCTGTTATTCACATAGTAACATTAACTTACTAGGTCACTGGCAAGAAAAATTTATTGTCTTAGCATTCAGCAAATATTTTATACTGATGTGCAAATTGAAGTATATCAAGTATATATTTTAAGAACTTGTATTATATTTTACCAAATTTTTAGTTATTTGGTTACAGATCTGCCATATTTCTCTCTGAAAGTTTAAAACAATGTGGCTTTAAGTCACTCACATCTTTCTCACTTGAGGACTTGGATAAAAAATTGATAGTGCAAAATCTAAATTAATGTGGTTTAGGGGTAAGTTCATCTTTGACATGGCAAACAAGTTAAGATAGAGGCATTGAAATTAATTTATCTGCTACCAACAATGCAAGTGACATTACCAGAAGGACTAAACTAATGGCTGCCTTCACTCTGCAGTGAATAATCTACTGTCTCTTTGTCTTAGTAGTATTCTTTACAAACAGAGTAAGTTCCTTCTAAAGGCAATGTGGGAAGAACTCTCTCTTTGACTTGTAGATGGTTGTCTTCATGTTCACAAAATATTCTCCCTGTATGCATTTCTATGTGTC
The DNA here is from genome assembly GCF_054644295.1 of Miniopterus natalensis. Classification (NCBI taxonomy): domain Eukaryota; kingdom Metazoa; phylum Chordata; class Mammalia; order Chiroptera; family Miniopteridae; genus Miniopterus; species Miniopterus natalensis. Next base: position 45,147,638 of record NC_142103.1, on the reverse strand, counting down.
CATTTTTAAAAATTTTTATATTGACACAAATCATCTTGGATTAGGATCTGATTTCATTTTAACTTGATTACCTCTGTAAAGATCCTATCTCCAAATGTGGTCATGTTCTGAGGTACTGGTGGTTAGGACTTCAACATATGTATTTGCACGGGATGTAATTCAACACATAACCCACCTATGAGTCTTTACTAAGAAAGATACCAGAATGATAATGCTTCATTTCTGGATATCATTGTCCGGTTAGGTCCTGTGTCAAATAGTGTACAGTCACCCAAGTAAATAGCTCTATGTCCTATTGAGAAAGAAGTGAAGGAAGCTTTACAGTATGCATTTCTTGCAGCGTTGCAGGATTTTTCTCCATATGGACCTGGCTGTATTTCCAATGGGTTGTGGAACTGAATATTGGCTCAGATCCAAGTGTTATGCAAGGAATCATGGCTTTTAATGGTAGCAGCAGTCCTGAGATTCTGCCCCCTCATTCTTGTCTTTTTTCTGATTTTACATGTAAAGTAACACTCTCATTACCTGCTCACATATTTTGCCAGTAGGGATGCCATGCTTTATTAATCATTTCAACATCTCCCTCAGGGTTAAGCTGAGATTGGTGCCCTCCAATGTTGCTGATTATTACAGTAATCACAATTTCCTGGCCTCTGGCAGCTAAATGCCAACACCTGACCTTTATGATTCTGGAAACCCAACATTCTCCGGGACATTATCAAGTCCACTTCTTTGTCCCAAATATAATCTTTGGCCTACAAAAAGCCACTACAGAACCTTTATAGTGAAGCCAGTGCCTCTCTCTAGAGTAAATTTCTGATGGTATTGGTAAATTAGACATCTTCTGGGCCCTACTGTGGAAGACTATCCTCCGCTGTATCTTTGATTTTTTTTTTTTAATTTATCTTTATTGTTGAAAGTATTTCAGATATCCCCTTTTTTTCCCCCTTGATCTCCTCCACCCTGCATCTGTTCCCCGAAGGCCTTCTCCACACTATTGTCTGTGTCTGTGGGTTATGCATATATGCATATAAGTTCTTTGACTAAGCCCTCCCCACCCTTCCTTCCACCTCCACCTTCCCTCTGAGATTCCTCAGTCTGTTCCATGCTTCTATGTCTCTGGATCTACTTTGTTCATCATTTTATTTTGTTCATAAGAATTCACATATGAGTGAGATCATGTGATATTTGTCTTTCTCTTACTGGCTTATTTCACTTAGCATAATATTCTCTAGATCCATCCATGTTGTCCCAAAGGGTAAGAAATCCTTCTTCTTTACAGCAGAATAGTATTCCATGGTGTAAATATACCACAGCTTTAATATCCACTCATCTACTGATAGGCACTTGGCTGTTTCCAGATCTTAGCAATTGTAAATTGTGCTACTATGAACATAGGGGTGCAATTATTTTTTTCTGAGTAGTGTTTCAGAATTCTTAGTATATATTCCTAGAAGTGGGATCACTGGGTTAAATGGGAGTTCCATTTTTAATTTTTTGAGGAAATTTTATACTGTTTTCCAAAGTGGCTGCACCAGTCTACATTCTCATCAGTAGTGTATCAGGGTTCCCCTTTCTCCACATCCTAGTCAGCACTTGTCATTGGTTGATTTCTTGATGGTAGCCTTTCTGACAGGTGTGAGGTGATAACTCACTGTCATTTTAATTTGCATCTCTCTGATGATTAATGACTTTGAGCATTATTTCATATGTCTCTTGGCCATCTATATGTCCCATTTGGAAAAGTGTTTATTTAGATTCTTTGCACATTTTTTAATTGGGTTGTTTGTCTTCCAGTAATTAAGTTCTATTAGTTCCTTATATATTTTGGATAGTAACCCCTTATCAGATGTATCAGTGGCAAATATGTTCTCCCATACAGTGGGATCCCTTTCCGTTTGTTGATGGTTTCTTTTGCTGTGCAGAAGCATTTTATTTTGATGTAGTCCATTTGTTTATTTCTCCTTTGTTTCCCTTTCCCTAGGAGATGCATTAGCAAATATATTGCTATGAGAGATGTATGATATTTTACTGCCTATATTTTCTTCTAGGATTTTTATGGTTTCACCCTTTGTTTTAAGTCTTTTATCCAATTTGAGTTTATTCTTGTGTATGGTTTAAGTTGGTAAGTTGGAAAATTGGACAAATACATGCAAAAATATGAAACCAGACCACCAACTTCTTTGATTTTTTAAAAAATATTTATATTTGATTGCATTTATTTGTAGAAAAGTTTTATTTTTTATTTAGGTAACATTGGTTAATAACGTTGCATAAGTTTAAGATATACAACATTATGATCCTGTGTCTTTATACTCTATTTTGTCTTCATTACCAAAAGTTTAGTTTGCATCTGTTACCATATATTTGACCCACTTTGCCCATTTTGCCCTCCCCTAATCTCCTTTTCCTCTGGTAAACACTGTTATGTTCTTTGTATTTATAAGTTTGTTTTTGTTTTGCTTGGTCAGTTTATTCCCTTTTTGTGTTTTATTCCACTTACTAGTAAAATCATTCCAACTTACTTAACATAGCATATAATATGATGTTGTTGCAAATGACAGTACTTCATCTTTTTATGGCTGAGTAGTATTCCATTGTGTATATATGTAAATATATAATAGTATATATAGTATTCCATTGCGCATATATATATATATATATATATATATAATATAGTTTTCTTGTGTGTGTATGTGTGTGTGTGTGTGTGTGTGTGTGTATATATATATATATATATATATAGTATTCCATTGTGTATTACATGCAGCTCCAGAAGTAATGAAAAGTATGAAGCATTAGACTTTGAGAGGACATAAGTAGTTACAGTCAAAGGGGAATTCTAGATTAAGAGATTAATGGCAGTCGTGTTAGTGGAGAAGGAAATTAGATATAAGGAGCACTAAAGGATAAAACTAAATTAAAGGGTCTTTCTTGTACATTGACTTTATTAACATGGGTGATTTATTTCTCTTCCTACCTGCTTTTAACTTTAGCCCAAGTGATCCAGAATAAATGAATTCCAGGGATTCCAAGATGGCTCCAGAATAGGTAGATGATACACTCACTTGCTCCCAGCCCCAACCTGAATTTACAGATAAATTATAAAGCAATCAACCTGAATAACCAACTGAATGCTAGCTGAACTGAAATATTATAACCAAAGATCACCAGAAACCACATAGAGACTGATAAGAAAGGTGGGCATACAGAAAGGGCTGGCCCCCAAGTTCGTGTACAGAGGCTGTGAAGCTAGAGAAATATCTTGCCTGAAAAACTCCCTACCCACAGGAAAGTGGAGTCTCAAGCCCATGTTGGGTTACCCAACCCAGAGCAACAGACAAAAAGAGAAGCATGGATGGCAATTGATGGTGAAAATCAGTGGTGATTCAGTCCACCCAAGCAAGAAAGGAGTTTTTTAGAGGCCCAGCTGCCACCTTTCCAGGTTCAAGCACTCTTACTGTTACAGAACTAACCTGGGGAGTGCATCGCTTGGTTCCCTGACTGCTGGCAAGGCCATGCTTCTGTACTCAGGTCCTGCAGAGGGGTTTGCTGTCTACGTGTAGTAGTGATTTTTAGGGTGCACTTTTTCTGGGGAGGCTCTTGGCTGAGACTCAAACAGTGAATGAACTATGTGGCTTTGGAAAGAAGTCTAGTCTTTCCCACCTTGAGCACACACCCAGTGCCCCCACCACCACCTGTTGAATCACTTGGCCACCCCCATCCTGCTGAATGCAGTCACACAGGGCAATCAGAGTGCCAAAGAGAGCTGGGGATTTTGCAGCATGTCTCCCTGGAAAGCTTTAGTCTGGGAATCAGCAGGGCCAATGCTGAGATATGTAGCTACATTGTGGGGGTGGAAGGGTAGGGCACTTCTATCTACCTGTGAGCTCAGCTTATGCTATACCAGGAAGAAGTTCCTGCTTCCCTTAAAGGCTTCAAGGCATAACCCAAAATGGGAGATTGAACTTTCAAACCTTGGATACTCCACACTGCTGAAGTCAGTTCCATGGGAGAGGGGGGGAAAGGGAGAGCTGTTGGGAGTGAGGACATTTAGAGTGTGTGTCCCTCAGAGACTATTGTCTGGGAATGAGATGAAGTGCTTGTCCCTGTCCTTCAAGCTGGGCCAGCATCACCCTGAATGAGAGACTCTTTTTATCTGTGGTCTCTAGCCTAGTGTCTCTGCCAGGCTGAGCTTGCTCATGTAGAAGGGATGACTGGATATACCCAACCTGAAGTTGCAGTGCACCCCTCGTGAAGGACCTAGAGTTGGAGACTCTGGCAAAGACTGAGCAGTTTAGCTCTGGAGTAAGGACCACTTTTACCTCATAGAGTGTCTGCCTGTGTGACATCCAAGAGGAAGACCCATGAGCCCCATCCTCCAAACTGCAGTCACCCTGCTTTACAAAGTTCATGACCCATGAAAAGGTCTGTGAATTGCTGCCAATCTGGGCCCACTCTACAGTCTTTCTTTGGCAGAAGCAGAGAAGCTGGCAGGGGGAAGGCAGACTTCAGGGAGCCTCAGATCTTTTATACCTCTGCCTCAACCTGTAAACCAGAAGAAGCTGTCCCTTGTACATGAATTGACCCCTCATATACACACCCAGTAGGTGCAGCCACAAACAGTGAATAGTATGGTAGCTCCAGACAGGTAGTTCAAGTCCAGTTACACACATCTGATACCACCCTGTACATGAACCTTGCCCAAGTGAACCCAGAACCAACACAAGTAGTGACAGGTTTCAGACCACACTAAAGCTCAACCCAGCTAGCCACATAAATGTCACACTCAAAGGAGAATTCCTGCAGGCACTAGAACCTGTTGATGACAACTTTGTTTCAGGAGGCAGTTCCTGCACAGTGTCTCATACATGCTGTTTGAGATTTATCTTCATAGTCACCAAACCTGAAGAGTTAACTCCACACACAGAAGCACCAACAGGAATCAAGACTCAATAACAACAGGAGGGTGCACAGAAGCCACAAGACATATTCCAGGAGCACTGAGATCAGGTGATCTGGAAGGTTGTGCCACTGAGCACAACAAAGCTATATTATAAAGCCATCATTACAAGTTTAGGAGTCATAGCAAAAATATCTAATACACAGAGGCAAAATAGGGAGATAAAGAAATATACCACAGATGAAAAGACAAAAGAAATCTCTAGAAAAATAATTAAATGAAGTAAAAGCAACCAAGACACCAGGTGCAGAGTTGGAAACAGTGGTTATGAGGATGCTTAGGGAACTTAGGAGTATAATGGATGATCTCAGTGATAAGTTAAAGATAGTAAGCATTAAAAAGGACAGGTGTTGGTGAGGATGTGGAGAAAAAGGAACCCTAGTACACTGCTGGCAGACTAGTACAACCACTATGAAAAACAATGTGGAGTTTCCTCAAAAAATAAAAATGGAACTGCCATTTGACCCAGTGATCCCACTTCAAGGAATCTATCTTAAGAATCCTAAAACACCAATCAGAAAAAAGGTGTGCACCCCTATGTTCATAGCAGAGCAACTTACAATAACTAAGATCTGGAAACAGCCAAGTGCTCATCAGTAGACGAGTGGATAAAAAAAGCTGTGCTATATTTACACAATGGAATACAATGCAGCTATCTAAAAGAAGGATCTATTACTCTTTGAGGCAACATGGAGGGAACTGGAGATTATTACACTAAGCAAAATAAGCCAGTCAAAGAAAGAGAAATATCACATGATCTCAGTTATATGTGGAATCTAATGAACAAAATAAACTTACAAACAAAATAGATCCAGAGACATGGAAACATGCAACAGAATGATGAATCTCAGAGAAAAAGGGTGGGGATGATTAACCAAAGAACTTATATGCATATATGCATAATCCATGGACACAGACAGCAGTGCAGTGAAGGCCTGGGAAGAGTGGGTTCAGTGAGGAGGGGAGTCAATGGGGGGGGGGAGACATCTGTAATACTTTCAACAATAAAAATTGTTTAAATAAAATGACATAGAAACCATAAGAAAGAACCAGACAGAATGAAGAATAAAATATCTGAAATTAAGAATACACCAGAAGAAATCAACAGCAGGTTAAATGAAGCAACAGATCAAATCAGCAATTTAGAGGACAAGATAACAGTAAGCACCCAAGCATAGCATCAAAAAGAAAAAATAATTTTAAAATATTAGGAAAGTCTAAGAGACTCCAGGTACTACATCAAGCATAACTACATCTGCCTCATAAGAGTACCAGAAGGAGAAGAGACTTAGCAAAGAATAAAGAACCTAATTAAAGAAATAATGGCTGATGCCTTCCCTAACCTGGAGAAGGAAATAAACACACAAGTTCAGGAACCAAGAAGAATGCAATGAGGCCCACACCAAGGCACATCATAATTAAAATACCAAAAGCTAAAGACAAATAGAGAATCCTAAAAACAGCAAGAGAAAAGCTATTAGTTACCTACAAAGGAGCATCCATAAACTGTCAGTTTTCAACAGAAACACTTCAGGCCAGAAGCGATTGGCATGAAATATTCAAAGTGATGAAAAGCAAGAACCTACAACAAAGACAATTCTATCCAGCAAGGCTATCATTTAAAATAAAAATAAAAAAAAAATAAAAAAAAAAAAGAGCTTCCCAAATAAGAAAAGCTAAAAGAGTTTGTTACCACCAAACTAGTATTACAAAAAAAGGTTAAAGGTCCTGTTTTAAGAAGTAGATGAAGAAAAAAACAACAAAAACAGAGAAATATAGTTAAAAGAATAAAATGTCAATAAATACATACCTATCAATAATCACTTTAAATGTAAATGGCTTAAATGCTAGAATAAAAAGAAAAGGGGTGGTTAAATGGATAAGAAAATAAGACTCATATTTATGCTGTCTACAAAGGACACATCACACAATGAAAGTGGCACACAATAAAATAAAGGGATGGGAAAAGATATTTCGTGCAAATGGAAATGAAAAATAAAAGCAAGTGTGGCAACACTTATATTAGACAAAGTAAATTTAAAACAAAGACTATAGTAAAAGACAAAGAAGGACACAACATAATTATAAAGGGAGCAATCCAATGAGATAATATAACTCCTGTAAACATTTATGCAGCTAACATAGGAGCGCCTAAATATATAAAGCACATCTTGAGCATAAAGGGAGAGATTTACAAAAATAGTCATAGTATGGGATTTTAACACCTCATTGACATCAATGGATAGATCTTCCAGACAGAAAATCAAAAAAGACATGGTGGCCTTAAGTTATCCACTAGATCAGATGCATTTTTTAAATATATATATCTTTATTGATTTCAGAGAGAGGAAGGGAGAGGGAGAGAGAGAGATAGAAACATCAATGATGAGAGTCATTGATCCACTGTCTCCTGCACGCTCCCAACTGGAGATGGAGCTCTCAACCTGGTTACGTGCCCTGATTAGAAATAGAACCACGATCTCCTGGATCCTACGTTGATGTTCAACCACTGAGCCACGCTCAGCTGGGCAGATGGATTTAATTGATATCGTCCACCATTTCATACCAAAGCAGAAAATATACATTGTTTTCAATTGAGTAAGGAACATTTTCTAGGATAAGCCAATTGTTAGGACATAAAAGAAGTCTCAATAAATTTAAGGAGATTGAAATCATATTAGGCATCTTTTCTGATCATAATGGTATGAAACTAGAAAACAATCACAGGAATAAACTGAAAAACACACAAAGACATGGAGGCTAAATAACATGTTACTACACAATAAATGGATTAAGAAACAAAGAAAATCTCAAATAAACAATCTAACTTTACAATTAAAGAAACTGAAAAAAGAACAACAAACAAAACTCAAAGTGATTAGAAGGAGGAAATAATGAAGATCACAGCAGCAATAGACAAAATAAGTCTAAAAAAACAATACAATGAAACCACAATCTGGTTCTTTGTAAAGATAAATAATGTTGACAAACCTTTAACCAGACTCATCAAAAAAAGAAGAGAGAGGATCAAGAAATGAAAACAAAACAAAACCAACCAAAAAACAGAAGTGACAACAAAGAAATACAAGAGATTGTAAGAAAATGTTATGAAAGACTACAAGTCAAAAAACTGGACAATATGAAAGAACTGGATAAATTCCTAGGAACCTACAATATTCCAAAATTGAATGAGGAGAAATTGGTGAATCTGAATAGACAGATTACAACTAGTGAAATTAAAGCAACAGGAAAAAAAATCCTAACAAGTGAAATTCTTATACTGGGTGATGTTGTAACAAGATAGCAAGAAGCTAGAAAAATTCCAGGGAAATTGGGACACTGAGACAAGAAAATTAAACAAGGAAAAACATTTTGGGCAGTGTGCACTCAGCTTGCAGCAAGATCTTTTCTTCCCCAACCAAGGACACTTGAGAAGAAAAGGTTAATACTTCTCCCTAGCCAGAGAATACATAGCTTAAATCACTCTGGAACTGACAAGGGAGGAGAGAGAAAGGGGAAAGGCAAGAAAAGAGAGTTTTATCTCAGCCACTGAACAAAGAAGTCAACAGTTTTGGGATTCCTAAGATAAAATTGCCAAATGTTCTCATAAATTCTGGGATAAACCACAACAAAACAAAAGAGGGGCCTTAAATCTAGTCTGTGCCCAAGATATCAAGCAGAAGAATGTTGAAACCTGTAGAAAGAAGAGTATAAAACCCCTTGAACTCTACTAGGTGGTGTACTCAGAATAGCTGTGTACCCACTTGTGCAATATGGTAAGTGTATAAATTTTCTTGCTTTTCTTCATTAATAAAGTTCCTCGCTTTACTACAATGCTACTGTCACCCATTTGAAATCTTTCCTATCAGCATGACAAGAACCAAGAAGGGGCAGCCTTCTTCCACCGACTCATGGAGCTGTCTGATAAAACTTTTCTAGTGCCTGTAGCAGCTTCATGAGTGAACTTTAGTAAAACATTCAAAGAAGAATTGATACCTTTTCTTGTTAAACTACTCCAAAAAATTTAAGAGGAATGAATACTCCAAAGCTCCTTTTATGAAGCTACAATTATCCTAATTCCAGTACCAGATAACTACACTACAAAAAAAGAAAATTGTAGGCCAAACTACCTGATGTACAGAAATGCTAAAGTCCTTACCAGAACAGTAGCAAACCAGATCCAGCGATACATTAAAATGATCATACACCATGATCAAGTGGGATTTATTCTGGGGATGCAAGGTTAAGACAAGATCTGCAAATCAATAAACGTAATACACAACATAAAACAGAAAGTGTAAAAACCAAATGATCATATTAATAGAGACAGAAAAGGCATTTGATAAAATCCAGCACCACTTATGATAAAATCTCTCAGGAGACTGGAAATAGAGGGAACACCTCAACATAATAAAGGCCATGTATGGCAAACCCACAGCCGACATCATATTCAATGAGCAAAAACTAAAAGCATTTTTCCTTAAGATCAAGAACAAAACAAGGTTGTCTACCTCCACCATAGCACTGGAAGTATAAGCCATATATATCCATTAGACAAGGAGAAGGAATAAAAAGCATCCAAATTGGAAAGGAAGACATAAGACTGTCATTATTTGCAGATGACATCATACTGTACATAGGGAATCCTAAAGAATACACCAAAAAACTACTAGAACTGAAAAACGAATTTAGTGAAGTAGCAAGATACAAAATAAATATCCAGAAATAAGTTGCATTTGTATACACCAATGATGAATGATCAAAAAGGGAAGCTAAAGAAAAAATCCCATTCACAATGGCTTCAAAAAGAATAACATATGTAGGAATAAATTTAACTAAGGATGTAAAGACCTGTACTCTGAAAATTACAAGACACTGAAAAAAGTAATTTAAAAAGATACTATTAAGTGGAAACATATACTGTGTTCATGGATAGGAAGAATTAACATTATTAAAATTTCCACTACTACCCAAAGCAATCTATAGATTCAATACAATTTTTATCAAGATATCAATCACGCATTTCACAAAACTGGAACAAACATTCCAAAATTATATATGGAACCACAAAAGACACTTAATAACCACAGGAAACTTGAGAAAGAAGAACAAAATTGGAAGAATTACCCTACTTAATATCAAATTGTACTACAAAGCCATAGTAATCAAAACAGCATGATACTGGCATGAAAAGACATATAGATCAATGGAACAGAATAGAAAGCTCAGAAGTAAGACATGCTTTAACAGTCAGTTAACATTCAGAAAGGAATCAAAAACATGCAATGGGGTATAGATAGTCTATTCAATAAATTGTACTGGGAAAATTGGACAGATACATGCAAAAAACGAAACTGTACCACCTTGTTACACCATATATAAGATGGAACTCAAAATGGATTAAAGACTTAAATGTTAGATTCAAAACCATAAGAATCCTAGAAGAAAACAGGCAGTAAAATCTCAGACATTTCTCATAGCAGTATTTTTCAAATATATAACCTCAGGCAAGGGAAACAAAAATAAATAAACAAATGTGACTACATCAAACTAAAAAGTTTTTGCACAGCAATGAAAAGATCAATGAAATGAAAAAACAACCCCCTGAATGGGAGAACATATTTAAAGATACATCTGATAAAAAGTTAGCATCCAAAATTTATAAGGATCTTATAAAACTAATCACACACAAGAAACAAACAATCCAATTAAAAATGTGCAAAAAAGCTGAATATAAACTTCTCCAAAAAAGACATACAGATTGCCAATAGATATATGATAGAATGCTCATTGTCACTACACATTAGAGAAAAGCAAATTAAAACCAGAATATCACCTACCACCAGTCAAAATAGCTATTATCTATAAATCAACATACAAGTATTGGCAAGGATGTAGAGAAAAGAGAAGCCTGGTGCGCTGTTGCTGGGAATGCAGATTGGTGCCACCACTGTGGAGTTACTTCAGTATGGAGTTACTTCAGAAAATTAAAAATGAAACTGCCTTATGACCAAGCAATTCCACTCTGGGAATTTATCTAAAGAAACCTGAAACACTAATTCAAAAGAATATTTACACCCTTATGTTCATTGCAGCCTTATTTATATAGGCAAGATTTGGAAGCTGCCCTATTGATGTGTGGATGAAAACGATGTGGTATACTTACAGGATGGAAAACTACTGAGCCATAAAAAAAAGAAACTTTGCCATTTGCAAGAGCATGGAGAGAAAGAACATTTTTCTGAGTGAAATAAGCCAGACAGAGAAAGACAAGTGTCATAAGATTTTATTTATATGTGGAATCTAATGAACAAAATAACCTAACAAAATTGAGACAGATTATTGGATTCAGAGAACAGTCTGATAGTTGTCACAAGTGAGGGAGGTGGGAGTTGGATGATAGGGTAAAGAGATTAAGTAGGAAGTAAATAAATAATAAATAAGAAAGACACATGGACACAGACAACAGAATGGTGATTGCCAGAGGCAAGGTGGGGTTAGGGGATATAGATGAAAGTAAAGGAGGTGATAAATGGTGATGCAAGGAGTCTTGATTTGGAGTGGTAAATACACAATGCAATATACAGATGATGTATTGTAGAATTGTATTCCTGAAACATGTATAACTTTATTAATCAATGTAAATTCAATAAATTCAAATTTTAAAAAGGAAATGTTAGGAAGAAGTTTACGAATTGAAGTTATTAGAATAAAGAAAAAGCGTTGCTATCTGGTTGTAACCTAAAATGCTTTATTAAAACTATGTCTCATAAATAAATAAATAAATAAATAAATAAATAAATAAATAAATAAACAAACAACTGGCTTCATGCTATAAAAAATAATAATTTTCCTTCTTCTAAGCCAGGATATTCTCATTTCTTTAAGAACTTTAATTTATCTCTTTTATGTTTCTTAATATGGCACAAGTCACTTCGTATCTTCTGCTGCCTGGAATAAGAAACTAGTATAGATTTTGTTTCTTACAGAAAGTGCATTTACTTGAGCTCTGAGACTGCTTTAAAATAAGTAATGGAGATAAGGACTGGTGGTCATTATATTATTTAATCAGGGAAAATCCATATTATCATTATAATCAGTAACAATAACAAAAAAGTGTGACTTATTGTATATAAAGTTTTCAATAGAGTATATGATACATAGTAGGCAGTTACATTTTAGCTAGGGTAATAAAAACTACCATTGTGCATATTATTTTTTCTTCTTTCCTGATTAGTGTGGCTAGGTCTTCCAGTACTATGTTGAACAAGAAGGGCACAAGCTGATATCACTATCTTGTTCCTGATCTTAAGGAGAACACTTGTTGTTTTTGCCCATTGAGTACAATGTTGGTTTTCGGTTTGTCATGTATGGCCTTTATTAGGTATAGTCCCTCTATTCTCATTTTTCTGAGAGTTTTATTTTTATCATAAATGGGTGCTTGGTTTTTATCAATGTTTTTTCTGCATCTATTGATATAATCATGTGGTATTATGAATTTTGTTTATGTTGTATATCATCTTTACTGATTTGCAGATATTGAAAAATAAACAAATGGGAATACATCAAAGTAAAAAATTGTTGCACAGCAAAGGATCCCATGAAAAAAATGAAAATAAAACACACTGAATGGGAGAACATATTTTCCAATGATGTATCTGATAAGGGCTTAATATCCTAAATTTATAAAGAACTCATGCAACTTAACAAAAGGAACACAAACAACCCAATTAAAAAATGGGCAAAGGGTAAATGGGCAATTGGGTAAATAAGCACTTCTCCAAGAGGACAGACAGATGACCAAAGACAAATGAAAAAATATTCAAAGTCACTAACCATGAGAGAGATGCAAATTAAAATGATAATGAGGTATCACCTCATACCTGTGACAATGGCAACCATCAGAAAAATCAACAAATGACAAGTGCTGATGAGGATGTGCAGAAAAAGGATCCCTATACACTACTGGTGGGAATGCAGACTGGTGCAGCCACTATGGAAAACAGTATGGAGTTTCCTCAAAAAATTAAAAATGGAACTCCTATTTGACTCAGTGATTCCATGTCTAGGAATATATCCTAAGAAACCTGGAAAGATCATCCTGGCCACTTTGCCTCAGTAGTTAGACGGGTTGCCCTAGGACTGAAAGGTCTCAGGTTTGATTTTGGTCAAGGGCACATACCTCAGTTGCAGGCTCAACACCTGGCCCCTGGTAGGCATGTGCAAAAAGCAACCAATCAATGTGACTCTCACATTGATGTTTTTCTTTCTCCCTCACCCTCTCTCTCTCTCTCTCTCTCTCTCCTTCCCATTCTCTCTGAAAAGCAAAGGAAAAAATATCTTCAGGTATGGATTTAAAAAAATAGAAACCTGAATCACCAAACAAAACAAATTCATGAATCCCTATGTTCATAACAGTGCAATTTAGAAAAAGCTAAGATCTGGAAACAGCCTAAGTGCCCATTAGTAAATGAATGGATAAAAAAAAACTATGGTACATTTATACCATAGAATACTATGCAAGTGTAAAAAATAAGGATCTCTTACCCTTTGGGACAGCATGGATAGATCTGGAGAGTATTATGCTAAACAAAATAAACCAGTCAGAGAAATACAGGTGTTACATGATATTACTCATATGTGGAATATAATGAAAAAAATTAACTGATGAAAAAAATAAATTCAGAGACATAGAAGCATAGAAGAGACTGAGAATCTCAGAGGGAAAGTGGGGGTGGGGGATGAGTCAGGAAAACTTAATCAAAGAACTTATATGCATATGTGCCTGACTCATGGACACAGACAATAATGTGGAGAAGGTCTGTGGCATGCGGATGTGGGGTAGAGGGGACTGATGGGCGGGGGGGGGGGTGGGGTGGAGAAATCTGTAATAATTTCAAAAATAAAGATAAATTAAAAAAAAAAAAAAAGAGTAGCAAGAGAGAAATCCAAATTGTGGCAGATTAGCTGGAAGCCACACTCACCTCTTGTAAAGACCAACTTGGAATTATAACTAAATTATAGAGCAATCATCCTGAATAACCAAGTAAAGCATAGCTGAAGAGGAATCTTTTATCAAGGATTTACAGAAGAAGCCACATCAATACTGGTAAGATGTTCAGAGATGTGAAAAAGGCTGGCACTGCTCTCATGGGATGTGCTGAGGTTCTGGATGGAAATCTCAGCTGTGGGTTGTTCTCCCTAAGAAGCATAAGATCTCAACCCCAATAAGGATTCCCCAGCCCAGACCACCAGAACCAAGAAGAGATGCCCACATAACATCTGGATGTGAAAAATAGCAGGGTTTCTGTCAATCAAGAAAATATGAGAGTCCACTAGAGACACTGGTACCCTCTTAAAGGACCAACACACTAAATTTTCTTTGCTGTCAGTCACCATGGGCTCCTGCAGAAGGAGGGCAAAGCAGACTAGAGTCATGTGAGGAGAGTCTGGGGTTTTGACTCTGAGGAGGGAGCTGAAAGGGCAGCCACAAGAAACCCTATTCTGAATCATATTCCCACATCTTAGACACCATTTTACTTGGGTGGAGCACTCCCTTCTGTGCAGAATTAGTATGGGAGAAAGCAGTTACCCCAAACTCTGGCCTCCCTCCTGTCTCACCCTGTGGAACTTATTCCTGTTTAGAATTAAGCTGCCTTGGACAAGTTTAAGAGATCTGAGCAGACTCAAAGGGTATCAGTGACTCAGTAGTGAGATTCTGGGGTAAAGACCATACTCCCCACTTTCTACAAGCCTGACAGGCCCTTCCCCTCACAAGATATCTACTAGAACCACACTCCAGGCTTTCCTTCTGACTCTTAGTGGCTCTGTCCTGCCAAGGTTATGGCAAAATCTGTACAGAGTGAGCTGTGTAGCACTGGGATGGGAACAATACCCCCCACCTTCCTGTAAGCCTATCAGACACTCCTCCTCACAGACCATCTACTAACCTCATCACCCTGACTCCTGGCACCCCCACCCTGCTGAGCTCCATCTCAAAGCAAAATCTGGGACGGATTGAGATAGGAGAGTGGATATTTTTTCCTTTCATGCCCAACTGGAGCAGAGTCCTTCCTTCACACAGACAAATTGACCTTTTTGGGCCTGATAAGCTCTGCTGGTCTTACCCTGATGGCTCTCTGATGACCCACTCCAAAACAAATGTGTGTGAGGAACCATTGGCTGGCAGATAGTCTTGTTATATCTGGAGACATTTTCTGAGTTGCCACAGACTCCGCACTGGCACCAAATTTGAACCTATATCAATCTGGTGAACACCACTTGCCCCTAACAGGTGACTCATTGTGAACCAACCTCATGCAACTTGAATACCATCAGAGGCTCTTTCAGTGACTGAACTTAACAGGCAATGGGCAGGTGAATGTAAAGCAAGGCAAATTTTGGGGTGCCTTGGACATTTGCTGACAAATGTTCACAATTATAATGGAAGAAAAGGCAGGCCTTGGTGTGCTTCATCTTTTCCATGCTCACCCAGGTCCAACAGAGCAGCCAGAAACTGTGGATTTTTTTGGTAACTTCAAACAGGATACCCAGGACCAAGCAACCTCTGACATTCACCTGTACCAGGTTCCCTCCTAAGAGATCCAGAATCAACACACTGAGTGACTAGCTTCAAACAACATAAGAATAGGATCCAATAAACTTCAAAATTGGCATATCAAAGGTAGATCTCAGCAGGCATCACACTGTGTTAAGGTGAATTCTGCTTCATGTAGTAAGCGCTTGCACAGCAGATTGCATGCCATGGTCAGAACTGATATTCAGCCAGCCAGCCTGAGAATTGATCTCATGCACAAATGTGCCAATAGCAATTAAGACTCAATTACAACAGGAAGATTCACATAACCCACACAAGAGATATTCCTGGAGCACCAAGCTCAGGTGATCATGGAGGCTACACTACTGGACCCCTCAGGACAATTACTATATTAAGCCACCCCATGAAGACTCAGAACCATAGCAGATCTATCTAATACATAAAAACAAACACAAAGATGTGGCCCAAATGAGGAGACAAAGAAACAGGGTCCAAATGAAAGAACAGGAGAAATCTCTAGAAAAAGAGCTAAATGAAATGGAAGCAAGCAATTGATCAGATACAGAGTTCAGATCAATGGTTATAAGGATGCTAAACAGCATGAAAAATGACATAGAAACCATTAAAAAAGAACCAGTCAGAAATGAAGAATACAATATCTAAAATAAAAAATACACTGGAATGAATAAACAGTAGGTTGGATGAAGCAGAGTATCAAATCAATGATTTGGAAGATGAGGTAGAAAAAATCATCTAATCATAGCAGCAAAAAAATAAAAATTAAAAAAAAATAAGAACTTAACAAATGTGGATAGTTTAAGGGTTAATTGGGAAAACATAAAGTGTAATAACATCCACATCGTAGGGGAGTCAGAAGGAGAATATATAGAGCAAGGGATTGAGAATTTATTTGAAGAAATAATGACAGAAAAGTTCTCTAACATGAAGGAAAGGGACACACATGTACAGAAAGTGCAGTCCCAAAAAAGAGGGGCCCAGGGAGACCTATGCCAAGACAAATCATAATTAAAATTAAAAAGGTGAAAGATAAAAATAAAAATCTTAAAAGCTAAAAGAGAAAGATATTTAATTACCTACAAGAAAGCTTTCATAAGAATGTCAGCGGATTTCTCAATAGAAACACTTCAGGCCAAAATGGATTGGAATGAAATATTCAAAGTGATAAGAAGCAAGGACTTATAACCAAGACTACTTTACCCAACAAGGTTATAATTTTTAAATGAAAGAGAAATAAAGAGTTTCCCAGACAAGAAAAAGCTAAATGATATTGTTACCACCAAACTAACATTATAAAAAATATTTAAAAGCCTGCAAGAAGAAGGAGAAGGAGAAGAAAATAATAACAGAAGACCATAGCTAAAAAAATAAAATGGCAATAAATACATATCTATCGATAAATATTTAAAATGTAAATTACATAAATGCTCCAATCAAACACAAACGGTAGCCCTGGCCTGTATGGCTCAGTTGGTTGGGTGGTGTCCTGTGTACTGCCAGGATTGTGGCTCAATCCCCAGTAAGGGGAATGCAGGATGCAGCACAGCAGATCAATGTTTCACTCTCACTTCAATGTTTTTCACTCTCTCTCTTCTTCAACCTTCCTCTCTCTCTGAAACTAAATTAAAAAATCTTTAAAAAACCATACAAATATGGTAGCTGAATGGATAAGAAAACAAGGTCCATATATGTACTGTGTGCAAGACACCCACCTCAAAACAAAAAATACACACAGACTAAAGGCAAAAAGATGAAGAAAGATATTTCATACAAATGGAAAGGAAAAAAAACTGGGGTAGCAGCACTTACATCTGACAAAATAGGCTTTGAAACAAAGGTTATAATAAGAAAGAAAGAACACTATACAATGATAAAAGGAGCAATCCAACACAAGTATACCTTTGTAAAAAATTATGTACCTAACATACGAGCACCTACATATGTAGAGCAAATTTTGATGGACATAATGAGAGACATTGACAGTAATACAGTCTTAGTATAGGATTTTAATACCCCATTGACATGAAAAGACAGATCTTCCAGACAGAAAAAGAAAAAGAAAACAATTGCCTTAAATGACACATTAAGTCAAATGGATTTAAAACAAATCTTCACAGAGATCCCAAGATGGCGGAGGACTGAGTGAAAGCTACAATGACATTCTCCCTCTACCAAACTGTAATTACACTTAAAATATACAAAAAACATTCTGAGTGTCTTCAGTTGTGAAGACAAGCTGCAGAGCACCTTCATAACCAAGGACGTAAACTGGAGAACACATAGAGACTGGTTGGAAGAGAAGAAGCCTAAGAAGGCTTGCTGGACTCCTATAGACAGCAGCTGAAGTTCCAGATGGATATCTCAGCTGTAAAGGATTACCACTGACTATTCTGATGCCTAAACCCCAAGGTGGGCTCTCCAGCCCAGAGCATCAGAACTGAAAAAGATGACCAAATACCATCAGGCTGTAAAAAGCAGCAGGGTTTCGGTCTTCCAGGGAGAGAGCTGGAAATGCAAGAACCCTCTTAACGGGTCAATGAACAAAATTTTGTATGCAGCCATTCACATTGGGCTCTGGAAGAAGTAAGGGGAACAGTGTGTCCACAAGGAAAGAACTGAATCTTCCTAGTGAAACAAAGCTTCTAATGGCGGCCATGTGGGTGTGTTATATTTAGGGTGCTGACCATAGAAAAGGCAGTTCCAAAATGGGTGGCACCTGAGTAGTAAGGTGACAAAGGTCTGCACTGCGCAGCCAAATACAGGGACCATCTGCTTTCCTGTAAGGCATTGTGTTGAGGCCCAGAAAGCATACTAAAGTCAATGTGAACTGCAGCAGGCCAGTGCATGGGGAGCTAGAATCAGAGGATAGGGTAGAGACTGAAGAGCTGGCTGTGGAACAAAGACTAACTTCCTCACAATGAGTGCTTAACAGGGAAACCTCTAAGTAAGCAGAGTGATACCCCAAGCTATACTAGCCATCCTGCACCCTAAAGATTCTACAGAAGGCTCTGGAGTAAGATCAAGCAAATACAAGGTTGCAAAATAGCTGACAAGAGGAGGTGGTCCACAGAGAGTCTCAGATCAGCCAACTACCTAAGGACACCAGAGCCAAACCTAGACAGCTCCTGACATTGGCTGATACACAAGTGCCTCCACAGAGAACTGAAATCAGCATGCAAAGCAGTGAGCCACAGACAATACAAGCTGCACAGAAGAAACTCACCTGATTGACTTTCTTTTCTTTTTTTTTAGTCTTATTTTCTTTTTTTTTCCCTTAAGAAAAAGAGAAAGGGAAAAAAATGTTTTTCTTCTTCTTTTTAAATTTTATAATTTAAAATTTTTGTTTTTAATTTTTATTAATTTTTAAAGAATTTTTTTTTGGTTAAGCTTGTTTTTGTTTTGTTTTATATATTTGCTTTGCTTTGTTTTATTTTTGCTTCTACTATCAAGATTTTCTTGATAATCCCTGCTTAATTTCCTGGACTTTATCATTATAACCAATAAGTTTACTGCTTTTCTGTATAGTTTCCCCCATATCTATTATTGGACTGCCTCCCTGCCCTGGCTTTATCTCTCTCTTTGTTCTCGATTCATTGGCATAACATTTTTTTTTCTTCTTTCTTCTGTTTTGCTCCCTTCTGTTTTCCTGTCTTTTTGTTTAATTCTTAGTTTCTATTACTCTCTTTGTTGTATTTTTTTCTTTTTCAACTATTATCCTATTCTTATAATCACCCTTAATTTTTTGCTTGCACCTCCTTCAGAACCTTTTCTCTACTCCTTTTATCTCCCAGTAGCTTCTCCAATTTCTTACATTTAAGTTTAGTTTAGTTTATTATTATTATTTTTTAAATTTTTATCACTATTAGCAGCAATATACTTTCTCTCTCTAGCTTCACTTTTCTTTCTCTCTTTCTTTTTTCTTGTCTTTTTTGTTTTAGCATTTGTGTTCTCCCTTCACTCTCTCAGTTCTATTTTCACTTGAGTTGTTTTCATTGTTATTGTCAAGATATTTTGTAAGATAACCTTTCTTTCCTGGAAGTTTAGTTGTGTACTGCCCAACCGTGTCAGCACCCTTACAGCAGATCACACTACATGGTTGGGGCTGAGACACACAGTTAGCCAACCTGAGAGGAGAGTCCTCCCCAAAACAGGTAAACAATAATCTAGACCAAATCACAATAAGAGAGCCCAAAGAACACACAAAAGGCACACCCACAAAAGAGAATAGAGCAAAGAGCTCAGAAGTATAAGGAAAACACACCTCTGGGCTTCACTGGATTTACACTACAAAATCCCACCTCATAAGACTGAGAAACAGAAAATATATCTGATATATAGATACAAACATTAAGACCCACCAAAATGGAGAGACAAAGAAACAACCCCAAATCCAAAGAAAAAGAAAATCACCAGAAAAATACTTCGATAAGATGGAGTTAACCAAGTTATCAAAAATAGAGTTCAGGGTAATGGCTATAAAGATGCTCAAGGAAATTAATGAGAACAACAAGGCACTTAATGGTAAGGTCAAGGAACTTAGTGAAAACTTGAAAAAAGAGTTAAATATCATAAACAAGAATCAGGCAGAAATAAAGTATACTATATCTGATATCAAGAATACAATGGAAGGAATTAAGAGCAAACTCAATGAAGCAGAGGATAGAATAAGTGACTTAGAAGATAAAGTAGAAAAAACCACTAATCAGAGCTGCAAACAGAAAAAAATACTTAAAAAACATGTGGACAGCCTAAGGGAGCTTGGGACAAAATGAAGAAAAACAACATTAACATTATAGGAATGCCAGAGGGGGAGAAGAGAGAGCAAGGGATAGAGAAGTTGGTGGAGGAAATAATGACAGAAAATTTCCCTTTTGCTGGCGAGGGAGAAAGCCACACAAGTTCAGGAAGCACAGGAAGTCCTTCCAAACAAGAGGGACCCAGACAGACCCATCCCAAGACACGTGATAATTAAAATTGCAAATGTAAAGGACAAAGAGAGAATATTAAGGGCTGAGAGAGACAAGCAATGACCTACAAGGGAACCCCCATAAGCCTAACATTAGATCTCTCAACAGAAACTCTTCATGCCAAAAGGGAATGGCAGGAAGTTCTCAAAGTAATAAAAAACAAGAACATGCAACCAAGATTGCTTTATCCAGCAAGGCTATCATTTAAAATTGAAAGTGAAATAAAGAGCTTCCCAGAAAAGAAAAGAAAAAAAAGCTGAAGGAGTTCAGGACCATGAAACCAGCTTTAGAAGAGATGCTTAAAGGACTGCTCTAAAAGAAACAAGACATAGTGAGAGAAAGGTACATCAGCATACAGGGGGAAAATGACATTAAATAAGTATATACAAATAGTAACCTTAAATGTAAATGGAATAAACGGTCCAATCAAAGACATGGAGTAGCTGAATGGATAAGAAAACTGGGCCCAAATATATGCTGTCTAAAGGAGACCCACCTGAGAGAAAAAGATTCACACAAGCTAAAAGTGAAGGGATGGAATAAAATATTCCATTCTAATGGGGGGGAAATGGTGGAGTAGCAATTCTTCTTTCTGACAAAATAGACTTCAAAATAAAGTCCATAACAAGAGACAAAGATGATCACTATATAATACTAAAGGGATCAATCCAACAGGAGTAAATAACCCTTATAACATTTATGCACCCAATATAAGAACACCTAAATATATAAAAAATTTCTTTGTTGACTTTAAGGGAGAGATTAACAGCAACACAATCATAGCGGGGGCTTTAACACCCCACTGTCAGCATTGAACAAATCATCATAACTAAAAATCAACAGGGAAACACAGACCTTACATGACTCACTAGATCTAATTAATATTTACAGAACATTTCATCCCAAAGCAGCAGAGTATATATTGTACTCAAATGCACATGGAACATACTCAAAAATAGACCACATGCTAGCGCAAAAGGCAAGTCTCTACAAATTCAAGAAGATTGAAATAATATCAAGCACCTTCTCAGATCAAAATGCCATAAAACTAGAAATCAACCACTATAAAAAAAAACTAAAAAATATTCAAATACATGGAAGTTAAATGGCATGTTATTAAACAATGAATAAGTGACCGATGAGATCAAGGAAGAAATGAAACACTTCTTGGAAAAAAATGAACAGACATCAACCTAAAATCTATGGGACACAACGAAAGCAGTCCTGAGATGAAAGTTCAATGCATTAGAGGCCTATCTCAAGAAACAGGAAAAAGCTCTAATAAACCATTTAACACAACTAAAAAAAAAAAAATAGAATGAGAATAGCAGAAAAAGCCCTGAGTAAGTAGAATGAAGGAAGTAATAAACATGAGAGCATAAATTAATGACATAGAGATTAAAAAAACAATACAAAAAATCAATGAAACCAAAAGCTGGTTCTTTGAAAAGATAAATAAGATGATTCATCTTTAGCCCAACTCGCTAAGAAACAAAGAGAGAGGACCCAAATAAATAAAATCAGAAATAAAAGAGGTGATATAACAAATGATCCAATAGAAATACAAAGGATTGTAAGAAAATACTATGAGGAAATATATACCAATAAACTGGACAACATGGGTGAAATGGACAAACTCCTGGAAGCATACAATCTTCCAAAGTTGAACCAGGAAGAGGCAGAGAACCTGAATATGCTGATAACAACTAATGAAATTAAAGCAGTAATCAAAAACCTCCCAGCAAACAAAAGTCTTGGACCAGATGGATTTATACTAGAGTTTTATCAAATATTCAAAAAAGAATTAATACCTATTCTACTCAAACTATTCCAGAAAATTCAAGAGGAAAAACAACTCCCAAGCTCTTTCTATGAGGCCAGCATCATCCTAATCCCAAAACTAGATAAAGACACTACACAGAAAGAAAATTAATGGCCAATATCCTTCATGAACATTTATACTAATGTCCTTAAAAAAACACTAGCAAACCAGATCCAGCAATATATTTAAAAGATCATACACCACGACCAAGTGGGATTTATTCCGGGGATGTAAGGCTGGTATCATATTCACAAATCAATAAATGTGACTCATCTCACAAACAAAATGAAGGAAAAATTCATATGATCATATCAATAGATGCAGAAATAGCATTCAACAAAATCCAGCATGCATTTCTGATAACTCTCAGCAAAGTGGGAATAGAGGGATCATACCTCAATATAATAAAGGTTACATATGACATACCTACAGCCAACATCACACTCAATGGTCAAGAACTAAAACCGTTTCCCTTAAAAACAGAAACAAGACAGGGATTTCCACTTTCACCACTCTTATTTAACATAATACTGGAAGTCCTTCCAAGTCTCAGACAGGAAGAAAACTTAAAAGATTTTCAAATTGGAAAGGAGAAAATAAAGTTGTCATTAGTTGCAGATGACAAGATATTGTACATAGGAAACCCTAGAGACTCCATGAAAATACTACTAGATTTGATCAATGAATTAGGCAAGGTAGCTGGATACAATATCAACATCCAGATATCAATGGCTTTCTTATACACCAACAATGAACTTTCACAAAGAGAAACTAAAAAAATAAAATAAAAAATTCATTTACCATTGCAACTAAAAAAAAAATAAGATACTTAGGAATAAACTTAACCAAGGATGTAAAAGACCTGTACTCAGAAAACTACAGAACACTGAAAAAAGAAATAGAGGAAGATATAAACCAGTGGAAGAATATACCATGCTTATGGGTTGGAAGAATTAATATAATTAGAATGTCCATACTACACAAAGCAATATATAGATTCAGTGCAATTTCTATTAAAATATGAACAGCATATTTCACAGATCTAGAACAAACATTTCAAAAATTTATATGGAACCAAAAGGGACCCTGAATTGCTGCAACCATATTGATAAAAAAACACACAAAAAAACAGACTGAGAGGGATCACTTTACCAGATATCAAACTGTACTACAAAACCACTGTAATCAAAATAGTCTGGTATTGGTACAACAGCAGACATATAAACTAATGGAACAGAACAGAGACCCCAGAAATAAAGCCAATTCATTATGGTCACTTAATATTTGACAAAAGAGGCAAGAGCATATAATGGAGAAAAGATAGCTTCTTCAATAAATGGTGCTGTGAAAACTGGACAGGTACATGCAACAAAATGAAACTACATCACCAACTTTCACTATACACAAAAATAAACACAAAATGGATAAAAAACTTAAATGTAAGTCATGAAACTATAAAAATCCTAGAAGAAATCATAGTCAGTAAATCACAGACATCTCACGTAGTGAAAATTTTACTTATACATCTCCTAGGGCAAGGGAAACAAAAGAAAGAATGAACATAAATATATGCAACTACATCAAACAAAAAAGCTTCTGCACAGCAAAGAAAAAAGCCTCAAAATACAAAGGAACTTCACGGTTTGGGAAAACATATTTGCCAAGGAAATATCTGATAAGGGGCTAATTTCCAAAGTGTACAAAGAACTCATACTACTAAAAAAGAGGAAGACAATCCAATTAAAAAATGGGCACAGGAAGCTGAATAGACACTTCTCCAATGAAGACATACAGATGGCCAAGAGACATATGAGAAAATGTTCAATGCCGCTAATCATCAAGGAGATGCAAATTAAAACCACAATGAGGTATCACTTCACACCTGTCAGAATGGCTACCGTCAACAAATCAACAAACAATATGTTCTGGCTAGAATATGGAGAAAAAGAACTCTGGTACCCTGCTGGTGGGAATACAGACTGGTGCAGCCACTGTGGAAAACAGTATGGAGGTTCCTCAAAAATAAAAAATGGAGCTGTCTTTTTACCCAGTGATCCCACTTCTAAGAATATAACCTAAGATTCCTGAAACACTAATCAGAAAGAATATTTGCACCCCTATATTCATAGCAGCGGAATTCACAATAGCTAAGATCTGGAAACAACCCAAGTGTCCATCAGTAGATGAGTGGGGGAAAAAATCTGTGGGACTTTTACACCATGGAATACTACACAGCTCTAAAGAAGAAGAATCTCGTACAATTTGGGACAGTATGGAAGGACCTGGAGAATACTATGCTAAGTGAAATAATCTGGGCAGAGAAAGACAAACATCACATGATCTCACTTATATGTGGAATCCAAAGAACTCAATAAACTGATGAACAGAAATGATTCAATGACATGGAAGTATGGATCAGACTGATGAATGTCAAAAGTATGGAGGGGGGCAGGTGGGTGGAGGGGGAGATAGTAGCCAAAGAACTTATATGCATATATGTACAACCCAGGGACAAAGACAATGGTGTGGAGAGGGACTGGTGAGGGATGTGGGATGGGGTGGAATGGGTCATTGGGTAGAAAAAGGGATTTTTGTAATATTTGGAACCAAAAAAAAAGATATAGTGTAGCTTAATGGATAAGTAAATATGACCCGAAAATATGTTGTCTACAAGAAACCCACCTCAGACCAAAAGACTCACACAAGTCGAGATTGAAGGAATTTTCATGCAAATGGAAATTTTACATGCAAATGGAGTGGGGGGGGGGGAAGCTGATGGAAGAATATTCATATTTGACAAAATAGATTTCAAAATGAAGACCATAATGAGAGATAAGAAAGGTTACTACATAATACGAAAGTAATCAATCTGACAAGAGGATATAGTCCTGGTAAACATATATGCATGCTAAATAGGAGAACCTAAGTTTATAAAAAAACTTCTGGAGGACTTTAAGGGAGAAATAGACAACCATACAGTCATTAGAGACCTTTAACACCCCACTGACTTTACTAGATAGGTATTCTAGAGAAAAAGTTAACAAAGAAATAGTGAACCTAAATGACACACTAGCTTAGATGTATTTAACTGATATGTACAGAACATTCTACCCAAAAGCTGCAGAGTATATATTCTTCTCAAGTGCAAAAAGGACTTTCTCAAAGATAGACTATATATAGGACACAAAACAGGTCTACTAGTTCCGGAAGATTGAAACCATATCAAGTATCTTCTCAGACCATAATGGCATGAAAGTAGAATTCAACTACAATAAAAACACTAAAAACATTCAGACACATGCAATCTAAATAGCATGTTTCTAACCAAAGATATCAAGGAAGACATCAAAACCTTCCTGGAAACAAATGAAAATGAACACACAATAATGCAAAATCTATGTGATACAATGAAAGCAGTCCTTAGAGGGGAAGTTAATAGAACTACAGGCCTACCTCAAAAAACAAGAAATTCTAATAAACTCTCTAAACTTACAACTTAAAGACTTAGAAAGAGAACAACAGAAAAAGCCCAGACTAAGTAGAAACAAGGAAATAATAAAGATCAGAGTGGAAATAAATGACATAGAGAATTTAAAAAAAATACAAAACATCAATGAAACCAAGAGTGGGTTCTTGAAAAGATGAACAGTGGACCTTTAGCCAGACTCACCAAGAAACAAAGAGAGGACACAAAGAAACAAAATCAATAATGAAAGAGGTGAAGTAAGAACTGATCCAACAGAAATACAAAAGATTGTAAGAAAATAGCATGAACAACTATATGCCAAAAATCTGGATTACAAGGATGAAATAGACAAATTCCTAGAAAAATACAACCTTTCAAAACTCATTTAGGAAGAGTCAGAAAACTTGAATAGGCCGATAAGTGCCGAGGAAGTTGAAGCAGTAATCAAAAAACCTCCAGCACTCAAAAGCACTGGTTTGGACAGCTTCACAGGGGAGTTTTACCAAACAATCAAAGAGTAACACCTATCTTCCTCAAAGTATTCCAAAAAATCCAACAGGAAGGAACATTTCTAAGCTCTTTTGAGCCTAATTCCAAAAACAGATAAAGACACTATAAAGAAAAGAGAATTATAAAGAAAGAGAATTATAGACCAATATCCCTGATGAACATAGATGCTAAAATCTTCAACAAAATATTAGCAAATCAGATCCATCAATATATTTGAAAGATCATGCATCATGAACAAGTGGGATTTATTCCATTGATGCAAGGCTGGTACAATATTCACAAATCAATAAATGTGATACATCACATAACGAAACTGAAAGACAGAAATTGAATGATCATATCAATTGACACAGGAAAAACATTCGACAAAATCCAACGCCCATTTTTGATAAAAACTCTCAGCAAATTTGGAATAGAGAGATCATACCTCAACATAATAAAGGCCATATATGACAGACCTACAGCCAAAATCATACTCAATGAGGAAGAACTAAAACCATTTCCACTAAGAACATGAACAAGACAGAGCTGTCCACTTTCACCACTCTTATTCAACGTAGTACTGGAAGTCTTACCCACAGTGATCAGAGAAGAAGAAAATATAAAAGGCACCCAAATTTGAAAGGAGGAAATAAAATTGTCATTATTTGTACATAGCATGATATTATGCATAAAATATCCTAAAGACTCCTCCAGGAAAATACTTGATTTAATAATTTAATTTGGCAATGTAGCAGGATACAAAAATAAGACTCAGAAATCCATGGCATTTTTATACACCAATAAGGAACTCTCAGAAATAGGAACTAAAAAAAAAATTCCATTTATCATTGTAACAAAAAATGAAGATACTTAGCAATAAATTTAACCAAGGAGGCAAGAGACTTGTACCCCGAAAACTACAAGACATTGCAAAAATAGATAGAGGAAGACTTATACAAATGGAAGAATATACAATCTTCATGGAATGGAAGAATTAACATCATTAAAACATCCATACTACCAAAAGCAACCTACAGATTCAATGCAATCCCTATTAAAATACCAATGGCATATTTCACAGACCTTATACAAATACTCCAAAATTTTAAATAGAACAAAAAAAGATCTGTAATAGTTTCAGCAATCTTTAGAAAGAAGAACAAAGTTGGAAGGATCACAATGCCAGATATCAAGTTATACCACAAAGCCACTGTAATCAAAACAGCCTAGTACTGGCACAAAAACAGGCGCATAGATCAGTGGAAGAGATCAGAGAACCCAGAAATCACATCAAGTCATTATTCTCAATTAATATTTGACAAAGCATTCGAGAGCATTCAATGGAGTAAAGACAGTCTCTTCAATAAGTGGTGTTGGGAAAATTGGACAGGTATATGCAAAAAAATGAAACTAGAACACCAACTTACACCACACACAAGAATAAACTCAAAATGGCTAAAATACTTAAATGAAACCATAAAAGTCTTAGAAGAAAACGTAGGCAGCAAATCTCAGACATCTATAGTAGCAATATGTTTGTTGATACATTTCTTTGGGAAAGAGAAACAAAGGAGAAAATAAACAAATACAACTGCATCAGAACAGAAAGCTTCTGCACAACAAAAGAAACAATCAACAAAATAAAAAAGGGAGCCCACTGTATGGGAGAACATATTTGTCAATGACACTTCTGATAAGGCATTAATGTCCAAAATATATTGGGAACTCATACAACTTAACAAAAGGAAGACAATGAACCCAATTAAACAATGGGCAAAGGACCTAAATAGACACTTCTCTAAAGAGGACATACAAATGGCCAAAAGACTTGAAAAAATGCTCAACAGCACTAATTATCAGAGAGATGCAAATTAAAACAACAATGAGATATGACCTCAAACCTGTGAGAATGGTTACCATCAACAAATCAACAAATTACAAGTGCTGTCGAGGATGTGTAGAAAAGGGAACCCTAGTACACTGTTGATGGGAATGCAGACTGGTGCAGCCACAATGGAAAACAGTATGGAGGTTCCTCAAAAAATAAAAAATGGAACTGCCTTTTGACCCAGTGATCCCACTTCTAAGAATATATTCTAAGAAACACCAATGTGAAAGAACATATGCACCCCTATGTTCTTAGCAGCACAATTTACAATAGCTAAGATTTGGAAATTGCCCAAGTGCCCATCATTAGATGAGTGGATAAAAAAGCTATGGTACATTTACACCATGAATACTATGCATCTGTAAAAAAGAAGGATCTCTTCCTCTTTGGGACAGCATAGATAGAACTGGAGAGTATTATGCTAAGTGAAATAAGTCAGTCAGAGAAAAACAAGTATCACATGATCTCACTCATATGTGCACTCTAATGAACAAAAGAAGCTGATGAACAAAATACATCCCAAGACATAGAAGCATGGAACATAATGAGGAATCCCTGAGGGAATGTGGGGGTGGGAGAGTGAGTGGGGAGAGATTAATCACAGAAGTTATATGCATAGATGCATAACCCAAAGACACAGACATTTTTTATGGAGAAGGCCTGGGGGCGGGGCAGATTATGGTCCAGGGGATCAGTGGGTGGTGGAAATGGGACATCTGTAATACTTTCCTTGGTAAAAATAAATTAAAATATAATAATTAAAAAATAAAAGATATCCTCATAGCATTTCACCCGAAAGCATCAGAATATACATTCATTTCAAGAGTACATGTAGACCGGCCGGCGTGGCTCAGTGGTTGAGTGTCGACCTAGAATCCAAGCGATCAGGGTTCAATTCCTGGTCAGGGCACATGCCCGGGTTGTGGGCTCAATCAATGACTCTCTCATCATACATGTTTCTATCTCTCTCTCCCTCTCCTTTCCTCTCTCTGAAAATCAATAAAGATATATTAAAAAAAAAAAAAAAAAGAGTACATGTTAGGCACAAAACATCTCTCAATTTTAAGAAATTTGAAATCATATCAAGCATCTTCTTTAACCATCATCATATGAAACTAAAAATTAATTACAAAAAGAACTGATAAACCACACAAAGATGTGGAAGCTAAATATCATGTTATAAACAATGAATTGGTTAACAGTAAGGTTAAAAAATATTTAAAACATACATTTAAACAAACAAAAATTAGAACAAATACCCCAAAACTATGGGAAACAGCAAAAGTAGTCCTAACTGAAAAAGTCATAGCAGTACAGGCCTATCTCAGGAAATAAGAACAATCTCAAATAAACAATCTAACTTTACACTTAAAGAAAGTTGTAAAAGAACAAGAAAGAAAGTCCAAAGTAAGTAGAAGGAAGAAGTTAATAAATATCAGAGCACAGATAAATGAAATAGAGTCTAAATACACAACACAACCCGGCCGGGTGTGGCTCAGCGGTTGAGCATTGACCTAGGATCCAGGAGATCGGGGTTTGATTCCCAGTCGGGGCACATGCCCGGGTTGTGGGCTAGGCAGCCGATCAATGACTCTCTCATCATTAATGTTTCTATCTCTCTCTTTCTCCCCCTCCTTTCCTCTCTCTGAAATCAGTAAAGATACATTTAAAAAAAATTAAATACACAATACAAAAGAACAATGAAACTAAAAGCTGGTTCTTTGAAAAATAAACAGGAGTAATGTACCTTTAGCCAGAATCATTTAAAAAAAGAGTGAGGCACAAATAAACAAAATCAAACATTAAAGTGGAGAAGTAACAACTGACAGAACAGAAATACAAAGGACTATAAGAAAATATTGCAAACAAGTATATACCAACAAATTGAACAATCTGGAAGAAATGGATAAATACTTAGAAACATAAATCTCTAAAACTGAATCAAGAAAAATCAGAGAATCTGAATAGACAGATTAAGAATAGTGGAATTGAAGCAATAACCAAAAAACTACCAACAAACAAAAGTCCTGGAACATGTGGCTTCACAGTCAATTTTTTGCAAACATTCAAAGAAGAACTAGCACCTATCTTTCTCCAGCTATTCCAAAGAATTCAAGAGGAGGGAAGACTCCCAAGCTCATTTTAAAAGGCCAGCATTATCCCAATTCCAAAACCTGATAAATACACTACAAAGAAAGAAAATTATAGGCCAATGGCCCTGATGAACATAGATGTTAAAATCCTCAACAAAATAGCACACCAGGTCCAGCTATACATTTTTTAAAAATCATACACCATGATCAAATATGCTTTATTTTGGAGATACAAGATTCATACAATAACTGCATATCAATATTCCTGTACAACACATAAAAAAATGAAAGATAAAAAACAAATGATCATATCACTAGATGCAGAAAAAGCATTTAATAAAAATTCTCAGCAAAATGAGAATAGGAGGAACATACCTCCATGTAATAAAAACCTATATGACAAACCCACAGCCAACATCATACTCAAAGGACAAACACTACAAGTGTTTCCCATAAGATCAGGAAGAAGACATAGATGTCTGCTTTCACCACTCTTATTCAACATAGTACTGGAACTTCTAATCATAGCAATCAGAAAAGAAGAAGAAATAAAAGGCATTTAAATTGGAAAGGAAGAACTAAAACTGTCTTTTTTTAATTTTTATTTTTTGCACATGACATGACACTGTATACAGAAAACCCTAAAGATTCAACCAAAAACTACTAGAACTGACAAATTAACAAAGTAAAGTAGCAGGATACAAAATAGTTATCTACAATACAATTGTACATTTATAAACCAATAATGAATTATCGGGAAAGGAAACTAAGGAAAAAATGCCATGTACAATGGCTACCAGAAACAACAACATAGAAATAAATTTAACCAAGGATGTAAAAGACCTGTACTCAGAAAATTATAAGATACTGAAGAAAGAAACAGAAGATATAAATAAGTAGAAGCATATACCATGTTCATCAATAGGAAGAATTAGCATCATTAAAATATCCATACTACACAAAGCAATCTATAGATTCAACATAATTCCTATCAAGATATCAATGGTGTATTTAACAGAATTAGAACAAAGTTTCCAAAAATTTATATGGAACCACAAAAGACTCCAAATAATCACAGCAATTTTGAGAAAGTAAAACAAAGTTGGAGGACTCATGCTACTTGATTTCAAACTATTCTTCAAGGCCATATTAAACAAAAAAGCATGGTGCTCGCATAAAAAATAGACCTATAGATAAGTGGAACAGAATAGAGAGCACCAAAATAAGCCCACATCTTTATAGTCAATTAATATTTGACAAAGGAGGCAAAAATTACAGTGGGCTAAAAGATAGTCTATTCAATAAATGAGGTTTGGAAAATTGGGCGGATACTTGCAAAAAAAATTAAATAAAACCACCATTTTTACACTGTACACAAGAATAAACTCATAATGGATTACATAATTAAATGATAGACTCGAGACTATAAAAATCCTAGAAGAAATGATAGGCAGTAAAATCTCAGATATTTCTCTTAGTAATATTTTTTTCTGATATATACCCTTGGGCAAGGTAAACAAAAGAAAAAAATAAACAAATAAGACTACATCAAACTACCATGTTTTGGAACAGCAAAGGCAACCATCAACAAAATTAAAAGACAACCCACTGATTAAGAGAACATATTTGCTAATGATACATATGATAAGGACTTAATATCTAAAATTTATATAAAACTTCTAAAACTCAAAGCCAAAAAAACCTAAACAATCCAATTTAAAAATGGACAAGACCTGAATACACATTTCTCCAAAGAAGGCATACAGATGGCCAACAGATATAAGAAAATGTGCTCAAAGTCACTAATCATCAGAGAAATGCAAATTAAAACCACAATGAGATATCACTTCAGAGTTGTCAGAATGGCAATCATCAATAAATCCACAAAGAACAAATGTTGGTGAAGATGTGGAGTAAAGAGAATTCTTGTGGATTGTTGGTGGGAATGCAGATTGGTGCAGCCAGTGTGGAAAACAATACAGAACTTCTTCAAATTGTTGAAAATTAAACTACCTTATGACCCAGGGATTCTACTTCTGGGAATATAAACCAAGAAACTAGAAACACTAATTCAAAAGAAAATATGCACTCTTGTTCATTGCAGCATTATTTACAATAGCCAAGATTTGGGAACAGCCATAATGTACACTGGTAGATGAGTAGATAAAAAAGCTGTGGCATTTTTCACAATGGAATACTACTCAGACATAAAAAAGGAAATCTTACCCTTTGTGACAGCCTAGATGGACCTGGAGAGCATTTTGCTTAGTGAAATAAATCAGTCATAGAAAGACAAGTATCATATGATCTCACTTATATGTGGAATCCAATAAAAAAAATAAATAAACTAACAAGCAAAACAGAAACAGGCTAATAGATTCAAAAGAGACTGACAGCTTTAAAAGGGAGAGGGTTTGAGGGGCTGGGTGAAAAAGACTAAAGGATAAGGCAAAAAAACCAACCCACCAGAAAACAGTATGGTGATTGCCAGAGGAAAAGGGGAGTGGAGGAGGTAGAATATGGTATAGGGTGAATAAATGGTGATGGAAGGAGACTTGATTTGGTGGGGTGAACAAACAATACAATATACAAATAATGTATTATAGACCTATACACCTGAAACCTATGTATTTTTATTCACCAATGTCACACCAAAAAATTCCATAAAAAAGAAAAAATAATCGAGACACTTTTTAAACGAAGAAGAAAAACAATCCTCAAAATATTCAAACTGCTTCCAAGTATCTTGTGTCCAAGAGCAAAGCATATAAACAGAAGTAATAATAAAAAAAATCCAGTGCCCAACATTGTAAAATTCACAATGTCTGGTATCCAATCAAAAGGCACCAGGCAAGTAAAGAAGCAGGAAAATATAACCCACAATGAGAAGAAAAATCAATCACTAGAAACAGTTCCCAAATTGACACAGGTAAAATAAGTAGGCAAATGTATTAAAACAGCGATCGATAAATGTACTCTTTATATTCATTGCCTACCTACAGTCATATATATACTCTCTTATGTCAACTCAACTGGTGTGGGTTTTGGTGTGTATGCAAAATAGATTCAAGATTCACTTTTTTTTACTATATGGGTACCCAATTGTTCAAAAATCATGAATTGACAAATAATGTTTTTTCCTTTCAATGCAGGTGTAACTGCTGTCACAAACTGTTCATATATAAATGTTTTATTTTGGTCTATTCTATTTTGTTAGTCGTTTTGTCTAAATCATGATAGTTTTTATACCTTTAGGACCATTTATAGAAAGTTCTACTTTCAGGGCTCATTTCTGGTGGTCTCTTTTCATATGTCCCCCAGTTTCCAGTTCATAAATCCACCCTTTAGGCCAAGTTGTTCCTATCTGCCCCTTTTTCTGCAACCTTGCTTAGAATCATGGGGAAACAGGCTGGCCAGGTGTGGCTCAGTGGTTGAGCGCTGACCTAGGAATCAGGTGATTGGGGTTCGATTCCCGGTCAGGGCACATGCCTGGGCCTAAGGCTCAATCCCCAGTCAGGGGCGTGCAGGAAGTGGCTGATCAATGACTCTCTCATTATTGATGTTTTTGTCTCTCTCTCTCCCTATCTTTTCCTCTCTCTGAAATCAATAAAGATGCATTTTAAAATAAAAAGAATCATGGGAAACTGGGTAATGTTTATCATGCTTGACTCATACCCACAGGAAACTGTGGGGGGAGTGGGAGTTGCCTTCTTTCAATTAACGATGTCACTTTGCCTTGATGCCATCTCTCTAAACATGGTCTTTCAGTACTAAAGTTCTCAGACATTCAACAAGATATGGGACTCCCATTGCTTTTTCTTCGAGACATCCCCAAACATCATGAATGAGTTTCCTGGAACCTATGATATTTGAAATGTCTCTTAGTAAACCTTTTTGTTGGGATGCCTAAAATATGTTGTATCTCAGCACTAAACTATCTCTAAAATAATGTGTGCACTAGTCCTTCCAAAACACAATTATAGGTTTGTGAGGTCTATTTTCAGTATTCTGTACTTCTTAAAATATGGCTCAGTTTTTTTTAGAGATTATTTATGAGATTATTTGAACCAAACTGATGACATTTCTGGGAAGCAAGATCTTAAATGCTCTCCAAATATGTCTGTTTAAATTCCTTTATTTGGGAGACTTGGTGGCATTCTTCTTTATCTCCACTAGGCGTCATAATAGCCCTACATTTTTTTAAACGTAACTATGGTTTCCAAGTCATAATTCCATTTCTTTGTTTTTTCCCTTTTTTTTTCTTTTCTTTATGTTTCATATACAAATGTATGGACTACCTTGTGTACTTTTAAGCTGTACAGTTATTCTTAGGGATCACAGACAGTTATTAATTGGAATAAAATATCATCAAAATTTGGCATTTAAAAAACAATCACCACTCAGATATGTGCACAGAAGCAGCTACTCACTCTATTTTCAAAACTTCACAAAATATTATTGGCCCAGAATCCCCGGATATCTAGAGCACATGTGTTATTTGTATCTTATTTTTTTCAAAATGGTCCTAAAAAAAAAAAAGTCCTAAATGGTTATTCAAATGCCAGCCTCTTTTCAGTTTATTTCAGTGGCTACTTCACACACTCATATTATATACTGAAATATTAAGCATATGTTATTTTACATAATTAAAACATTTAGCATAGTCCATAAACCAACACTTTTTGTTTCATTGGGTGATTACATTTATGAACATTTTAACATTTATTCTTGTCTATTTTTAAAAATTTATTTTGGTGACATTGGTTAATAGAATTATATGGGTTTCAAGTGTACAATTTTATAATACATCATCAGTATATTGTGTTCTGTGTTCATGGCCCCAAGTCAAGTCTCCTCTGTTTACTTTTGTAGGACTATTTTCCCATTTCCTAATTACTTTCTGTTTAACATGGTTACTATGAAGCTTCAAGTCAGAATGCTAATGATGAATTCAATTCCTCCCTAATAAAATAACACTACATATGAGTATTTAGGAAAGCTAATATCAACAAAAAGATAGAAACATGATATTATTCAAACACTGATTGAGGATATTTTTTCCATTGCTTTTCAGAGACAGTGGAAGGGAGAGAAAGAGAGAAAAAAAACATCAATGTGAGAGAGACACATTGATTGGTTGCCTCCTGCACGTACTCAGTCCAGGGACCGAGCCTAAAATGGAAGTATGTGCCCTTGGCCGGAATCAAACTTGGGGCCCTTCAGTCCATGGGCCAATTCTTTAACCACTGAGCCAAACCTTCTAGGGCCCATTTAAATAGATTTATTAAAGCTTGCTACAGGGTCTATTCTTTCCTCTCCTTTCCCTCCTCCGTCTCCATTTTTATTGAGATATAATTGGCATAGAACATAGTGTAATTTTAAGGTGTAAAACATGAGAATTAGATACACATGTATATTGTAAAATTATTACCACAATAAGGTTAGTTAATAAATCCAACACCTCACATTACATTTATTTTGTGGTGAGAATATTTAAGATCTACTCTCTTAGCAACTTTCAGGTATGTAATGCACTATTGTTAACTATAGTCAGCATGCTGAATATTAGATCCCCAGAACTTATTTCTCTTTTAACTGGAAGTTTGTACCATTTGTGCAACATTTGTGCATTTTCTGCAAACCCTAGCCCCTGAAACCCATTATTCTACACAGTTTCTATGAGTTTGGGTGGGTTATTTTTAAATTCCACATAAAACAAAGATAAAGTATTTGTCTCTCACTACCTGGTTTATTTCAGTTGGCATAATGCTCTCAACGTCTTTTTGTGTTGTCATAAATGTCAGGATTTCCTACTTTGTATGACTGTATAATATTCTATGGGATGTAATATCACATTTTATTTATTCATTCATGTGTTGATGGTCACTTAAGTTGTTTCCTTAATTTGGTTACTGTGAATAATGCTGCAATGAACATGGGGTGCAAATAACATTTCAAAATGGTAATTTCAACTCCTTTGACTTTATATTCAGAGGTGGGGTTGCTGGATGATATGATAGCTCTACTGTTTTAAATTTTTAAATACTCTCCATACTGCTTTCTACAGTGGTGGTATCAATTTACATTCTCATCTAAAGTGTGCTGGGCTACCCTTTTATCCATATACTTGCCAACACTTGTTATCTCTTGTTTGGATAACAGACATTCTACCAGATTTGAGGTGATGTGTCATTAT
This sequence comes from Miniopterus natalensis, assembly GCF_054644295.1. Lineage (NCBI taxonomy): Eukaryota > Metazoa > Chordata > Mammalia > Chiroptera > Miniopteridae > Miniopterus > Miniopterus natalensis. The sequence goes on along the minus strand of NC_142103.1, from coordinate 45,111,175 downwards.
GAATGGATAGAGCCCCTAGCATGCCAAAATCTAGGAAGATGAATGGATAGAAAAGGGAAAAAAAGAGCTTCTTTCTCCATTCCTATAAGAATGGTAGTCTTGATCAGGAAGTGGTTTTTGAGACTGAGGGAGATCAGATTGGTCTTTGAGACAAGAGTTCACCATTGTCCCATTGTCATGTGTCTCCTGAGTAAAACATCTTTCTTTTTGCACCAGCACCTGCCTCAGGAGTTTGGCTTTCACTGAGGAAGGCAGCCAAACCTTTTTCTTTTTTGGGGGGGTTTGGTTTGGTCACAGTTTTTGGTGACTCTGGTGCGACAGCATGGACCTTGGTAAGTCCAAGAAGGCTCAGGCTGGGGTCCCAGTTGCCTGTGGCAGGCCAAATCCCAGAGACAAGAACTGAGGGTATTTCTCAGCAGCTGCTAAGAGCTTTTCTCAGGGAATTTCGCTGCATTCCTTCTCAAGGTGTCAGCTGCCTAAAACCCTTGGCTGGTGAAAGGAAACTGGTTTTGGGAGAGCAGATGAATTCCAATACTGGGTAAGTCGAACTGGTGTGCATACCAAGGGTCCTTTATCTCTGCTGCTTGGGCTTTGTGCCACTCAGGCTTTGTGCCACTAGGGTCTAGTTAAGGCTATTTGTGGTACTTGTTGGTAGGCTATCCCTGCCACTTGGGCTTCGTGCTATTAAGGTCTGGATAGGAACACTTACAATACTGGTTGGCAGGAGATAAAATGCTAGGACTTCCTTGTGAGCACCTGTTTGGACTAATGGAATTATGTATCCAAGTTTTGTTTATATATTTCCCCTTTGTCTGAGGTCTGGTTATGATTACGGTTTTGGATTTGTACTTTTGTGACATCAGAGGTCGATCTGTTTAGACTCCTAAAGGGAACCCACTGAGCCAAATTTTAGCAGATTCATCCGTGTACAGCTATTACCCAATGACTAAGAAGCTTTTCTATTGTAACACTGCTTGGCCTATGTAACTTTAGACTATGGGGGGAAATGGCCCTTAAGTTGTTTCCTAAATTACTACACCATCACACAGTGGGAATTATTTTGCCAATGGTCAGGGAAATGGGATGAAATCCCTTATGTCCAGGTGTTTATGTCTTTACACAATAAGGATTCAGCAATAAAAGGGGACAACCTAATGATGCAAGAAAATAAATTGGCTTCAACACCCTCCCCCCCCTTCCATAATGAGACACAAGAAGAAAAGGAAAATTAGGAGATGAGTTTCTTTAATGCCCTAAACCCGGGAACCCAGAAGTAGCAGCAGAAATATTTTCTACCACCACCACCATCTCTGCTGCTGGATATCACTGATATAGGGTCAACAGCCACACTCCTGTATGATGAAAGAATGTTCTCCCCATTGAAGACCTGACAGAGCACCCAGTTTGGCCAGGGAACATACGTATCCAGAGCAGGACAATCCCCTTTGAGGCAATACCCTATAGGTGGAAAAAACAGCCTGCTGGCTACTATTGGACTCATACTCTATTTCCATTTCAGATTTACTGAATTGGAAGAATTCCAACCTCTCATATAGGGAGAATCCTCAGGAAATGGCAGATCTTATCACCCTTATTTTTGCCACTCACCATCCAAACTGGGCATATGTACAGGCTCTCATTAACATCCTGCTAATAATATCAGATGAAGGGTAGCTAGTTATAAATAAAGCTAATGAAGAGGCTCATCATCTCCATCAAGAGAATCACAATGGTACCCTCAACCCATCCAGGGAAATTTCCTTGACAGAACCCAACTGTGACCCAAATAGCAGGGACCTAGCCTTCCTGGAACATTACAAAAGGTGCACATTGGAAGGACTTAAGAAAGGGGTCCTAAAACAAAAGAACCTGAGTATGATATAAGCCATTAAACAGAAACAAAACAAAGATCCTGAGTTTTTAAATATGTTTTTATTGATTTTTTTTTTAGAGAGAGGAAGAGTGAGGGAGAGAGAGATAGAAACATTTATGAGAGAGAAACATCGATTGACTGCCTCCTGCACACCCTCCACTTGAAATAGAGCCCAAGAAGATGGTGGCCCTGTGAGAAGCAGCAGCGCCCCCGCTCCAGCCATGGATTTGATTTCCTCCTAAAATCCTACGTAACCAGCTTGAAAAAAAAAAGAGAAACATACCTGAGTGGACGAAGTGTGAGTGGGGAGCACTGAGGAACCATCACGGAGTCCGGTAAGAGAGGGGGCCCTTGGAAGGGGGAGTCCCCCTGAAGCCTGTGCTGGGCTCCGAGCCTGAAGGCTTGGAGGCTGCAAAGCCCCGTGGACGACATCCAAAAGCAGGGATCCCACACCCGGAGCAGAGAGGGGAAGGAGCGCCCCACGCACAGGGCAGAGGGACCCAGGGGAGCGGTGAGTCGGGGAGGAGATGGCGCCTTCCCAGGAAACAAAGCCTCTAGGGGCAGCTGCCACCAGCGTCTGGTGCTTGGGGTGCCGACCATAAGGAAGGCTGTCCCAAGGCCTGTGGCACCCAAGTAGTGAGGGACCAGAGGACTGTGCTGAGCACCTGTACACAGGGACCTTCTTCCTCCCTGTGGGGCACTGTGTTGAGCCCCAGAAAGCACTGAATCGGCATGGCATGGGGGAGGGGAGGAGCCCTCCCGCCCTGAGCTTCCGGTGCCGGGAGGCTGGGTTCTGCGACCTGCCCTGAGAGGCCCCGTGGTGGCGCGTGAAGCCGCTCCAGCTTTGCTCAGACCAGCTGTGTGGAGAGCTGCGTGGAGCTTACTTTGGGTCCCCTCCCGCTGGGTGCCTTGGAGCAAGGGCGGCTGGACCTTGCAGGGCAGACTCTCTGCCTGTGTGTTGCTTTGTGCTTTTTCGAGTTTGATTGCGGAACTGGTTCCCACCTTCCCGGCGGGCACTGCACAAACAGACCATCGGAGGCTGCCATTGGGGTCTACACAGTAGACTGTCTGAAGGGCAGGACTGGTGCGACCAGCCAACCAGAGCTGAGCAGGGAGGGGTGGAGCAGGCCTGCCTCTCCTGAAGCCCAGAGCACCACCCCCAACAGGAAAGGGGTGGGTCCCGCTCATTGAAACCCCAGACACACCCGCAGGGCACAGTCCTGAGGGGGAAGGGAGAGCAGCTCATAGGAGGACACTGCAAGAATAAGACTCTTGGGGAGTGTTGTTTGGGAACTGGAGGAAACTCTGAAAACCCCTGCTGGGGGCTGGGCAGGCAAAGGGCCCACCAGAATGTGTTCTGAATTGAACCCACTGGGCCCTGGCTGCTGAAACGGCCAGACAGAAGAGGCAACAGGCTGAAATCAATCGGAAGCTGCAGCAAGCCAGAGCCTGGGGGACTAGAATCAGAGGACAAGGTAGGGACTGAGGAGCTGGAGGTGGAGCAGAGACTAACTCCCTCAGAGTGAGCGCCTGATAGCGACACGTCTAACAGGGCTGATACCCTGGACTACACTAGCCACCCTGCACCCTAAAGACTCTACAGAAGACTCTGGAGCAAGACCAGGCAACTACAAGGTTGCAAAATAGCTGACAAGAGGAGGCGGTCCATGGAGAGCCTCAGATCAACCATCTACCTAAGGACACTAGAGCCAAACCTAGACGGCTCCTCACATTGGGTGATATACAAGTACCTCCCAGGAGAACTGAAATCACAAAAAACAGTGACCCTCAGACAACATAAGTTGCCCAGAAGAAACACACCTGATTGACTACCTTTTTCTCTGCTGTATTTTTGTTTTGTTTGGTTTTGTTTTGTTTTGTTTTGTTTGGTCTAGGGTTTTTTTTTTGTTTGTTTGTTTTTTGTTTGTGTGTTTATTTTTTCTCTTTTTTCCTTAGGAAGAAGAGAAAGGGGAGAAAATTTGTTTTTTCTTCTTTTTTAAATTTTATAAAAATCTTTTTTTTTTGTTTTTAATTTTTTTTAAATTTTTTAATTTTTTTAAACATTTTTTTAACTAATTTTTTTTTTTTATACAATAATTTTGTCTTGCTTAGCTTGTTTTTGGTTTTGTTTTCATTATTTGCTTTGTTTTGTTTTATCTTTGCTTCTACTATAAAGACTTTCTTGATATCCCTGCTTAATGACTGGGACTTTATCATTATAACCAAGTTTACTGTTTTCCTCTATAGTTTTCCCCAAATCTCTTACCAGACTCCCTGCCTGCCTGGGCTTTATCTCTCTCTCCTCTCAATCCATTGGCATAACTTTTTTCTTCTTTTTCTTCTTTCTTTTTCTACTTTTATTTCATTCTTTCATTTTGCCCCCTTCAGTTTTCCTGTCCGATTATTAGTTTCTCTTATTCTCTTTATTGTATTTTTGTTTTCTCATTTTCAAATATTATCTTATTCCTATTCTCTCCCTTAATTTTGTGCTGGCCCTTCTTTCAGAATCTTTTCTCTGCTTCTATTATCTCCCAGTAGCTTCTCTATTTTTATATTTTAGTTTATTATTATTTTCTAAATTTTCACCAGTATTAACAACATACACCTCTGGGCTCCACTGGACCCACAAGACAAAATCCCACGCCACAAGACTGGGACACAGTAAATATATCTAATATATAGATATAAGCACTAAGATCCACCAAAATGGGGAGACAAGGAAACAACCCCCAAATTAAAGAAAAGGAAACATCGCCAGAAAAAGACGTTGATGAGATGGAGTTGAGCAAGTTATCAGAAATGGAGTTCAGAGTATTGATGATGAAGATGTTCAAGGAACTTAAGACTATAGATGATAAGATCGAGAACCTTAGTGAAAACATGAAAAAAGAGATACATACCATAAATACAACTCAGACAGAGATAAAGAATGCTGTATCTGATATCAAGAATGCACTGGAAGGAATTAAAAGCAGGCTCAGTGAAGCAGAGGATAGAATAAGTGACTGAGAAGAGAAAGTAGAGAAAATCACACAATCAGAGCAGCAAAAAGAAAAAACACTTAAAAAGCATGAGGACAGTCCAAAGGAGCTTTGGGACAACATGAAGCGAAACAACATTCGCATTATAGGAGTGCCAGAGGAGGAGGAAAGAGAACAAGGGATAGAGAACTTGGTGGAAGAAATAATTATAGAAAACTTCCCTAAGCTGGTGAAGGAGAAAGCCACACAAGTTCAGGAAGCACAGAGGGTTCCAAACAAGAGGGACCCAAAGAGACACACTCCAAGACACATCATAATTAAAATGGCAAATGTCAAAGACAAAGAGAAAATATTAAGGCCTGCAAGAGAGAGACAAGCAGTGACCTACAATGGAACCCCCATAAGGCTGACAGCGGATTTCTCAACAGAGGCTCTTCAGGCCAGAAGGGAGTGGCATGAAGTTCTGCAAGTAATGAAGAGCAAGAACATGCAACCAAGATTGCTTTATCCAGCAAGGCTATCATTTAAATTTGAAGGTGGAATAAAGAGCTTCCCAGACAAAAAAAGACTAAAAGATTTAGTACCACCAAACCAGCATTGCAAGAAATGCTAAAAGGACTGCTTTAAGAAAAAGAAGGAATAGTGAGAGAAAGGTACATCAGCATGAAGGGGAAAAATGGCATTAAATAAGTTGATATCAATAGTAACTTTAAATGTAAATAGAATAAATGGGCCAATCAAAAGACAAAGGGTAGCTGGATGGATAAGAAAACAGGACCCAAATATATGCTGTCTACAAGAGACCCACCTGAGAGCAAAAAACCCACACAGGCTAAAAGTGGAGGGGTGGAGTAAAATATTCCATGCAAATGGAAAGGAAGAGAAAGCTGGAGTAGCAATTCTTATTTCTGGCAAAACAGACTTCAAAATAAAGACCATAATGAGAGACAAAGATGGTCACTACACATTACTAAAGGGATCAATCCAACAGGACGAAACAACCCTGATAAACATTTATGCACCCAATACAGGAGCACCTAAATATATAAAAAATCTCTTGGGGGCCTTCAAGGGGGAGATTGACAGCAACACAATCATAGTGGGGGACTTTAACACCCCACTGTCAGTATTGGACAGATCATAAAGACAAAAAATCAACAGGGAAACTCAGACCTTAAATGAATCACTAGACCTAATGGATTTAATTGACATTTATAGAACATTTCACCCCAAAGCAGCAGAATACACCTTCTTCTCAAGTGCACATGGAACATTCTCAAAAATAGACCACATGTTAGGACACAAGGCAAGTCTCTACAAATATAAGAAGATTGAAATCATATCAAGCATCTTCTAGGATCACAATGCCATGAAACTAGAAATCAACCACTATAAAAAAAACTCAAAAATATTCAAACACATGGAAGCTAAATAGTATGTTATTAAACAATGAATGGGTTAGCAAGGAGATCAAGGAAGAAATCAAACACTTCATGGAAAGTAATGAAAATGAACAGACAACAACTCAAAACCTATGGGACACGGCGAAAGCAGTCTTGAGAGGAAAATTCATATCGTTACAGGCCTATCTCAAGAAACAAGAAAAAGATCTAATGAACCATCTAACACAACAACTAAAAGAACTAGAACAAGAACAGCAAGAAAAACTCCGAGGAAATAGAAGGAAAGAAATAATAAAAATCAGAGCAGAGATTCATGACATAGAGACTAAAGAAACAATACAAAAAGTCAAGGAAACCAAGAGCTGGTTCTTTGAAAAGATAAATAAGATTGATGCACCTTTAGCCAGACTCACTAAGAAACACAGAGAGAGGACCCAAATAAATAAAATCAGAAATGAAAGAGGCGATATAACAACTGACCCAACAGAAATACAAAGGATTGTAAAAAAATATTATGAGCAACTGTATGCCAACAAATTGGACAACATAGGGGAAATGGACAAATTCCTAGAAGCATACAACCTTCCAAAGCTGAATCAAGAAGAGGAAGAAAACCTGAATAGGCCAATAACAACTAATGAAATGGAAGCACTAATCAAAAAACTCCCAGCAAACAAAAGTCCTGGACCAGATGGATTTACAGGCGAGTTTTACCAAACATTCAAAGAAGAATTTACACCTATTCTATTCAAACTATTCCAGACAATTCAAGAGGAGGGAAAACTCCCAAGTTCTTTTTATGAAGCCAGCATCACCCTAATCCCAAAACCAGATAAAGATACTACAAAGAAAGAAAGTTACAGGCCAATATCCCTGATGAACATAGATGCTAAAATCCTCACTAAAATACTAGCAAACCGGATCCAGCAATACATTAAAAATATCATACATCATGACCAAGTGGGATTTATTCCGGGATGCAAGGCTGGTACAACATCCACAAATCAATAAATGTGATACATCACATAAACCAAATGAAGGACAAAAATCATATGATCATATCGATAGACACAGAAAAAGCATTCGACAAAATCCAGCACCCATTTCTGATAAAAACTCTCAGCAAAGTGGAAGCATAGATGAGACTGATGAATGTCAGAGGTATGGAGGAGGGCGGGTGGGTGGAGGGGGAGAGAGTAACCAAAGAATTTATGTGCATATATGCACAACCCAAGGACATGGACAATGGTGGGGAGAGGGTCTGGGGGGGGGGAAGGAATGGGGTGGAACGGGTCATTGGGGAGAAAAAGGGACATCTGTAATATTTTAAACAATAATAAAACTTAAAAAAAAGAAATCGAGCCCAAAACCTGGGCATGTACCCTGACCAGGAATTGAACTCATGACCTTTTGGTCCATGGGACAATGCTCAATACACTGAGCAACACTGTTCAGGCAATCCTTCTGAATTTTTAGAAAGGGTTTATCAGATCTATTGAAAGCACACTGATGCTGACCCATAGACCCCAGAAAATGCCTGAACTGGAAAACATGACTTATATTGGGCACAGTGCCCTGCATATCAGAAGGAAGCTCCAATGTTTAGATAGAGCATTAGAAATGAATTTCTCCCAGCTGGTGGACATAGCCTTTAAAGTTTAGCATGCCCAGGAAATAAGGAAATTATTTCTTAGAAAGAGTGCGCGGGAAACCAGAAGGAGAGGTGAGATCTGAAAGGGAAAGGGAAAGATCCACTAGGCACCAATCAATGCACCTATTGCAAAGAGGAAGGCCATTGGAGAAAAGACTGCCAGGAACTCAAAAAGAAAAAGAAAAAGTATAGAAACCCTTGCTGAGAAATGTTAAAAAGGAATGATGCATCTTGAAGCCTAGGGGCTCCCCTAGATATCTCCAACCTATTATTATTTCCTCACAGAAGTCTTGGGTAAAATTGACAATGGAGAACAAGCTAATTGGCTTCCTCATAGATACAGGAGCTACATATTCAGTGCTAAATACAAAACTAACCAAGAAATGTTCAGCTGCGGTGACTTGACTGTTACTGGAGTGACTGGACAAAAACAGGTATTCCTTCCATCTCTAGAATGCCAGCTTGGGGATCAAAAACTTATGAAAAATTTTCTCTACATGCCAGGCTGCTTCATTCCTCTGTTAGCCTGAGACTTCTTTTACTTCCAGTTTGTTTGTGTCTTTTTATCTGAAGTGAGTTTCTTGAAGACAGCATATATATGGGTCTAGTTTTGTTATTCATCTGGCTACCCTATGTGTTTTGATTGGCGCACTTAATCCATTTACATTTATAGTAATTATTGATAGATATGTAGTTATTGTCATTTTATTATTCATATATTTTTAATCTTTCTTCTTAAAAAAGTCCCTTTAACATTTCTTTTTTTTTTTTAAATATATCTTTATTGATTTCAGAGAAAGGAAAGGAGAAGGAGAGAGAGCGATAGAAGCATGTGCTCTGACCAGGAATCGAACCCCGATTGCCTGGATCCCAGGTAGATGCTCAACCGCTGAGCCACACCTGGCCTGGCAACATTTCTTTTAATACTGGTTTTGTGGTGATGAAAGCCTTTAGCTTTTTCTTGTCTGGGAAGCTCTTTATCTGTCCTTCATTTCTAAATAATAGCTTTACTGGGTAATCTTGGTTGTACGTCCTTACATTTCATCACTTTGAATATTTTATACCAATCCCTTTTAGCCTGCAAAGTTCTATTGAGAAATCAGATGACAGTCTTATGGGAGCTCCCTTATAGTTAAAGAACTACTTTATTCTAACATTCACTCTTTGTCTTTAACCTTTGCCATTTTAATTATGTTTCTTGGTGTGGGCCTCTTTGGTTCATCTTGCTTGGGACTCTGTGATTTCTGAGATTATATGTCTATTTCCATCAGCAGATTAAGGAAGTTTTCTGTCATTATTTCTTCAAATAGCTTTTCAAGTCCTTGCTGTCCCTCTTCTTTTTCTGATAACCCTATGATGCAAATGTTGGTATCCTTGATGTTGCTGCAGAAGTCACTTAAATTATCTTAATTTTTTTTCTTCTTTCTGTTGTTCTCATTGGGTATTTTTTGCTACTTTATCTTCCAAATTGGTGATTCAATATTCTGCTTCATCTAATCTATTTTTAATTGTCTCTAATGTATTCCTTATTTTAGTTATTGCTTCTTAATTTATGACATGTTCTTTTTTATGTTTTCTATCTCTATTTTTATGTTTCCTATCTTTTTGAAGTTCTCACTAGTATCATTATAGTATCATTAAGCATCCTTATAACTAGTGTTTTGAACTCTTCATCCATTTTGTTCAGTTTTTTTCTGGAGTTTTGTTGTGTTTCTTTCGTTTGGTACATGTTTCTTTGTCTTCTCATTTAGCTGCTTCTATGTGTTTGTTTCTATGTATTAGGTAGAGCTGTTACATCTCCCGGTCCTAGTAGAGTGATCTTATGTAGTAAGTATCCTGTGGGGCCCAGTAGCACAGTCTCCCTAGTCATTTGAGCCAGGTGCTCCATGCGTGTCCCTTGTAAGGGTTGTGTGAGCCCTCCTTTTGTAGTTGAGCTTTGATTACTGCTAGCACATCAGTGGAAGAAATTGACCTTCAGGATGATTGGTTGTGAGAACTGGCTATAACTATAGTGGAGGAGCTGTTGTTTAGGATTTGGCTTTACAGAGTCTAATTCACTTTAGTGGGGATCTGATGTCTGCCAAGTCTATCCATTGAGTATCATTCATGGAGGTGGTTGGGTGGTGCTCTGGTGTGGTCTGAAGCTGGCTACCAGGTGGTTTAGTTCTGGTGGCTCTTGGAAGTTATAGGCCAAGGTCAGTTACTCTCTGAGCCCTGTGCTTGGCCACCTGATATGAGCTACAAAGTGATCTGTACATGGTTGCCACATGTGTTTGGCTTGGAGGTGCCTGGGAGAGGTTAATCTGAGAAATGAACCTATTGTCACTAGGGCTGGACTCGAGGCTGCTTAGCAAGAATTATGGGGCACACCGAGGCCAAATGCTGTTTTGTGAGTGTTTGTGAACCTTTAAAAGATTTTAGGAAAGTCCACAGCATAAGCCAACACAGGCCATTTTCATGGAAAGGTCATAGAAGCAGCTTGGGTGGGCCCACAAATTGGATGGGTGGGGAGGTTCTCAGGAAATCACCAGAGTAGGGCAAACAGTGTGAGCCAGGTTGATGAAGACTCACATATGGCTGATGGAGACTCACATACAGCACTTGCCTGCACATACAGGGTGAAGTTTCATCAAAAGAATGATGGTGTCTGCCAGCACTTCTATCTGGAAGACAGCTGCTGCTCCAGCCCTTTCCCTAAAGATGGACAATTCAGTTCCTATCAGTTATCCCTGTAATCCTTAAAACTGTTGCCCTAGTGCTGAAGCTCAGAGCAAGTGACTCTGAGTAAGTCCACACAAGGGCCTTTTAAATGGAACACCTGGGGTTTCTTCATCTCACTCAGCCACAATATCTGCTGTCTTTCTTAACCAGAAGTTATAGATACTTTTCAACACTGAAACCTAGTCTGGGAAGCCTAGTGTGGGATGGAACTCCTTGCTTATCAGAGGAGGCCTCTACAGCTGAGATAGCCCTCCTGATTCTTAACCATCACACGTGGTTATAAGTCCAACCTGATCCACTTCTCTGCCCCTCCTTCCAGTCTCGATGCATTTTATTCTGTATATCCTTATAGGACTTCTGTTCAGTGACATTTCAGGCAGTGCTCACTGATGGTTGTTCTGTAGTTTCAATGTAATTTTGGTGTGGTCATGAGAGGAGGTGAGTATAGCATTTACCTACTCTTCCATCTTGACCGAAAACTAACCCTTTAAATTTTTAATAGTTATTTTAAAAGTTGTCTCATTATGTGAATATACTGCAACACACTTCCTTATGCCTTCTTATTTAACATGCGTTTTTTTCTTAATATTTGCTTTTGATTCATTCATTGAATAAATATTTAATAAGTATGTATCATAAGCCAGGCACTGTAATGTCACTGGGAACATAACAGATATACCTGTGTGTGAGCATATATCATGTATACATGTGTGAGCCTTCATGATGCTTAAATTTATGATGCTGTAACAAAAAACTTGGGGAATAAATCTATATCTGCCATTTCTCAATAACTCATTTGCATAGGTTTTAAGAGTGAAATTACTAAATTAGAAGATGTGAACATTATAAGACTGTTAATATAAATTACCAAATATCTCGAAAGAAAGGTTGTATCATTTTATATGTTTTTAAAAATTATACAGGCAGGAGTCATGTCTGTCATGCTCACCATACCACTATATTCTCAACACCTGTGATCATGCCTGACACCTTTTATGTAGTTAATACATAAGTATTTTTTATCATAAAACATTCATTTATTAGCTGAACAAGTTTAAGAAAATTACTTCAACTCTTTGTAGTTTTGTAATATATTTTTAAAAAATAAATAAATGAACAAAATCTCATTAACAGTCTATTAGACAGAAATTCCACCTATCTTTCCCATAATGCAATTTAATGGCTAAAAGTGTACTTTATAGCCAGCCTACATGGATGTGCATTCTTCTTCTTTACTTAGTAGCTATGTGACCTTGGACAAGTTACTTGACTGCTCTATGTATTAGTATTTTCAACTATAAAATGGAGTTAATAGTAATATGACCTCATAGGGTTGCTGCAAAGATTAAATATATTGATTCTTTTTTAAATTTGATTAGATTTTTAAAAAAGTTTCAGGTTTTAAAAAATTTATCTTTATTGTTGAAAGTATTGCAAATGACTTCCCCTTCCCCCACCCCAGGTCTTTACCACACTATTGTCTGTGTCCTTGGGTTATGCATATATGCATATAAGTTCATTGGTTAATCTCTTCCCATCCATCCACCCCCGTCTTTCTGAGATTCATCAGTTTTTTCCATGTTTCTATGTCTCTGAATCTATTTTGTTCATCAGTTTATTTTATTCTTTAGATTCCACATATGAGTGAGATCACGTGATACGTATCTTTCTCTGACTGGCTTATTTAACTTATCATAATACTCTCCAGGCCCCTCTATGCTGTCTCAGAGGATAAGAGATCCTTATTTTTTACAACTGCATAGTATTCCGTGGTGTAAATGTACTACAGCTTTGTTATCCACTCATCTACTAATGGGCATTTGAGCTGTTTCCAGGTCTTAGCTATTTTAAATTGTGCTGCTATGAACATAGATTCTTAAATATTGTCTAACATATAGTTAGCACTCAATAGCTATTGACTATAGCTATTATTATAGTTTTTAAAAGTCTATATTAAAAAACTAAATTTACCATTATAGTGTTTCATTATTATAAGTTGTATTCACTTGGTTGTGATTATAACTTTTCCAGAGTATATTATGTATAAACATACAGGATGGTGGTGCAAAAGTAGGTTTATAGTTGTGAGTATGAAAAACACAAAGTTTATTCTTGTATTATTATTTATTAATTATTGTATTATGTTCCATATGAACAAATATAAACCTACTTTTGCCCCACACTATATATGTGTATTTTGAGTCTTGTATATATATTCTAAGTGTTAGACTTTCTATTATTTATGTGTATGAATTCTGTGTTTATAAAAAATATAAACCAAGCAAACAAACCTTGGACTCTTGAGTCAAATTGTTCTAGTTTGAATTCTGACTTTACCACAAACTTTGGGAACTGGAGTGAGTTAATAGTTGCCTCCATTATGTCACCCATATCATGAAGATAATAAAAATGTCTACCTCAAAAGGTTTTGGTAATGATTAAATGGCTTATACTAAAAAATCACTTTTCAAAGTGCCAAATATATAGCAATGGCTCAATCAATGTTAGCAACCCTCACTTCTCACCAAGACTGTGACCCTCCTCTTATTTTCAAATCACTTTCTCTCCATATTCCAACTTCCATTCTACTTCTAGACTAGCCTTCCAAAGAACAGCTTTTCTCATGATATTTCTCCATCTCTACTCAAAAACTTTTATTCCCATCACCTACTACATAAAGTCAACAATTAGCCTATCATTTTATATTTTCCACTCTCTAATTCCAAATTATCTTTCCAGCTTTCGTTAGACCAATACCTCTTCACCAAGTTGAACCATTGCTCTTTTGTGAGTGTGCTTACCACTTTTACTCCTCCACACATTACTGTTATGGAATGAACATTTTTATTCCTCCAAAATTCACATGAAGGCATAACTCCAAGTGCAATGGTATTAAGAGGTGGGGCTTTGAGAGGTAATTAAATTTAAATGAGGTAATGAGAGTAGAGTTCCCAGGGTAGTATTAGTGCACTTATAAGAAGAAGAAAAGACATTAAAGTTTCTTCTGTCATATGAAGATACAGCCATAAGTAGGCCAGAAAAAAAAAAATGGCTCTAATGAGGAGCAAAAACTGACTGGAACTTTGACCTTGGACTTCCTAACCTCCAAAACTATGAGAAATGAAGGTCAGGTCTGTTTAAGCCACCAAATCTATGATATTTGGTTATAGTAACCCAAGCTGACTAGGACACTTACTCAGGCTCTTCTTTACTCTTGAAATGCATTTCATTTCATCTCTACCTAACAAAATTTCATGCAAGTCTTACTCCAATACCATTTGTTCCAAATAAGATTTCCTGTGCCCCTAATGAATGTGTGTGCTCAGTGCCTACCATGAAGTCAAATTGCAGCCTTTTATGTACTTCTGCTACCTTCCATGGAATAATAAACTGTTTGAAAGAAGGATTATGCGTCTTTTATCCCTTAGTGTCAAACAACCAATAGATGCTCAATACCAATGTGTTAAATTGAAATCTTGGTATTTACAAATAAAATGCTAGAAAGAAGACTAATTCCTGGGCTTGTTTTCCAGAATACCAATGTTAAGTTGCTTTGGTGGAAAGTATGGGGTTGGTGAGTATATTCTAGGAAGAAGAACATAGAACCCTTACTGAAAATATTATTAAATATATTTATTTGATCAATTAAGGTTTATGGATGATCTGCTATGTATATATAAAGTTGTTTTGTTGTAAGCTTAGTCTTTCATCCTGAAAGCTTAAAGTTTCTCAGACTAATATGTTTCAAATTATTTGTCAGACAAGAGAGAAAGGGAAGGAGAGAAAGTGAGCAAGAATTAGTTTTTTAAAAACTTGTGAAAAGTTTTATAAAGATGAAATAGAGCTAGAGGAAGTAGAACAAACACAAAATGAAAACTTGATTGAGATGGCCAGATACAGAGAAAACCACAGAATTTTCCCCTTTTTCCCACCCTAGAAGCCTAGCTTGAATCACTCATTTATCTTTTATTCATTAATTTGTTCTATTCAACAAACCTTTAGTGAGTGACTATTATGTGGAGAACTGTGCTTTGCCTGTAGGGAAGACAAGGCAGCTCATAGTCTGGGGGTGCAGGTATCTACAAAAATAACAATCATACTAGCCAGATAGCATAAAGAATGTGTGTTCTATGAGGTCAAAAGTAGCAGGGACTACTGTGCTGCAGCTAACTCACACAGTGAAGTTAATCATAAAGTTCCTTCCTACTACCACAAAGCTCACTGTGGCAGTTCAGTTCAGGAATCCAGGAGAAGCATCAAGGATTGGAATTTGTGGAATTTCTGGCATTTGTGATCCTTTCGACTACACATTCTCTTGTCAGTTTTTCTCCAAATTGGTGCAAAAGTTGTTGGGGGTAGCATTTGGGCATTTTACTTCTTTTTCTTATAGTTTTCATCATTAAGTTTGAAGTTATTCTATTTGTTGTCCATGTTTTTCTTCTTACTCTGAATATGGTTCCCCAAATTTTGAATAGGGAATCAGTAGGAAAATTACAGTACCATATACTGTCCAGCTTTTGCTTTATAGCCAGTGCTTCTAACAATGTTAATATAAGGAACATTCAAAACTGTGAAGAATTTTTGTGAATTTATTTAAGCCAAACTGTCGACAAATGCCAGGAAGCAGAATCTCAATAGATTGAGATAGTGCTCCCAAGAAAGGCAGTTTTGCACCTTGTTTTATACATTATAATCAAAAGAGGAAATGTAAGTGGGTTACATGAAATCCATTGGTGATAGATTAAGGAGGTGGGAGAAAGCAAAGAGGAGGAAACCTCTGGAATTGGATAAAAAGTAAAATGAGGGACATATGCTTTTTTACTTAGGAGGGTACAGGAAAATTAATGGTCAACAATTAACTTAATAACAAGAGGGGATTTGTGGTCTCTGCAGAGCAGTGCTTGTGCTTTGAGGAGTCTGGAAAAGAGAAGATTACTTTGACATTCCAATGATATGTTAGCACAGATGCAAAAAGACAATAGACAGGTTCAGTTAAGGTAAAGATTGACCTTTGTCAGGGAAGATACCAGCCTAGGACATGACTAACCACCATAAACTGCTTTTTAGTTAAATTTTTAAAATTTCAGACCAACCTTTGATGTTACTTTAGGTCTCTAAGTTTGCAAAGCCTCCACACAGGCCTTCCCTGAGCTAGTCAGGTTAGCATGTGGCCCCTTTTCATCCACACATCCCCCTTTTGGCCATAAATCAATCCAAAGGATGCCTTGACTACCAACCTTTTGGTTGAATAATAGGGTCCCACGGTGCTAAGAAGGCTCATTCCTAAGAAGTTTTAGTGTCAGAATCTGTCTTGCTGAACAGGGTGAACCACTTGGGGACAGGGAAAGACCATTATCTTAGATGGCATTCAAGGTTGAATTATTATTATTATTCAAAATGAAAAGGCAGGTGAATGGGAGGCAGTCAGATACTACATGTCCTTGCTAAAAAATATTCTGGATCATATTTAATTTTTGAGCTGCCATGATCCAAGTTTTTTTGCTGCTTGTCTTAAGTTTTGTTTTTCTGCATCTAGTATAACATTTACATTCCAGGAAAAAAGCAACAATATTAAACCAGTAACACTGATTTTGAACAGAAAATGTTTACTACTAGACAAGAAATGGTCTGAGGGGAACAAGCATCTTAGCCAATCAAAAACCCTTTATAAGTATTATCATAATTGTTATTAAGCTAACTATATGTTTTCCTTTCTATCCAATGTCACTTGTACCTTATGATATGTTTGGCCAGGTGAAATTAAGACTCTACTATTTCATTATCATAACTGATAATCAGAATATCATTGTCTAGTAGATGGGAAAGATTAGCAGGTAACCAAGTTAAATTTTTCGTATCTAATAAAGGAAGGGGTCTGGGGAGCCGAATATTGTTTCCACTAGGAAACCATAAGCAGGATAATAAAAATCATTTTATATACATTCAATCAATAACAATTAGGTGATATAAGAACAAGTTTTGAGCAGCATCAATTTGTGAGCATCCAGGCCTTGTTGAACTCTTGGGATAGCTATCTGCCTTTATGGTTGGTGGCTTCTCATCCTTGAGATGAAGGCGAGTGTCAGAGACAGGGGCAGATGTCCTTTCGTGGTTAGGTACCTGATAAGGAAAGGTCCCTTTTAACACTGTTGGAGAGATTCTTTAATAAACATCTTTCCCAATGGACAAAAGTCTCCAGGTTGTAAGTTGTTGTCTTTGAAGCCTTTGTCTCCTGGGAGCACTGTGAAATGAATATTACTAATTTATCAGTCCCTATAATAATACAAAATGCTTGCTTTTTAGTTTTCCTTATATTTGGAAAACAAAAGAATTTTAAAATCAGCAATATTTTAAACAGAGTCATAAGAAAAATAATCATTCTCAGTTCATTTAGTTCCATACCAATTTTTGTTTGCCAGTATTTTCATGAATCAGTTATTCCTTAGAGTTTAACTCTTCATCCAGTTCAAAGATATGACTTGCTCAAAAACATGTAATTTAGAGTAAGTCAGAATCCTTTTCATGGATTTTTCTAAAGACATAACATATTTGTAAATGCATCAGAGTAAAACAATGACCATGAATAACAAAACTTAAAGTAGCAGGTTATATATTTGATTATAATGCAATTGATAAGGAAAAAAATTTTGATTTTTGTAAGATATAACATTCCAGGACAACAATTTCTCAGTAAATAATAATTACTATAAAATGACATAAAGAATAATATAAAGTCTATATATATTTAGATTCAATACATAATTTCAACATATAAAGGACAAACAATATGTAAGATTTTAAAATGTTGCAAATAGGTTATTGGAAGTGTGCACTGAGTATTTGAAATAATTCATAGACTATCAAGGTCTGAAGTACCACTGCTGGATGCTTCCAAGGGAAACCATCGCTTTTGGCTTGCCCTGTGTCACTGACTGGACACCTGCTACCCCTGAGTTTCCTGTTTGAACTTGACTCTAAATCTTTGCAAGTTCCTTTCTAGAGCAGACTGAAATTTCTAAAATATCTATTTTAATAAAATATATGTATACAAATAGAACATAGATATTATTATTAATTTTTATTTGACAAATCTTCCTGTGTAATTTTAAGTATATTAGATAAGCCTCATTTAGCTTAAAAAAATTTCTTTTAAAAGAAGAGAGTATAAATCCTTGAGGTATTCCAGGGCCCATTGGAATGATTCAAAGTCATGTCTCAGTTTAAAAGTGTCTTAAATTTAAACTTTGGAAAGGTTTTCAAACATACTTAACCAAAAGATTATATCAAAAACTTTTTGTAAATCTAAGTAAAACAAACATATATATTATGGTAATAACTCTGAAAGACATTAATCAAACTTAAACTAGTTTTAATATTAAATATTTTGTCCAAATCACAGAATTCTGGTTAATTTATATAAGTATTTAACCTTTTTAAACCAATAAAAGATTATATACTACTGCCATCCAGAGGTTGAAAATTAACCAAACAAAATACACATATGAACATATCTCATAAAGACCATACACATAATTCGAATTACTAATTTTTCCAGAAAAAATGCAAGAATTTTTTTTTTTTCTCATTTGCCCTTGTTAATTCTTAAGAATACTGGAAAAAGGGAGGGAAGGTCCTAATACCAAGCAAGAAGGTCTGTTGAGACTCTCAAAAGTCTCAAGTTCTGTGAAAGAGTGGTGGAAATAAAGTCTTGGCTCTAATATAAGAAATTAAGTAACAGTTGAGAACTGGGCTGGATTTTCTTTTTTCTTTATAACATTAAAACTTTCACAAATTTTTTTAGCCTTCACAGCCTTTTACAAACCTTCTTTCCCATTCAGAAATAACTATCCTTAGAACAATTTACTGTTTGCATTTCCCTCAAAACTAAATCTTCATATCTCATGGCTTCTATTATCACAACCATATAATTTCTTACAACTTAGCTTGAACTTTTAACTCTTAGATGCCTCAATTTCCAATGAAAACTAAAAAATAAATGACTGGCACTCCTTAGATTGACATTCATGAACACATTTTAAACACACTCTCATTTTCAAGAAACACACCTTTAACAAAGCACAAAACATTTCATCAATATCTCCAAATCCACTTTACAGACTTTTTGTAATAATAAGCCAAAAGCAGGTGAACTTAAGACTTGTCAAGCAATGTTTCAGTATTTCATTTTATTTCAAAATATCTAGATATTCAATAACTTTAATTAATATTCACTAATCTAGAAATAAGAGTTGAAATAAATTAAAGTGATTTGTTTAGGTGGCTAAGCTTTCTTTTTCCCTATTTTGATAAGATTTACCTTCCAGAGATTTGCATTTTTAAAAAAAACCACAATGAGGTGTCACTTCACACCTGTAAGAATGGCTGCCGTCAACAAATCAACAAACAACTTGTGCTGGTGAGAATTGGAAGAAAAGGGAACCCTAGTATATTGCTGGTGGGAATGCAGACTGGTGCAACCACTATGAAAAACACTATGGAGGTTCCTCAAAAAATTAAAAATGGAGCTGCCTTTTGACCCAGTGATCCCACTTCTAAGAATATATCCTAAGAATCCTGAAACACTAATCAGAAAGAATATATGCACCCCTATGTTCATAGCAGAGCAATTTAGAATAGCTAAGATCTGGAAACAGCCCAAGTGCCCATCAGCAGATGAGTGGATACAAAAGCTGTGGGACATATACACCCTGGAATACTATGCAGCTGTAAGGAAGAAGGATCTTTTACCCTTTGGGACAATATGAATGGACCTGGAGAAAATTATGCTAAGTGAAATAAGCCAGGCAAAGAAAGACAAACATCACATGATCTCTCTTATATGTGGAATCTAAAGAACTTAATAAACTGAAGAACAGAATAGATTCAATGACATGGAAGCATGTATCAGACTGACAAATGTCAGGGGGATGGAGGAAGGAGGGTCGGTGGGTGGAGGGGGAGAGTAACCAAAGAATTTATAGGCATATATTCACAACCCAAGGACACGGACAATGGTGGGGAGAGGGACTGGGGAGGGGGATGGGACAGGGTGGAATGGGTAATTGGGGAGAAAATGGGACATTTGTAATATTTTAAACAAAAATTTTTAAAAAATGGCCTAGACAAGAGTTCTTGGTATTTGCATTTCAAAGGTCCTCAGACTTTGGTTTCAGAACGCCAATTATCTATAAGTTTAATGATATGAATAGGGGAGGTTTGGGGAAGGTAAAAGGGTTTGGTGGGCTTTGAATTGTTTCTGGAGCCACACCTCTGGCCATATAAAAACTGCATTGTAAAACAAGGACAGTACTTTTTATTTATGTATTTGTTTATCTATCATCTATCTATATCTATCTATCATCTATCTATCTATCTATCTATCTATCTATCTATCTATCTATCTATCTATCTATCTATCTATCTATCTATCATCTATCTATCTATATCTATCATCTATCTATCTATCATCTATCTATCTATCTATCATCTATCTATCTAATCTATCATTTATCTATCATCTATCTATTATTTATTTATTTTAGTACCTCAACAGGAGACTGAAAAATCCATTTACCTATTTTTGGAATATTTCTTCCCATTTGAGTGTTATTTTTCTAGTTTACAGAAAGCGCATAACTTAAAGTTACCTCTGAGAGCCATAAAGGCTTTTAGATATATGGAACTTCTATTTCCCTCAAGAAAGGTAAAAATAGGTCCTAGCTGTGAGATAGTATTAAAATTAATGGTGTCATTAACTGGCCAACCTCTCCATTGCCCTCTTTATATTGAGATCAAGCTGTGTTACAAAAGATTAGCCTTTTTCTTGAGAGACCCAGAGTCGAGTTTCTCCCAATTGGTTACTCTCAAGACCCTCTGCACTGATTCTCCATGTGCAGAGAGACATATGTAGAAGCTGAGAATTAGAGATGTCTCTGCAAGCCTCTGGGTTATTTTGGGCCATTTTGAATAGGACGAATACCATGTTAAGTCATCTCTCAGGCTCTCATGGAAGTTAATAATGAAAAAATGATGGTTAGCAGACCTTTATTCAGTCTTAAGATTAGTTTCCTCTGGGGAGATTCCTTTTTTTAATTTTTAATTTATTTTTTGTTTTTCAATTACAGTTGACATTCAATATCATATTAGTTTTAGGTGTACAGCATAGTGGTTAGACATTTACATAACATGCCCGATAAGTCAAATACCCACCTGGCATCCTACATAGTTATTAAAATATTATTGACTATATTCTCTATGTTGTAATTTACATTCTTTTTTTTTTTTTTTTTTACTTTATCTTTATTGTTGAGACCATTACAGATGTCCCCCTTTTAACCCTACCTACCCCCTCCACCCCACATCCATCCCACTCCCAGGCCCTTCCCACACCAATGTCAAAGT
The DNA here is from genome assembly GCF_054644295.1 of Miniopterus natalensis. Classification (NCBI taxonomy): domain Eukaryota; kingdom Metazoa; phylum Chordata; class Mammalia; order Chiroptera; family Miniopteridae; genus Miniopterus; species Miniopterus natalensis. Next base: position 45,090,145 of record NC_142103.1, on the reverse strand, counting down.
CCATGGGCCATGCCCATAAACATAAAAATTCCCTGATTAATCTCTCCCCACCCACAATTCCTCCCTGCCCTCCCTCTGATATCTTTCAGTTTGTTCCAAGCTTCTGTGTTACTGGATCCACTTTGTTCATCGGTTTATTTTGTTTATTGTATTCCACATATAAGTGAGATCATTTGGTACCTGTCCTTCTCCTACTGGCTCATTTCACTTAGAATAATATTCTCTAGTTCCCTCCATGCAGTGCCAAAGGCCAAAAGGTCGTTCCTCTTCACAGTCCCATAGTACTCTATGGTGTAAATGTGCCACAGCTTTTTATCCACTCATCTACTGACGGGCACTTGGGCTGTAGTGAATCTTAGCTATAGTGAATTGCACTGCTATGAACATAGGGGTGCATAAGTTCTTTGCGATTGGTGTTTGGGGTTCCTTAGGATATATTCCTAGAAGTGGGATTACTGGGTCAAATGGCAGGTCAATTTTTAATCTTTTGAGGAAATTCCATACTTCTTTCCACAGTGGCTGTACCAGTCTGCATTCCCATGAGCAGTGTATTAGGATGCTCTTTTCTCCACACCCTCGCCAGCACTTGTAATTTGTTGACTTGTTGATGGTAGCCATTCTGACAGGTGTGAAGTGATACCTCATTGTGGTTTTAATTTACATCTCTCTGATGATTAGTGACGTTGAGCATTTTTTCATATGTCTCTTAGCCATTTGTATGTCCTCTTTGGAGAAGTGTCTTTTTAGGTCCATTGCCCATTTTTAAATTGGATTGTTTGTCTTCCTTTTATGAAGTTGTATAAGTTCCTTGTATATTTTGTATATTAGCCCTTTATCCGATGTGTTATTGGCAAATTTGTTCCCCCATACAGTGGGCTCCCTTTTCGTGTTGTTGATGGTTTCCTTTGCTGTGCAGAAGCTTTCTGTTTTTATGCAGTCCCATTTGTTTATTTTCTCCTTAGTTTCTCTTGCCCTAGGAGATGTATCAGCAAACATATTGCTAAGAGAGATGTTTGAGATTTTACTGCCTATGTTTTCCTCTAAGATTTTCATGGTTTCATGCCTTACATTTAAGTCTTTTATCCATTTTGAATTTACTTTTGTGTATGGTGTAAGTTGGTGGTTCAGTTTCTTTTTTTTTTTTTTTTTTTTTGCATGTATCTGTCCAATTTTTCCAACACCATTTATTGAAAAGACTCTCTTTACTCCATTGTATGTTCTTGCCTCCTTTGTCAAATATTAATTGACCACAATGGCATGGGTCAATTGCTGGGTTCTCTATTCCACTGATGTATATGTCTGTTCTTGTGCCAGCACCAGGCAATTTTGATTACAATAGCTTTGGAGTATAACTTGATACATAGTATTGTGATCCCTCCAACTTTGTTCTTCTTTCTCAAGATTCCCGTGGCTATTCGGGGTGTTTTTTGGTTCCAGATAAATTTATGAAGTGTTTTTTTCTAGATCTGTGACATGTGCTGTTGGTATTTTAATAGGTATTACATTGAATTTATAGATTGCTTTGGGTATTATGGACATTTTAATGATGTTAATTCTTCCAATCCATGAACATGGTATATTTTTCCATTTGTTTATATCTTCCTCTGTTTTTTTCTCCAGTGTCCTATAGTTTTCTGAGTAAAGGTCTTTTACATCTTTGGTTAAGTTCATTTTAAGGTATCTTATTTTTTTAGTTGCAGTTGTAAATGGGATTGTTTTTTTTAGTTTCTGTTTTTGAGAGTTCATTATTGATATATAAAAATACCATCAATTTCTGGTTGTTGATTTTATATCCTGCTAACTTGCTGAATTCATTTATTAAATCTAGTAGTTTTCTGGTGGAGTCTTTAGGATTCTCTATGTATAATATCATATCATCTGTATATAGTGACAGTGTTACTTCCTCTTTTCCCATTTGGATGCCTTTTATGTTTTCTTGTCTGATTGCTGTGGCTAGGACTTCCAGTACTATGTTGAATAAGAGTGGTGAAAATGGACACCCCTGTCTTGTTCTTGTTCTTAGGGCTAATGGTTTTAATTTTTGCCCATTGAGTATGGCGTTGGCTGTAGTTTTATCATATATGGCCTTTATTATGTTGAGGTATGATCCCTCTATTCCCACTTTGCTGAGAGTTTTTATCAAAAATTGGTGTTGGATTTTATCAAATACTTTTTCTGCATCTATTGATAAGGTCATGTGATTTTTATCTTTCAATTTGTTTATGTGATGTATCATGTTTATTGATTTGTGAATATTGTACCAGCCTTGCATCCCTGGAATAAATCCCACTTGATCATGGTGTATGATCTTTTTAATATATTGCTGGATCTGATTTGCTAATATTTTGTTGAGGATTTTAGCATCTATGTTCATCAGGGATATTGGCCTGTAATTCTCTTTGTAGTATCTTTATCTGGTTTTGTAACTAGGCTAATGCTAGCCTCGTAAAAAGAGTTTGGAAGTGTTTGTTCTTCTTGGATTTTTTGAAATAGTTTGAGAAGTGTGGGTGTTAATTCTTTAAATGTTTGGTAAAACTTCCCTGTGAAGCCATCTGGGCCAGGGCTTTTAGTGTGCTGGGAGTCCTTTGATTACTGCTTCAACTTCATCAGAAGTTATCAGCCTATTTAAACTTTCTGTCTCTTCCTGGTTGAGTTTTGGAAGGTTGTACTTTTCTAGAAATTCATCCATTTCATCCAGATTGTCCAGCTTGGTGGCACATAGTTGTTCACAGTATTTTCTTACAATCCTTTGTATTTCTGTTGGGTCAGTTGTTATCTTACCTCTTTTGTCTCTGATTTTGTTTATTTGGGTCCTCTCTTTTTGTTTCTTGATGAGTCTGGCTAAAGGGTTCATCAATCTTGTTTATCTTTTCAAAAAACCAGCTCTTGGTTTCATTGATCTTTTGTATTGTTTTTTTAGTCTCTATGTCATTTATTTCTGCTCTAATCTTTATTATTTCTTTCTTCTACTTACTCTAGGCTTTTCTTGTTTTTCCCTTACAAGGTTTTTGAGTTGTAGGTTAAATAGTCTATTAGAAGTTTTGCTTGTTTTTTTGAGGTAGGCTAGTAGTGCTATAAACTTTCCTCTCAGGTTTGCTTTCATTGTGTCCCATAGATTTTGAGTTGTTGCGTGTTCATTTTCATTTGTTTCCAGGAAGTTTTTTATTTCTTTCTTGATCTCTTTGGTAACCCATTCATTGTTTAAAAACATGCTTTTCAGTCTCCATGTGTTTAAATGTCTTTTAGTGTTTTTATTGTAGTTTATTTCTAGTTTCACATCATCGTGATCACTTGCAGAGACTTGTTTTGTGCCCTAACATGTGGTCTATCTTTGAGAATGTCTTGTGTGCACTTGAGAAGAATGTATATTCTGCATCTTTGGGGTAGAATGTTCTGTAAATGTCGATTAAATCCATCTGATCTAGTGTGTCATTTAGGGTCACTGTTTCCTTGTTGATTTTTTGTCTGGAAGACCTATCCAGTGAAGTCACTGGGGTGTAAAGTCCCCAAGTATGACTGTATTGCTGTCAATCTCTCCCTTAAAGTCCTCTAGAAGTTTTTTGTTGTTGTTGTTGTTGTTTTTTAAATATATCTTTATTGATTTCAGAGAGAGGAAAGGAGAGGGAGAGAGAGAGCTAGAAACATCAATGATGAGAGAGTCATTGATTGGCTGCAGCCCGCAACCTAGGCATGTGCCCCGACCGGGAATCGAACCCTGATGGCCTGGATCTTAGGTCGATGCTTAACCACTGAGCCACGCTTGGCAGGGCCTAGAAGTTTTTTAAAAAATAAATTTAGGTGCTTCTATATTGGGTGTATATATGTTTATCAGGGTTATACCCTCTTGCTGGATTGATCACTTCAGTATTATGTAATTACCTTTCTTGTGCCTCTTTATGGTCTTCATTTTGAAGTCTATTTTGTCTGATATGAATATTGCTACCCCAGCTTCTTTTTCATTTCCATTTGCATAGAAAATTTTTTTCCATCCCTTTACTCTCATCCTATATGAGTATTTTGTTCTGAGGTGGGTCTCTTATAGACAGCATATAGTTGGGTCATGTTTTCTTATCTATTCAACCACCTTATACCTCTTTATTTGGGGCATTTAATCCATTTACATTTGAGGTTATTATTGAAAGATACTTATCTACCGACATTTTGGGTTGTTTTTTTTTTTTTTGCTGTTTCTCATTCTCTTTATTTCTAGATCTAATTATAGCAGTCCCTTTAACCTTTCCTGTAATGCTGGTTTTGTAGTGATAAAGTCTTTTAACCTTTTTTCATCTTGGAAGCTATTTATTTCACCATCCAGGTTGATTGATAATCTTGCTGGACAGAGTAGTCTTAATTTCAGATCCTTGTTTTGCATTACCTTGAATACTTCATGAAATTCCCTTCTGGCCTGTAGAGTTTCCAGTGAGAAGTCATATGACAGCCTTATGGGAGCTCCTTTGTAGATAACAGTTTGCTTTTCTCTAGCTTCCTTTAAGATTCTCTCTTTGTCTTGGATTTTTGACATTTTAATTATGATATGTCTGGGCATGGGCCTCTTTGGATTCTTCTTGCTTGGGACTCTCTATGCCTCCAGAACCTGTGTGCCTTTTTCTTGACCAGGTTAGGAAAGTTTTCTGCCATTATGTCATCAAATAGGTTCTCTAACCCCTGCTTACTTTCAACCTCCTCTAGCACTCCTATAATACAAATATTGTTATATTTTATGCTGTCTCCCAGCTCCCTTAGACTGTCCTCCTGTTTTTTCATTGTTTTCTGCTTTTGGGTCTCTGATTCAGTGATTTTTTTTTACCCTTTCTTCTACTTCACTGACCCTATCCTCAGCTTCTTCTAATTTGCTGTTTATTTTTTCTAATTTAGTCTTTATTTCTGCTATGTCATTTTTCATTTCTGACTGGTCATTTTTCAGTTTCCAAATTTTTTTTCATGCTGTTGAGCATCCTTACAATCAGTATTCTAAACTCTATTTCTGAGAGGTTGCTTATCTCTGTTTCATTTGGTTCTTTTTCTGGAGACTTCTCTTGTTCTTTCATTTGGGGCTTGTTTTTTGGTCTCCCCATTTTGGCTAAGTGTTAGGTAGATCTGCTAGAATTCTGTCTTTTTGGTGGGTCTCTCCTGCAGGCCAATATCAGACGCAGTTTGTGACTGGCCCTGAGTACCCTGTTGGGGTCTATTAACAACTCCAGGCTTGAGGTCCCCACTGCTGGGGCTGGATGCGTTTGGGCTGGACTAGCATGCATACCAAAATCTGCCTTTCTAGGGTCAGGTCCCAAAACAGATCAGGCAAAAACTCAAAGCACCCTGAGGTCTGCCTCAGTATGCAGACTTGTTAACCTGATCTTCTTAATGAGCCTCAGGCTGTAGAAGCTCCACTGGGTAGGGTGGCTAAATGTTATCAGTCTCTTAACAAGCCTCAGTGTGTAGAAATTCCTCTGGGCAGGGCAAGAGGCTCTCCAGCAGGGTGGGGCAATTGCTTCCCGGCTCAGGCAAAAGCCGAAGGTTCACCTCCCAAGAAAGATGTCCCCCACAGTGTGGGGGAATGCCTCTCCCCAGACTCTCCCCACACAGCTCCAGTCCACTCCACTCCCCCTCCACCAGAGCCCAAGGTGAGTGGCTGCAAACGAAACTTTGTGTGTTGGCTCTTTAAAAGGGTGCCTGCAGTCCCAGCTGCCTCTCCCTGGCAGACAGAAACACAGCTGCTTTTCACAGCCAGATGTTATCTGGGCACCTTTCTCAGTTCTGGTGTTCTTTTCTGGGAAGCCCAGCCTGGGGTTTAGGCCCCAGAGTCCTCAGTGGGAACCCCCCACAGCTGAGATACCCCTCTGGACCTTCAGCTGCTGCCTGTGGGAGCCCTGCCAGCCCTCTCACGTCTGCACTTTCTATGGGTCTCTTTGCAGTCTCCACTTTTCCTCTTTGGTTATGAGAGTGCTCTCCAGCTGTCTTCAGTTGTTTTTCAGGATGGTCTTAAGGACATTTTTTTTTATGTTTTAGTTGTAAATCCAGATTAGTCCCAGGAGAGTGTCAGAGTAGCTTCCACTCAGTCCACCCCCATCTTGGATCTCCCTGGGAGATTCTTTTTTAAAATCATTTTCCCCCCTTTGAGTCAGTATCTGGTTCATTTAATTCTAAATACATATTACCTTTCTGGAAAAAGCATATATGGGCATCATAGGTTTCAAGAAAATCTCTCCCTATCAGGTAAATTGGGGATAATTTGACCAATAAAAATATATGTTCCACCGTAACATCCCCTAGTTGAAAGCACACAGGTTCTGACTTAAAAACAGTCATTGGTTGGTTGGATACCCCTACAATTTGCTCAGAAGCTTTACTCTGGGGGAGAGGGAAACTTAGTTGGGTAGGGTTAAGAATGGATAAAGTGGCCTTAGTATCTACAGGGGCGTTAGTGGCTTCCCTTTTTATGATAATTTCATTCTCACAGACTATCAGTGAGAAGGGAAAACACCCTTGGAGCAACTCTATGCTTACTTTCATTTGTTTTCTTTTTCTAAATCCTATATTTCAGTTTCCTATAATCCTTAAAGTGGACAGACTTACTTCAAGAGTTTTCTTGGGGACCTTATTAAGTAATTCTGTTGCTTTTTCTCACAAAAACCAGTAAGTATATTAATTGGAATAGGTTAGAATAGCCAGGATTACATGTTCTACCAGTTAAATTATTTTTTGAACCCATCAGGGTCCCAGATAAAATCAAGAACAATTGCTGGTTCCTCTCTAGTTGAGACCAGTTTTTTCCAGACAGAGCTGCTAGAATTCCTATTTTCATTTTCATTTGAGTGGTAATGGAGGAACTATAGAAATGGGGGAAATGGGATGTAGGCATTTATTAGCTTCAGGATAGTAGAGAGACAGTCTCCAAAATTTCTTGATAATTTCTTTTTTAAAAAGAATTTATCTATGCTTCTCTTTAGAAGCTTTTAATTTCCAAATCGAGATGCCCATGTATTTATTCAGTTCAGTTTTAGAGCCAGCACTTTTTCTAATTTTTGCATGCAAAATATTAATTTAGGCACCCAAAGACAACTGTATTTTGGCCATTTTAAGTTGACATTTTCTAGTTAAATCTTTCCATTTCTGTAAAGCACTTGCAAGTAAAGGCTTCCTATCAGGAGTGTTAATGAGGGCTGGGTCTGGGAGTTTCTAGCCTTGGAGGTACAATTTCCCCTGCTAGCTTTAGTGGGGTTTTTGTTTGTTTGTTTGTTTGTTTGTTTTGATATCTGCAGAGTCTGGGGAAATTTTCTGGGAATTCTATGTAGTGGTTTGAAGTGTGCTGCTTATGGATTGAGCTCTGCAAGGCTCTCACCCCTCAAGTCACATTCAACCCTCTTAAGTGCCTCAGCTGCTCTCCCGGTTGCCTAAAGCAACTGGAAGGGCTTGGGGCCCTGACAAACCAAGCCTTATGGCCACTCCCTTGGATAAGCCTGTTAGTTTAATTACAGTTGAGTTGGAATTCCAGATAGGGCTCCTGTGTGTTGTAAGGAATGACCTCTGACACCTCCACAAAGGTTTTTAGTCACCTAAAAACAACCAAAATTTGGGTTGGAGGGAAGATGAGCCCCTTTATCTTCAGAGCTGAACGAATTCAGCTCTCATTTATACAGTGAAGTTTTTTTTTCTCAGATTCTCACAAAGCAATTCAAATTAAAAAGCCAGAGTTAAAAACCAGCCACCCACCTTAGCCTGGATTCTGTCAACCTTTAACCTTAGTTCCACCTCAAAGATTTAAAAATACAGCTCAAATAAAGTCAGACCCTCGATTAAAAGCAAAGGAAAGTCCTGGATCCAAAAGACAACTCACTCAAGTTCACCAAATGGACAAGGAACTGGCAGGCTCAATAGGCCCTTTGCTGGATACTAGCACCAGGCTGGGTCTGTAGGGTGGTCCTGCATGAGCTTCTTTGGAATTCTGTGTACTACATCAAGTAATGTTAACTTAAGAAACATTTAAACCTGTGAAGAATTCTTGTGAGTTTATTTGAGCAAACTGTGGACAAGTGCCAAGAACCAGAATCTCAATGGATTGAGGTAATGTTCTTAAGAATGGAAGTTTTGCACCTTCCATTATAATCAAAAGAGGATATGTAAGTGGGTTACATAAAATCCATTGATGATAGATCAGGGAGGAGGGAGAAAGCAAACTGGGCAAAGCCTTTGGGATTGGATAAAAAAATAAAATGATGGACACACACTTTTTTTACTTAGGTGAGTACAGGATAATTAACAGTCAAGAACTCAGTAACAATGAGGGGATTTGTGATCTCTGCAGAGCAGTGCCTGTGCTTTGAGGGGTCCAGAAAAAAAGAAAATTACTTTGACATTCCAATGATATATTACTGTAGATGCAAAAAGACAATAGACAGACTCAGTTAAGGTAAAGCTTGACCTTTGTCAGGGAAGATACCAGCCTAGGACATCACTGACCACCATAAATTGCTTTTTAGTTAAAAATTTTTAGTTTCAGATCAACCTTTGCGGTTACTTTAAGTCTGAGTTTGCAAGGCCTCCACACAGGCCTTCCATGAGCTAGTTAGTTTAGTATGTGGTCCCTTTTTGACCACAACAGTCAGATGTGTTAGTATAAAAGCCTAACTGACTAGTTTCCTATACATCTGATAGTTTAATTCATCAAAATCAGTTGCCAAATAAATTTTTATGCAAATAATTAATCTCCAAAGAAGACGTTTCAGTCCTAGGAATTTTATATCTTATGATCCAGTCAACAGCATTTATGATATAGCTACAAGGTGAGTAACAATGTGACAGGTGCTTTGAGGAACTTTTGAAATATCACATGCAGCCCCTGTACACAAACTGCAAAACACTCACAGCTATAACTAGCATTCTTTTCATTACTTTCTTTTCTTTGGTTTCCTAAATGCAGTGTTCTTTGCATCTCATGGGAAGGCACAGAAGGAAAATAACTTGTATTTATTGGTTTCACACTTTCTTCCATGCATTTTGTATTTATAATGTCATTGAATTTTCAAAATAATCTTATGAAGCAGATGTGATTACCATTTAAGAGTCAGAACATATCAGCTAGCTATGTCACTCTGGGCAAGTCATCCAACTGCTCCAGGTCTCAGTTTTCAAACCTTAATTACAAAGTTGCTGGAAGTACTACAAAGCTAAATAGATGAGAATATGGAAGTACAGTGGTACCTCGGTTTTTGAATGTCTCTGTTGATGAACATTTCGGTTTACAAACACCATAAACCCGGAAGTGTGTGCTTCGGTTTTCGAATACACCTCAGAAGTCAAACATGCCACACAGCTTCTGCTGAGTGCAAGATCCTGAGGCCTAGCTGTCGGTTATTGATTCCTTGCTTCTCGAACATTTCAGAATTTGAACGGTCTTCCGGAATGGATTACATTAGAAAACCAAGGTACCACTGTACTTGAAAAACCATAATGTACAGTGGAAATGTAAGGTGTTCTTATTAGTATGCTCACCAGCATTTCTAGAATCATGAGGAAACAGTCTTGTTATTGCCACTTTGAAACTGCCAGCATTCAGCCATACTCCCTTTTAAACTTATTTTCTAATAGAATGAGTCAAACTTGCTGCTGTTGCTAATTAAAATGCTTTTATAGATTAATGAATATATCAGCTGTCATATGTGCATGTGCGTGTATGTGTGTGTGTATGTGTGTCTGGTAGGTAAATCTAATGTTTAAAACACTTCATTTCTGGAAATTAGGCTTTTTTTTTTTTTCCTTTAAGGCTCATAGGCTCATAGTAAACAAATTATATCTGTTCTTTTGTGTTTGCGTGTGTGTGTGTTTCTTTTTCTGATAAATGTATTTTCATTGCAGAAGTAATAACACCACACTTAACTTTTTGGCATTTTAGATATTTTTGCCAAGTGTTTGGGGTGTCTGTGTGTGTATGTGAAGGTAGACATAAAAATCCAAAGGAAAGCATAATATACAGCTCAATAAAATTATAGTTCCCTGAAATTAACAACATTAATGAATCTTTTTGTGTCTTATCATTCTGTTCCATGCTCACTGTGCAAAGACTCTCTTACACTCTGGGCATTCCTTATTAAAGTTCTTCTCAGAGTGCGATCTTAGGGCCACCTGCATTAAAATTATCTAAGGGCATGTTAAAAATGCAGTGACACATGTCACATCCTAGACTTACTGAGTTAGAACCTGTAGCAGCAGAGCTATCAAAACTGCATTTTTAGCAGGCTTCCAAGCTGATTTTATAGGTGGTAATAATGATGAATGTCTAAAATGAATTTAATAGAAAAACATAAAAATACACAAGCATGGTAAAAATCAAACAGTTCAAAAGAATATAAGATGACAAATAAATCTTCCATATATTCCTGGTTTGATCCTGCTCTCCCTATCCAGAAAACCAGAGCACAGAAGAAAGTTTTCCTCAAATTTTCTCAAAGGAGAAAAAATATTTTCTCAAAAAAAACCATGCGTGAGAATTACTGAGATACTTGTAAAAAAGTACAAGTTTGTCAACTTGATTCTCACTCAAAAAATCAAAAAATCTTAGGCTGGGGCTTAATAATCTGCATGTCAATAAATTTACTTGGCAATTGTGGTACACACTCCAGTTCGACAAGGCACAACCTAGTACAGTGCCTGGCATGAAGTAGCTCCTCAAATATTTTCTTTTTAATTGAGTTATAATTCTGGTATCACATAATTGACCCATTTAAAGTGTAAAATTCAATGGGTTTTAGTATATTTACAATGTTGTACAACCACCACTATTATATAATGAGAGAATATTTTCATCACCCCCAAAAGAAACCCCATACCCACAGTTACTCCTATTCTAACTTACTCTATCCCTTGGCAACCACCAATCTACTTTTTGTCTCTATGGAATTGGATATTCTGAACATTTTATATAAATGAAATTATATAATATGAGGCCTTTTATGTCTGGCTCTGTTCACTTAGCATATATTCAAGTTTCATCCTCATTATACTTTGTACTACCACTTTATATCCGCTTGTTCCAGCACCATTTGTTGAAAGACTATTCCTTCTCCCATTGAATTATTTTGGCATCCTGGTTGAGTAACAATTATGCACAAATACATGCATTTATTTCTGAACTCTCAATTCTATTCTATTGATTTATATATCTATTATTATGCCAGTACTACACTGTGTTTACTACTGTAGCTTTGTAGTAAATTTTGGAACTAGGAAGTGTGTGTCCTTCAATTATTCTTATTTTTCAAGATTGTATTGGCTATTTTGGTTACCTTGCATTTATATATGAATGGGATTTTTTTCCACTTATGTAGGTCTTCTTTAATTTACTTCAACAATATTTCCAGTTGTCAGTGTATGTGTCTTGCACTTCTTTTGTCAAATTTATTTCTCAATATTTTATTCATTTTGAAGATATTATAAATGTAATTCTTTTCATTATTTGATTTTTGGATTACGAGTTTCTAGTGTTTAGAAATAAAATTGATTTTTAGCTATAATAGTGTTTTAATTGATCCCTATAAGCTTTTGTAGACACAAGATTATGTCATCTGCAAATAAGATAGTTTTACTTCTTCATTTCCAATCATGGATTACTTTTGTTTTATTTTTCTTCTTCTAATTGTCCTAGCTAGAATCTCCAGTACAATGTTGAACAAAAGTGGAGAGTGCCTATCTTGTCTTGTTTCTAATCTTGTGAGTAAAACAGCCAGTTTTTTACCATTAAATATTATGTTAACTGTGAGTATTTTGTACATGTGCTCTATCAGGTCAAGGAAGTTTACTTCTATTTCTAGTGTGTTGATGCCTTGTAACATTACAGGGTGTAGAATTTTGACTAATGATTTTTCTGTGTCTACTGAGATGATCATATGGTTTTATTTTTCATGATAGTAATATGGTATATTAAATTACTTGATTTTCATAGGTTGAACCAACCATGCCATCTAGGGATAAATCCCACTTGGTCATAGTGTATAATCCTTTGTGTGTTGCTGGGTTTGGTTTATTAGTATTTTGTTGATGATTTCTGTATCTATATTCATAAGAAATATTAGTGTGTGTTTGTTTTTTTCTTGTTTGGTTTTGGTATTAGGATAACACTGGCCTCATAGAATAAGTTGAGTAGTGCTCCCTCTTCTTGTAAGTTTGAAAAAATGCATAAAAGTTAGTTTTAATCTTCTATTAGTGATTTCTAGTTTAATAAAATTGTTGTTAGAGAAGATGCTTGGTATGATTTCAATTGCTGGGAATTTGCTTAGGCTTGTTTTGTGATCTAAGATATGTTCTATCCTAGAAAATGTTCCATGTGTGCTTGAGAAGAATGTGTATTCTGTTGTCAAATGTTATGTTTTCTTAGGTCCATTTGGTATATAGTGTTCAAATCTGCTGTTTCCTTATTGATTCTCTGTCTGGCTGATTTTATTCATTGTTGTGAGTCAGGTAGTTAAGTCCCAAACTATTACTGTAGTGCTATTTATTTCTGCTCTTAGCACTGTTAGTTTGTGATCTATATATTTAGGTACATTGATGTTGGTGTTCATTAATGTATATAATCATTATCGATTGACCACATTATCGTTATATATGACATTTTTGTCTCATTTTACAACTTTTATTTTAAAGTCTATTTTGTCTGAAATAAAAATAGCTATCACTGTTTGCTTTTCAGTTAGCATTTGCTGGAAATATCTTTTTTCCTATCCCTTCACTTTTAGTCTATGTGTGTCTTTTTTAAAATTTTTAATATATCTTTATTGATTTCAAAGAGAGGAAAGGAGAGGGGGAGAGAGAGATGGAAACATCAATGATGAGAGAGTCATTGATCGACTGCCTCCTGCACACCCCCAACTGGGGATCGAGCCTGCAACCCGGGCATGTGCCCTGACCTGGAATCGAATCCCTATCACTTGGATCCTAGGTCGACACTCAACCGCTGAGCCACGCCCGGCTGGCCTATGTGTGTCTTAAAGGCTAAAATAGGTCTCTGTAGGCAGTATATCATTAGATTTTGCTTTTTTTCTTTAATTTACTTGGCTACTCTATGTTTTTTGATTGGATAACTTAATCAATTAACATTTAAAGTGGTTATTGATAGGTAAAGACTTAATATTACATTTTGTTAATTGTTTTCTGATTGTTTTATGGATCTCTTTTTCCTCTCTTCTCAACTTGCTGTCTTTTTTTGTGTGTTCCAACATTTTTTAATATCAGTAGGTTTGACTTCTATGTCATGTTTTTTTTGTGTAATTACTATGTTTTTTTTTCCTTTGTGATTACCATGAGGCTTACATAAAATATCTTAGAATCATAACACCTTATTTAAAAATGATTACAGTTTAATTTCAAAAGTATTTCTATACTTTACAATTTCAATTTCCCCCCTCACATTTTAAGTTATTAATTATACAGTTTGCAAATTTTTATATTGTGTAACTAATAACAGATTTTGTAGTCATGGTTATTTTTACTTAGTTTTTTTTTTTTTAAACTTTTAAACTAAAGTTGTAAGTTAATTATATGCCACCCTTACCATATTACAAAAATAACTTTCACTACATATTTACTATTACCAGTGAGTTTTGCACCACCTTTTTATGTCTAATGATGTTAATTAGTGAGCTTTTATTTACACTTAAAGAACTTCCTGTAGTATTTCTTGTAAGGCAGATCTAATGTTGATGAACTCCCTTCACTTTCGTCTGTTTGGGTAAGTTTTTTTCTCTTCTTTATTTTTGAAGTATAGCTATTCTGGGTATAAAATTGGTTGGCTTTTTTGAATATTTTAATATATTACCTCATTCTTTCCTGGCTTAAAAAGTTTCTGGGAAGTTGAGAAATCCACAGATTGTCTTATGGGATCCCCTTGCATGTATCATCTCTTTTCTCTTTGTACTTTCACAACATTTTTTTTTTTTTCTTTACTTTGAACAGTTTAATTATAATATGTCTCACTGTAGCCCTATTCAGGTTGAACCTATTTGGGGTCCTTTGGGCCTTATGGATCTGGATGTCTATTTCTGTCCCCAACTTTGTAATGCTTAGTCAATATTTTTTAAATCTACTTCCGTCCTTTTCTCTTTCTTGTCTCCTGGAATTCTCAAAAATTAGATAGTGTTTTTTAATTTTTATTATTATTATTATTTCCCATAAGTCCTTAGGCTTTCTTTACTATATTTTATTCTTTTTTCTTTTTTTTTTGTTTCTCTCACTGGGTAATATGAAATGTCCTGTCTTCTGAGTCATTGATTATTTCCTTTGAAAAGTCAAGTCTGATTTTGAAGCTCTCTATTGAATTCTTCAGTTAAGTCATTGCATTTTTCAGCTCTAGAATTTCTGCTTGTTTTTTAATGGTTTCTATTTTTTGTTTCTATTTCATTTTGTTCATGCATTGCTTTCCTAATTTCATTTAATTGTCTTTCTGTGTGTTCTCATACTTCCCTAAAATTTTTAAAGAAGATTATCTTGAAATCTTTGTCTGACAATTCATAGATCTCCATTTCATTAAGGTCCACTGGATTTGCTCTGCAGATGATCGGCTTTGCCTGCTGACCCCTCTGCTCATGTATTGTTGAACTATGTAGCTTCTGACCAGCCTTTCTAATCTGGCAGAGCCAAAAGCTAAACTCAGCTTTGGACCAGGCTATGACTCAACTCCCCTGCTTGGAAGGGGATGAGAGGGCTAACTCCAAATAGCTTACCCAGTATTCCTGATTAGGATTGTTGGTTGGGAGGGAGTTAGACTCAGCAGTGTGTATTGCTATGACTTAGCTTCCCTTCTTAGGCAAAGCCGGTGAACTGACTCCAAGTCCAGCAAGACTATTTGTGGTCTTGACACAAGCCAACCCACTTCCCGTGTTCCCTGGCATACAGGGCCACTAGTTTTGCTCTGCAGACAGCTAGGCCCACCATACTCTTTGCTCAAGCATTGCTGGGCTCTTCAGCTTCAAGGATTTCTGGCTAGCCTTTCTGGTCAGACAAGGCAGGAGCTACAGTTAGCAATGAGCCAGGCTATGACTCAATTACCCTACCTGGGCAAGGGTAGACTACATTTCAGAGTTGATTAGACTCTTTTTTGAGGGTCTGAATCATGCAGACCTGCACCACCATCTTCACTCTGCAGATGAGCAAAGCTGCTGATTTAGACTATTGTTTGGGTGCTTCAGAGAGTAATTCAGTCTGTCAGTTTCTGAGTGCCAGTTACAGTAAGCCCCCCTTCCTTTCTCAGATTCCTAGTGGTCAAACCTCACAGATTCTTGCACAATTCTCATGGACAGGACCAGAGTGGGAGCTCCCAAGAAGTGACCCACAATGTTATGGGACCAGAATGTCCACCCTGGGCTATCTTTACACACTGCAGGAGCCATAGATTCAGGAGAGCCATATTTTATTTAGTCTTTATTGTTGAGAGTATTACAGATGTCCCCTATTTTCCCCCATTGCTTTTCCTGGAATCAAGAGAGCCTTCTTGGTGCAGTGCTGCATGGGCCTGTGAGAAAGACAATGCAGTCAGCATGTAGCCAGCCATTCATCTTACACTTATAATGCATTCTGTCTTAGTCTCTGTGGTGTATGGGAGTGCTTCAGCCTCACTTCCTTGTTTTAAGATTCTCTCAGTGGTGTCTTTTACATGAATAATTGTTAGTTATCTTTCTTGTGAAGGATAGTGAAGTTAGGAATGATTTATATGGTCACCTTAGTGATGTCACTCTGGTAATAATTCTTCTTTTAATGCTTGTCAGAATTCAACAGTGAAGGCATTTGGGCCTGGAATTTTCTTTGTGAGTACTTGTTATGATTACTAATCAACCTCTAAACTTTGTTATAGTTCTATGCAGATTTTTTATTTTTTTTATTTTTGAGTAGTTTTTCAGTAGTTTGTGGTTTTCAAGGAATTTGTTCATTTTTATATGTCATCTATTTTATCAACATTTAGATATTAATAGTATTTTCTTATTATACTTTTTATTTTGGTAAGGTAAGAAATATTTTCTCTTTTATTTCTGATATTCATAACTTAAATTTTCTAATTTTTTTCTTGGTCAGTATAACTAGTTTTGTCAATTTTGTTGAACTTTTCCAAGGACTAATTTTTGGTTTCATTGTTTTTTTTAATTGCATTAATTTTTTTCTACTTTAATTATTTTTGTTCTCATATTTATCATCCTGTTCTTTCTGCTTGCTTTGGGGTTAGTGGTTTGCTCTCTTTTTCTAGTGTCTTAAGATGGAAGATTAAGTTATTAATTTGTGATCTTTTTTATTTTTATATTATTTTTATTTTTGAGAAAAATTTTAATAGTCATCTGTGTAAACACCAATTCAAAATAATATATGTACTCTTATGTTCATTGCAGAATTGTTTACAATAGCTAAGATTTAGAAGCAGCCCAACAGTACCCAACAGTAGATGAGTGGATAAAAAAGCCGTGGTGCATTTATACAATGGAATACTACATAGCCATAAAATAAAATAAACAAGGAAATCTTTCCTTTTGTGAAAATATGGATGGACCTGGAGAGTATTATGCTAAGTGAAATAAACGAGTCAGAGAAAGATAAGTACCATATGATTTCATTCATATGTAGAATCTAATGAACAAAATGAACTAACAAACAAAATAGAGACAGACTCATATATGGAGAGCAGACTTACAGCTGTCAGGGCAGGAGGAGGGTTGTGGGGCTGGTTGAAAAAGGTGAAAGGGCTAAGCAAATAAAAAAAACACTTCATAGACACAGACAATAGTATGGTGATTACCAGAGAGAAAGGGGGGTTGGAGGGAGGTAGAAGGTAAAGGGGAGATAAATGGTCATCTTTCTTCTATTTAATATAGGTGTTTTAAAGCTATAAATTTCTCTTTAAGCACTGCTTTCACTGCATCACATATGTTTGAATAAATTGTGTTTTCATTTTAATTCATAGTAAAATATTTTCAAATTTCCATTGTGATTTTTTTTAACTTAATATTTAAGTGTTATTTAATGTGTACAGTACTTGTACATTTTCCAAATTTCCTTCTGTTATTGATTTAAAATGTTATTTTATTTTAGTTCAAAAAAATACTTTGCATGATTTCAATCTTCTAAAATTCATTGAGGCTTATTTTATAGGTTAATATGTGACTTATACTAGGGAATGATCCATGTGTACTTCAAAAGAATGTGCATTATGCTATTGTTGGGTGGAGTGTTCTATAGGTGTCACTTAAGTCAAAGTGGTTATAATGTTGTTCAAGTCTTCTCCAAGATGTGTTCTTGTTTTTTAGTGAAATTTCTTATTAAATGTTTTACTAACCCATTCAAAATTATTCACATTGTCTCATATATATGTTAGAGAGAGAGGAAGGTGGAGAGAGAGCGAAACATCAATTTGAGAGAGAAACACCCATAGACTGCCTCCTGCACACCCTGTACTGGGGATCAAGCCTGCAACTCAGGCCTGAGCCCTGACTGGTTATGAAACTGGTGACATTTTGATGTATGGGACAATGCTCAACCAACTGAGACACACCAGCCAGGGCTACATAGTATTTTGATACTACTACAGCTAGCCACATGAGTGTGAGTTACCTTTTTTACTTGTTTATGTTTTCTAAAGTAGTAAGTGAGATTCAACCTTATCTTCAGCTTAGTCTATTGATAAGAATATGGTTCTACCCTTTGGAAAAACAGAATATTTGCTTAATTTTTTTAGATTTCTCAGTAAGAGTTGATTCCACACTACATAAAAAACCTTTTTTTAAAATTGTAAACCAGAATCTTTATCACATATGCCTAAGACCACCATTGGAAAGAAATATAGTTGATATGCTTTATTTTTTAAACAATAGCGAACGTTTATTGAATTTATACTATGTTTAGACACTTGCATCATTTCACTGAACCTTCACATCAGCCCTTTGAAAAAGTCCCATTTACAGATGAGGAAATCAAGGAATACAAATATTAAGCGATTTATCCAATGCCACACAGCTAGCAAATAATAAAGATAGGATTTAAACTTGAGTGGCCAATATTCAAATATTTAATCACTATTCTATGTTGCATGGTTAAAGTTGCTTTTAGTATTAGTGTGGCCCTTTAACAGTCAAATTATTGTCATGTAAGAGGATTTCAGAACTTTCAGGACAGAAGGGGCTTTACCAACTAATTTAACAGCCTAACTGAAACTGAATGAGGCAATGGTGTTACATGCTCTTATTCTGAAAAGGGGAAGTTAGACCTACAGTCTGCTCTAGACCTAAAATCACAAGAGGTAGATTAAGCTTTGTAAAGATTCCTTCAAAACATTTCAGTGAAGGGAGCTAACTCTTCAGAAAACTAAGAAGGTAAGGGTACTTTCCCACCTTGTGGTTATCATATAAGTTAGTGAGTAAATAGACTCTTATTAAACTTGAATCTAAATGGGCTTTATTAAAGTCCAAGCAATGAATAAACCAAGTATATAAAAGAGAGTTTGCCTAAGTTAATTTATTACAAATTTTTGGAATCATAAATGGGACCTGCTTTCTTAAAAAAAAAGCAAAACAAACAAACAAACAACCTAGCTGGGTGTGGCTCAGCGGTTGAGCATTGACTTAAGATACAGAAGATCGCAGTTTGATTCCTGGTCAAGGCCCATTCCCGGGTTGTGTACTGGATCCCCAGTTGGGGCCATGTAAGAGGCAGCTGATCAATGACTCATCACTGATGTTTCTATCTCTCTCCCCCTCTTCCTTCCTCTCTGTGAAATCAATAAAGATATATTTTTTAAAAACCCACTAAACTGACTATGAACAGACTATGAATAATAAAGAGCATATTGGATATAAGTTACTTAAAAAATAAAACACTATACCACTAACAATCTTTTTTCTTTTTTGGTCTATAAATCAATGGAAAACAAGTGAATTGATTCAGGTTTTGATCCTGTACATTTTAATTTTGCTTTTAATTTAACAGAGTCATGATATAGTGAGAACCTAGAGGAATTTTTAGCCCTAAAACCTCAGTGTAAAAGTCAAAATCTACCAACTTAAACAGTAGCTTTACTCACTTCTTTTGGAAGAAAAACTGAGAAAATGTAGCCTTTGCAGAGCCTCCTATGAAATTTCTGAGAACTGTCCTGTCAAAAGGAATGAGTGTGCACAACCATGCCACTCAAGCTGGATCTTTTCACTCCTCACTCACTATACACACACACACACACACATGCACACTCATATTCCCTTATGCTTTTAAGGGAGTGTTAATGTGCTCTCTGTAAAATCCTTCCCTGTCTTTTATATCTTGTCAAAGGCCCACATGAGGGAGGTTATAAGAATCAGTGGTTGGACACAATGGCATTTATCTTAAAGAAAACAGAATTCAAATCTCAGCTAAGTTTCTCATTAGGTATGTGACCGCAGGAGATTTACTTAACCTTTTTCAGATTGAATTTCCACATGAGAAAAAAATACAGATAATAATAGTACCTAATTTATAGATATGTCATGTGATTTAAATGAATTCATTAGCATAAAAAGCACTTTGATGAATAGCTCACATAGAGAAATCACTTAATAAATGGTCACCATTATTGTTTCTCATTTCAAGTTATAAACTTACTGTTTTTAAATTTTTTCTGCTCACCCAGACCTATTATTTATTATTTATTTATTTATTATTTTTGCAGTGCTAAACATTTATATGTCTCTGTCTGACATCAACTTCTGTTTCCTATGTTATATGTAAAACCATAACAAAATATTGTCTACATGAAATTGTGATAAAGCTTTTGGTTATGATACATCCAAGAAAATACAAATTGATATTATAAGCCAATATCCAATGACAGACATTTGGATAATTTTCACTACATGTTATCTTTCCTTCTCATATGGAATCTTTTTTGAAAAAATTAGAAATTAGAGATTAATTTGTTTTTTCCCTGGCCTGAAACCAACTTAAAGTCTTTGTGGACAACACTAAGGAATATTCAGAAACAAACCTTTAGAGATTCTATCTGAATGAAGAGAATGACACAATATTACCAAAGTAATAGCTATAGGTAAGGTAAGTGCTGCTTTCATGTGTATACCTGATTTTGAAATCAAAGGAATGGAATTATGTATCACATATTTTTATGTTATTAAGGCTCCTATAGCTCAAACTTTGCAAATACCCTACAGAAATAAGCAGGTGGGAAAAAAAACTTAAGAAGTAGATTTAGTATAATCATTGACTTTTGATGTTTGCTGAAGTCAAATGGGTACTCAAAGTCAAGATAAACAGGTGAGTTATTTTTTAGGGTACCTGGAAGCCTCAGATAATGATTTCCAGATAGCCATATTTTAAGCAATGTCTGCCTAAATGGTGTGATGGAATGACTGAGGGTAAAGAAAGATCATTCCAAATTGCCCTTCAATTGATGGGTGGATTAAAAAGCTGTGACACATATACACAATGGAATGCCACCCAGCCATAAAAAATAATTAAATCTTATCTTTTGTGACAGTATGCATGGATCTAGAAGGTATTATGCTAAGTGAAATAAGTCAGACAGAGAAAGACAAATAACATCTGATTTCACATATGTATAGAATATAAATAACAAAATAAAGAAACAAAATGGAAACAATCATAGGTATGGGAAACAGACTGACAGTTGACAGAAGGGTGGGGTTTTGAGTGGCTGGGGGAAAAGGTGAAGGGATTGAGAAGTACAAATTGGTAATTACAGAAAAGTCACAGGGACGTATATTGCAGCATGAGGAATACAGTAAATAATACTGTAATAACTACAAATGGTGCCAGGTGAGTACATGAAATATCCACTCTAAAATACATGATTGTCTAACCACTATACTATATATCTGAAACTAATACAGAATGATATTGAATGTAAACTATAATTGAAAATTTAAAGAAAAACTAAAAAAAACCTAAAAAAGCTGATATAAAAATGTTAGAAAGAATATGCTCATCAATATGTACTTGGGATAATGAAACCATCTATGGGTAGCCAAAAATAAATCAAACACCTAAAAAACCTCTAATTGTATGAGCACATATGAAATTGCAACCAATACCCTGTGTAACAAAACTACCCTAGATCCATTTCCCAGTTAACATTCAAAGTTGTAGATGGTTAATACTCCATATGAATCACAGGAAAACTTTTTAGTCTCAGAGATGATCCATTGGTTAAGTGGCAGTCTTGCAGAGATAATATCTTTTTGGTCAAATTAAAACAATTAATAAATATTACTAAATTGAAAACAGAAAGAATGATCT
Source organism: Miniopterus natalensis (assembly GCF_054644295.1). Classification (NCBI taxonomy): domain Eukaryota; kingdom Metazoa; phylum Chordata; class Mammalia; order Chiroptera; family Miniopteridae; genus Miniopterus; species Miniopterus natalensis. Next base: position 45,068,884 of record NC_142103.1, on the reverse strand, counting down.
TTACTTGATGAAAAACACTGGACATACTGGGTGCTTAAACTGGAAAAGTTGTTAAGCTTGAAGTAGAGGTGAATGCTGAATAGAAACAAATAACAGGATATGCATTAATATGTTAATCACCATTTTTTAACTTTAATTTTTATTTTCTAAGTTATCTTAATTGTTGAAAGTATTACAGATATCACCCCTTTCCCCCCCATTTATTTCTTCCAACACAAATCTGCCCCACTCAGGTTTTTACCACACTATTGTCTGTGTCCATGGGTTATGCATATATGCATAGAAGTTCTTCGATTAATATCTCCCCACTGGCTCCCCCACCTCATCTTCCCACTGAGACTCTTCAGTCTGTTCCATGCTTCTATGTCCCTGGATCTATTTTATTCCTCAGTCTATTTTGTTTATTAGATTCCAGGTATGAGTGAGATCATGTAAAAATGAATCAGGACGAATCAGAAAACTTGAATAGGCTAATAACAACAGATGAAATCGAAGCAGTAATAAAAAACTCCCAGCAAACAAAAGCCCTGGTCTGGACGGCTTCACAGGGGAGCTTTCTAATTCTTTAAGTTGTAGGCTTGGATAGTTTACTAAAGATTTTTCTTGCTTTTTGAGGTAAGCGTGCAGGGCTGTGAACTTCCCTCTTGAGACTGCTTTCACTGTGTCCCATGAATTTTGGGTTGTTGTGTGTTTTCATTTTTTTCCAGAAAATTTTTGATTTCTGTTTTGATCTTACTGGCAATCCATTCATTGTTAAATATTATGTTATTTAGTATCCATGTGTTTGAGTGCTTTTGAATGTTTTTGCTGTAGTTGATTTCTAATTTCATGCCCTTGTGATATGAGATGCTTGATATGATTTGAATGTTCTTGAAGTAATAAAGTCTGGTTTTGTGTCCTAACATGTGGTCTATCTTTGAGAATGACCTATGTGCACTTGAGATGAATGTATATTCTACAGCTTTCAGGAGAAATATTCTGTAAATATCAATTAAATCCATGTGATCTGATGTGCCATTTAGTCCCTGTTTCTGTGTTGACTTTTTGTCTGGAAGATCTATCCAGTGAAGTCAGTGGAGTGTTAAAATCTCCAACTATCACTGAATTGCTTTTGATCTCTCCCTGAAGTCCTTAAGGTTATTATTGATAGGTCCTTATTTTTGTCATTTTAATTCTTTATGCCTATGTTTCTCTATTTCTTTTTATTATTCCAGCAGTCCCTTTAACATTTCTTGCAATGCTTCTGTTTCTACTTCTAATTACAGTAGTCCCTTTAACTTTTCCTGTAATGCTGATTTGGTGGTGATTAACTCCTTTAGCTCTTTTTTTTTTTTTTTTTTTTTTTTTGCCTGGAAGCTCTTTATTTCACTACCTATTTTGAATGATAGTCTTGCTGGATAGAGTAGTCTTGGCTTCAGATCCTTGTTTTGCATTACCTTGAGTACTTCATGCTATTTCCTTCTGGCTTGTAAAGTTTCTGATGATAAGTCAGCTGACAGCTTTATGGGAGCTCCTTTTTAGGTAAAAAATTTCTTTTCTCTTGCTGACTTTAAGATTCTCTCATGGTCTTGAATTTTAATTATGATGTGTCTGGGCATGGGCCTCTTTGTTTTCTTCTTGCTTGAGACTCTCTATGTCTCCTGAACTTGTGTGACTTTTTTCTTCATCAAGTTAAGGAAGTTTTCTGCCATTATTTTATCAAACAGGTTCTCTAATCCTTGCTTACTTTCAACCTCTTCTGGCATTCCTATGATGCATATATTGTTACATTTCATGTTGTCCCACAACCGCTTTAGCCAGTCCTCCTGTTTTTTGATTTTCCTTTTGAATCTCTGATTGAGTGATTTTTTTCTACCCTGTTTTCTAATTGACTGATCCAATCCTCAGTTTCCTCTAATCTACTGTTTATTTCTTCCAATGTATTCTTCATTTCTGCTATGTCATTCTTCATTTCCTTCATAGTTTCTATATATTTTACATGCTGTTGAGCATCCTTACAATCAGTATGCTGAACTCTATATCTGATAGATTCCTTATCTCTGTTGCATTTAGCTCCTTTTCTGGAGACTTCTCTTGTTCTTTCATTTGGGGCTTTTCTTTTTTTGTCTACCCATTTTGGCTACCTATTTGGGTTTGTTTATATGTATTAGGTAGGCTTACTAGGACACTCAGTCTTTTTGGAGGGTCTGTGGTGCAAGCCAATGTCAGATGCTGTTTGTGAGTGGCCTGGAGTACCAAGGCCAAGATGCACACCAAAGTCTGCTTTTCCAAGGCCTGGGTCCTGAAACAGTTCAGGCAAAGACTCAAAACACTCTGAAGTCTGCCTCCACCTGCAGGCTGATTAATCTGATTCTCCTAATGAGCCTCAGGCTATAGAAACTCCTCTGGGTAAGACAAGAGGTTTTCCAACAGGGTAGGCAATTGCTTCTCCCTCAGGCAAAAGCTGCTTGTAAGGTCAATGTGTGCCTCTGCACTATGGGGGAATGACTTAGTACTGGAATCCTGAGGGTTGCCCCATGAGCTCTAGTTCCAGAACCCACAACTCCAGATTCTCTTCAAACAGCTCCAGTCCGCTCTGCTCTCCCTCTTCTGGAGCCCAAAGTGAGTGGCTGCACACAAAACTTTGTGAATTGGCTCTTTAAGAAGTTGCCGGCATTTCCTGTGGGGTTTTTACACCCTGAGGCCCATTAAGAGAATCAGATTAATCAGCCCTCAGGCAGAGGCAGACCTAAGAGTGCTTTGAGTCTTTGCCTGATCTGCTTCAGTGACCATACCTTGTAAAAGCAGACTTTGGTGTGCACCTTGGCCCTGTCTAAATACACTCAGCCCCAGGAGGGGAGGACTCAAGCCAAGAGTAGTTGATAGCTATAAACAGGGTACTCAGGGCCAGTCACAAACTGGATCTGACATTGAACTGCACCAGAGACCCTCCAAAAGATGAAGAGTACTAAAAGACATACTTAATATACAGTAACAAACCCAAATAGGCAGCAAAAATGGAGAGACCAAAAAATAAGCCCTGCCTGGCAGGGCGTGGCTCAGCGGTTGAGAGTCACCTAGGATCCAGGCAATTGGAATTTGATTTCTGGTCAGGGCACATGCGCAGGCTGTGTGGTCGATCCCCAGTCGGGGGGCATGCAGGAGGCACTTGATCAATGACTCTCTCATCATTGATGTTTCTATCTCTCTCTCCCTATCCTTTCCTCTCTCTGAAATCAATAAAGATCTATTTAAATAAAAAAATTTTTTAAAATAAGCCCCAAAATAAAGAACAAGAGAAGTCTCCAGAAAGAGACCTAAATGAAATGGAGATAGCAATTCAAACAGATATAGAGTTCAGAATACTGATTGTAAGGATGTTCAACAGCATAAAAAAGATATGGAAACTGTGAGGGAAATGAATAATGACATAGCAGAAATAAAGAATACATTGGAAGGAATAAACAGTAGATTAGAAGAAGCTGAGGATCAGATCAGAGAATTAAAAGACAGGATAGAAAAAAATCACTCCATCAGAGACCCAAAGAGAAAAAACAATTAAAAAACTGGTGGACAGTTTAAGGGAGCTGTGGGACAGCATGAAACATAACAATATTTGCATTATAGGAGTGCCAGTGGAGGTCGAAAGTAAGCAGGGAATAGATAACTGGTTTGAAGAAATATTGGCAAAAAACCTAGATAATCTGATGAAGAAAAAGTCACAGAATTCAGGAGGAACACAGACTCCCAAGTAAGAAGAATCCAAAGAGGCCCATTTCCAGATGCATTATAATTAAAAAGCCAAGAATTCAAGACAAAGCGAGAATATTAAAGGAAGCTAGAGAAAAGTAATCTGTTACTTACAATGGAGCTCTCATAGGGTGACAACTGAATTCTCATCAGAAACCCTACAGGTCAGAAGGGAATGGCATGAAGTATTCAAGGTAAGGCAAAACAAGGATCTGAAACCAAGGCTACTATAACCAGCAAGATTATCATTCAAGGTAGATGGTGAAATAAAGAGCTTCCCAGACAAAAAAAGGCTAAAGGAGTTTATCACTACCAAACCAGCATTACAGAAAATGTTAAAGGACCTGCTGTAATAAGAAGTAGAAATAGAGAGAGAAACATAAGAATAAAGAATTAATATGGCAATAGATATGTATCTATCACTAATAACCTTAAATGTAACTGGATTAAACGCCCCAATAAAAATATAAAGGGTGGCTGAATGGATAAGAAAACATGACCCAAACATATGCTGTCTGGAAGAGATCCACCTCAGAACAAAAGGCTCACACAGGATAAGAGTGAAGATATGGAAAAAATTTTCCATGCACTGGAAATGAAGAAAATAGCTGGGGTAATAATACACATATCTGACAAAATAGAATTAAAAATGAAGATCATAACAAGAGACAAGAAAGTTAATTACAATATTACTAAAGGGATCAATCCAAGAGGATATGACCCTGATAAACATATACATGAACAAAATATAGGACCACCTAAGTTTATAAGAAAAACTTCTAGAAGACTTTAAGGGAGAGATCGACAGCAATACAGTCACACTAGGGGACTTTAACCCCCCATTGGCTTCACTGGATAGCTCTTCCTGACAAAAAATCAAAAAGGAAAGAGTGAGTCTAAATGACACACTTGTTCAGATGGATTTAATTGACATTTGCAGAACATTCCAACCCAAAGCTGCAGAATATACATTCTTCTCAAGTGCACATGGTACATTCTCAAAGATAGACCACATGTTAGGACACAAAACAAGTCTGTACAAGTTCAAGAAGATTGAAATCATATAAAGCACCTTTTTGGACCACAATGGCTTGAAATAAGAAATCAAGTACAAGAAAACTACTAAAAAACATTCAAACATATAGAGGCTAAATAGCATGTTTTTAAACAATGAATGGGTTACAAAGGAGATCAAGAAAGAAATCAAAAATATTCTGGAAACAAATGAAAATTAAGACACAACAACCCCAAATCTATGGGACACAATGAAAGCAATCCTGACAGGGAAGTTCATAGCCCTACAAGCTGATCTCAAAAAATGAGAAAAACCTGCTAATAGACTCTAATCCTACAACTTAAAGCCTTAGAAAGGGAACAACAAGAAAAGCCCAGGTTAAGTAAAAGGAAAGAAATAATAAAGATCAGAGCTGAAATAAATATTATAGAGACTAAAAAAAAAAAAAAAACAAAAAAATCAATGAAACCAAGAGTTGGTTTTTTGAAAAGATAAACAAGAATGATGAACCTTTAGCCAGACTCATCAAGAAACAAAGAGAGAGGACCCAAATAAACAAAATTAGGAACAAGAGGTGAAATAACAAGTGACCCAACAGTAATTCAAATAATTGTAAGAAAATACTATGAACAAATATATACCACCAACTTGGACAACCTGGATGAAATGGATGAATTCCTAGAAAAATAAAACCTTCCAAAATTTAATTAAAAGAGTCAAAATAAAATTAGAATAGGTCGATAACTGTTGATGAAGTTCAAGCAGTAATCAAAGGCCTTTCAGCACACAAAAGCCCTGCCTCAATAGCTTTACAGAGAAGTTTTACCACCCATTCAAAGAAGAATTAGCACCTACACTCCTCACACTATTTCAAAACATCAAAATGAAGGAAAACTTATAAGCTCTTTTTATGAAGCTAACATTAGCCTAATTCCAAAACCAGATAAAGACAGTACAAAGAAAGAGAATTATAGGCCAATGTCCCTGATGAACATAGATGCTAAAATCCTCAACAAAATATTAGCAAATCTGATCCAGACAATATTTTAAAAATATCATACCCCATGACAAAGTGGGATATATACCAGGAATGCAAGGCTGGTCCAATATTCACAAATCAATAAACGTGATACATCAGATAAACAAATGGAAAGTAAAAAATCACATTATTATAGTGATAGATGAAGAAAAAGCATTTGATATAATCCCACACCAATTTTTGATGAAAACTTTCAGCAAAGTGGGAATAAAAAGATCATTCCTCAACATAATAAAGGACATATATGACAAACCTACAGCCAACATTATACTCAATGAGCAAAACCTAAAACCATTTCCCCTAAGAACAGGAACAAAACAAGGGTGTCCACTTTCACCACTCTTACTCAACATAGTACTGGAAGTCTTAGCCTCAGAGATCAGACAAGAAGAAAATATAAAAGGCATCCAAACTGGAAAGGAGGAAGTAAAACTGTCATTATTTGTAGATGGCATGATATTGTACATTGAAAATCCTAAAGACTCCACCAAAAATCTACTAGATTTCATAAATGAATTAAGCAAAGTAGCAGGATACAAAATTAACACCCAGAAATTGATGGCAATTTTATACACCAATAATGAACTCTCAGAAACAGAAACTAAAAAAAAAAAAATCCCATTCACCATTGCCACGAAAAAAATAAAATACCTAGAAATAAACTTTACCAAAATGAAAAGACCTGCACTTGGGAAACTGTGTAACACTAAAAAAAGGAATAGAGGAAGATAAAAACAAATTATGCTAAGTGAAATAGGCCAGGCAGAGAAAGACAAACATCACATGATCTTACTTATATGCGGAACCTAAAGAACTTAATAAACTGATGAACAGAATAGATTCAGTGGCATGGAAGCATAGATCAGACTGACAAATGTCAGAGGGAGGGAGGAAGGCAGAGAGAGTAACCAAAGAATTTATATGCATATATGCAAAACCCAAGGACAGGGACAATGGTGGGAAGGGGGACTGGAGAGGCATGTGGGATGGGGTGGAATGGGTGTTGGGAGATAAAAGGACATTTGTAATATTTAAAATAAATAAATTAAAAAAAAAACAAAAAAAAAGGGAAAATATACCATGTTCATGGATAGGAAGAATTAACATCATTAAAATGTCCATACTACTGAAAGCAATCAATAAATTCAATGAAATCTCTGTTAAAATAGCAACAGTACATTTCACATATCTAGAACAAACACTTCTAAAATTTATGTGGAACCAAAAAAGACCCCAAATAGCCACGGCAATATTGAGAAAGAAGAAAAAAGTTGCAAGGATCATAATACCAGATATCAAGTTGTACTACAAAGCCATTGTAATCACAACAACCTGGTACTGGCACAGAAACAGACATATAGATCAGTGGAACAGAACTCAGAACCCCAAAAGTGAATCATGCAATTATGGTCAATTAATATTTGATAAAGGAGGCAAGAACATACAATGGATTAAAGACAGTCTCTTCAATAAATGGTGTTAAAAAATTGGACAGGTACATGCAAAAAAATGAAACTAGACCATCAACTTACATCATACTAAAAAATATACTCAGAATGGATGAAAGACTTAAATGTAAGACATGAAATCATAAAAATCTTAGATGAAAACTTAGGCAGCAAAAGCTCAGACAGCTCTCAGAACAATACGTTTGTCTATACATCTCCTAGGTTAAGAGAAACAAAAGAGAAAATAAACAAATGGGACTACATCAAAATAAAAATCTTCTGTACAACAAATAAAATCACTAACAAAATGAAATGGGACCTCACTGTATAGGCGAACATATTTACCAATGACACATCAGATAAAAGGTTAATATCCAAAATATATAAGGAACTCATACAACTCAACAAAAGGAAGACAAATAATCCAATTTAAAAAATGGGCAAAGGACCTAAGTGGACACTTCTCCAAAGAATAGATAATAATGCCAAGAGATATGAAAAAATGCTCAAAGTCACCAATCATCAGAGAGGTTCAAATTAAATTGACAATGAGATATCACTTCACACCTGTCAGAATGGCTACCATCAACAATCAAGGAATGACAAGTGCTGGTGAGGGTTTGGAGGAAAGGAACCCTAGTACACTGCTGGTGTGAATGCAGACTGGTGCAACCACTGTGGAAAACAGTATGGAATTTCCTCAAAAGATTAAAAATTGACCTGCCATTTGACCCAGTGATCCCACTTCTAGGAATATATCCTAAGGAACCCGAAACACCAATTGGAAAGAACTCATGCACCCTTATGTTCACAGCAGTACAATTTACAATAGCTAAGATGTGAAAACAACCCAAGTAGATGAGTGGATAAAAAAGCTGTGGTACATTTACAGCATGGGCTACTATGCAGCTGTAAAAAAGGAGGATCTCTTAACCTTTGGGACAGCATGGAGGGACATGGAGAGTATTATGCTAAGTGAAATTAGCCAGTCAGAGAAAGAGAAATACCACATGATCTCACTAATATGTGGAATGTAATAAACAAAATAAACTGATGAACAAAATAGATCCAGAAACATAAACGCATCAATCAGACTGAGAGGTCTCAGAGGGAAGGTAGGGCTGGGGGAGTGGTTGGGGAGAGATTAATCAAAGAACTTATATGTTTATAGGCATAACCCACGGACACAGACATTGGTGTAGGGAAGGCTTGGTGGTGGGGTAGATGTGAGGTGGAGGGGATCAATGAGGGTAAAAAGGTGATATCTATAATATTTTCAACAATAAAGAATATTAAAAAAAATCACTGAAAAACAAAAAGAATTAAAATGGTAGTTGATAAGTACCTAACAATAATAACCTTAAATGCAAATGGCTTAAATGCTCCAATCAAGAGATATAGGGTTGTTGAATGGATAGGAAAACATGACCCATATATATACTGTTGAAGAGACAAACCTCAGAACAAAGGACTCACACATGATGAAAGTGAAGGGATGAAAAAAATTATCAATGCAAATGGAAATGAAAAAAAAATCTATGGTAGCAATACTTATATCTGACAAAATAGACTTCAAAACGAATACCCAAATGAGAGGCAAAAAAGATCACTATATAATACTAAAGGGATCAACCCAACAAGAGGATATAAACCTGGTAAACATATATTCACTCAATATAGGAGCACCTAAATATAAAAACAAGACAAAAACTTCTGGAGGACTTTAAGGGAGAGATTGACAGCAATATAGTTATAGTAGGGGACTTGGACACCCCACTGTCTTCATTGGATATATCTTCTTGATGAAAAATCATTAAGGGCACAGAGATCCTAAATTGCAAAGAAAATCAGATGGAATTAATTGACATTTACATAACAGTTTCCCTCAAAGCTACAGAATATTCATTCTTCTCAAGGGCACAAGGGACATTCTCAGAGATAGACCATTTGTTAGGACACAAAACCACTCTCTACAAACTTAAGAATACTGAAATCATATAATCACCTTCTCGGACCTCAATGACATGAAATTAGACATGAACTGCAATGAAAACTCAAAAAAAAAAACAAAACATTAAAACACATGAAGGCTAAATAGCATGTTATTAAACAATGAATGAGTTACCAAAGTGATCAAAGAAGACATCTAAAACTTCCTGGAAACAAATGAAAACAAACAACAACCCAAATTCTATGGGACATACAGAAAGCAGTCCTGAGAGGGAAATTCATAGCACTACAGGCCTGTCTCAAAAAAACAAGAAAAACTTCTAATAAACGCTCTAACCCTACAACTTGAAGACAGAAAGAGATCAACAAGAAAAGCCCAGAATAAGTAGAAGGAAGAAAATAATAAAGATCAGAGGGGAAATAAATGACATAGAGATTAAAAAGCCAATAAAAAAGATCAATGAAACCAAGAGCTTATTCTTTGAAAAGATAAATAAGACTGAAGAATCTTTAGCCAGACTCACCAAGAAACAAAGTGAGAGGATCCAAATAAACAAAATCAGAAAGGAAATAGGTGAAATAGGAACTGACCAAACAGAAATACAAAGGATTGTTAGAAAATAGTATGAAGAACTATTTGCCAACCAGTTGGACAA